>NC_066860.1:32429233-32742317 GCF_025177605.1 Cucumis melo | reverse complement strand
TTTTAGGGAGTATCTGGTCGACTTAATCGGCAATCCTGGTTGCTTATATGAGCCTGATTCTTTACTCAATGGTCCATCCTCCATTTCGATCTCCTCACCATTGCGATTTCCACGACTAAATCCAGTAGAGCCTGCCACCGATTTCAGGTCACTGGCTAAACAGTACTTTTCAGATTGCCAGTTGCTCAATGTTGTTTTCGATGAAGCTTCCTCATGTAATCACTCAGGTAATTATTTGGCTCTTCACACTTTAATATAGAAATATGCAAATCATATTTTATGATTTCATTTTGTAATTTCCTCTTTGACGTCAATATTGTAAGTTATAACCTGAGCTATTTTCTAATGTTCCTGAAAATTACATTGGGTGCTTAGGATCTGTCAGTTCATCTATGGACGACATTATGAGTGGCATTACTTAGGCTATTTTCAACATTTAGTTTTGCAAAATACGCAGGTGCATCCATTTTTGTGCAGTTCACTTGCATGCCCAATCACAAGTCGTGGCAAACCTTTTTTTTTTCACTTTTTAAAATGTTTTTTTTTCTCTTTGTTATTGAAAGGGATGTATGGAGATGGGTGCAAAATGGGCTGGACCCAAGTATTGCTCTTTAGTCTTTTTGTAGTTGTAGGCGCATTTTGTGACGGAAAACTATTCAAATGTATTTCTGATATTAGTAACCTCAAGTTTATGGTTTTGGTTGTCTTAGGTAGTAAGTACTTGCTTTGAGTACTGATTTGGTATCTAAGGGAAAAGACTGGTGAAACCAGACAGAGCTGTATACATTTTTAACCATCTAATCAAACTTCTATTTTAGAAAGTCCAGTAATTTTGCACCCCATGCTTTGAAATTCTGTGAAAAGTTGGCTGATGAACACGGGAAATGATAAGAAATAGACTTGTGTGATGTAAAAAGCTGCAGTAAGGTGGAGGTTGAGGTAGCTGAGAAAATTTTTCTTCTTACAAATCTTCCAATATAGTAGATTTGTGGCTAAAAAAAAGATTTACAAGGGCTGCAGTTAGCATTTAATATCATCAGATTGTATAATTTTTGTTATGCCTTGCATTTACATTTCTCGAAACTTCCATCACACTTAATCTTGCAAGCATTCCCTTTATATTATTTGTTTTCTCTGACAAGGTTTGTTAGTTATTATCACAGAAATTACTTTGGATGGAGAAGACGGCGCACTCCCATTGTATCCAAAGCAGTTTGATAGGAAATTCACCAACAGAAGCAACCAAATGCTTGTCACTGGTGATGGTGATGAAAAATCCATTTTACTGCATCCAAAAACTTCACAGCCTAACTCCCATGACAGAGATTGCCAACTGTATAAACCACGTGATAATTCTCATAGTATTATTCAACCAACTGGCGTGGTTGAGGATTCAATCCCACTGAAGTACATTCCACATAATAATCGTGGAAGCATGCAGTCACTTTTGGATATGTCCCAGCCAAGGATGGATTCTTCTATGGATGTAAGGTTTGCACCGGGAGGTCAGCTAATACCAAGCACTCGGAGTAGAACACTTCCCCTTGGTGCGGAGGATTTGGACATTCCATGGGGTGAACTTGTTTTAAAAGAAAGAATTGGAGCAGGTATAGATCCTGCAAATTTGAAAAAGAATCTAGATTTTTAAATATGATAATTGGCTCGTAATGCAATGATGTAAATCTGTCCGAAGAATTCATTTCAGTTAACTTTATAAGGTCATTCTGAGTATATTATTGGAATTTCAGGTTCTTTTGGAACTGTGCATCGTGCTGATTGGCATGGATCGGTGAGTCATGCAACAAATGGTTGATGATTATTATTTTAAAAAATTAGTCAACTATGCGAGCATGTGGTTTTTACTTGATTTTGAGTCATTGTGATGCACACAATTCTTGTTTTATGTGACGTTTAACTCTTTTGTGAGTCTGATATTGGAGACATATAACGACCAGATTATTCTTATATTTTACTTGATACATGAACATCTCTTGTACAAATTCTTATAGTATGATTTCTATCTTACTTTCCCGTCAATGCACTTGCCATTTCCCATTGTATTAGAAGATATTATTATGATGCAATGTGATTATGCGTCATTGTAGGGAACATTTTTGTATGTTGCAGTTCCTCTGGATGTGAATGGAAACCCTGTCTTGTCCTACTTATCTAGCTATACTTTTGCAGTTATTGAGTAATTGAAGATTTTGGCTTTATGCCTCAATTCAAATGGTGCTTTTTCATTATCTTTTAATACCAGTACGGTGTCTTCCCCACCATTATTTCTAAGAGTTTATCATGGGCATGTCAGGAAGTTGCTGTGAAGATCCTCACAGAACAAGACTTCCATCCTGAACGTGTTAATGAGTTTCTGAGAGAGGTACTCAGTGGTGAAAATCTTAATTATATGTGATCTAAGGGAAATCTTATCTTGTTGACTCTGGTTTTGTTTCTTTATTTTTGCATGATAGGTTGCTATCATGAAATCTTTACGACATCCTAATATTGTACTGTTTATGGGTGCGGTGACCAAGCCACCAAACTTGTCCATTGTCACCGAATATCTATCGAGGTTTTCTTTTACTATCTTCTTTCTTCTAATTAATTTTGAAAAAGTTAGCACAAAATATTTTTCAAACTTGTGCTATGTATAAAAGAAAACAGATAGAAAATGATTGAAAGTTGAAGAATTGGTTTTATTTGCAGAGGTAGCTTGTATAGGCTTTTGCATAAGTCAGGTGTCAAAGACATAGATGAAACACGTCGAATAAATATGGCTTTTGATGTGGTATGTATATTTTAATGATTCACCAACTGTCCCCAGGTTTTTATCTTTTGCTGGGTTGTTTACATCCAATTTTGATGTTGTCTATCTTCTGTTAAAGAACTTGGTCATTGTTTTCGTACAGGCAAAGGGAATGAACTATCTCCACAGGCGTGATCCTCCAATTGTTCATCGTGATTTAAAATCACCGAATCTGTTAGTTGACAAGAAGTATACAGTAAAGGTAGATAACTTTTAGACTTTCAGCTTTAAAAGGTTTCTTCTAGGGGACACTATTTTACTGCTTTATCTCTTGTTAAGTCGACTTTTTGCTGGCATGAACCCTCGCTGTTCTTTTTGGTCTTTCAAAACTGTACTTTAGACTCTTACAATACGTCATCTACTTGTTATCACTATTGATAAACTTGCGACTCCTAAGCAACATGTCTTGAACTGAATTGTTGGAATATTATATATAAATAACATGTTTCGACCTTCAAGGGTAATTTTCTGGAATATACTTCTCAGCTTTAGAAAATGATAATAAATGATAGTAAATGTTCCAAAATGTGTAAGCACAAAGTTCCAACTTTTAAACTTCAAGGAGGGAGGGGGAACATCAATTTTCATCATCGATAACAAAATAAAGTGTCATGCTATCTGATAATATGCTTGACAAAACAGAGCTCAAAGTTGGAGTCCAGAAGGAATTATTTGAGATTTTTTTTGGGTGATTATATATATTAAAAAGAAACTTTTTTTTTTTAAACTTGAAGGACAAACTGTCTTTACGATTAAAATTTAGATAAAATAGAGCTCATTTTATCTATGTTCAGGTTTGTGATTTTGGTCTCTCCCGTTTAAAGGCACGCACATTTCTTTCATCCAAATCTGCAGCTGGAACAGTAAGTCCTTGGCTTTTTAGAAACATATCACCACACTGTCACTATGCATGCAAGATGTCCTTAAAATTTGTAACTTTTAACTATTCAATTTTTTAGCCTGAATGGATGGCACCAGAAGTACTACGTGATGAACCATCAAATGAAAAGTCAGATGTTTACAGCTTTGGAGTGATTTTGTGGGAGTTGGCAACTTTGCAACAGCCATGGTGTAATCTAAACCCAGCTCAGGTTTTTTTCTCCCATCTTCTTATAGTAATGCTGTCAAGATAAGAAAGTTGCGTTGTTCTCTTTAGTTTGAAATTGGTAAAATGTTGATATAATAAAATTGATCATTACCCATTAACTTAAGCTTTTCGGTCAGTCGGTGATTTAACATAATATTTGAGCAAAAGATCATGCGTTCATACCATTGTAATGTTATTTACTTTCCAATTAATTTTGATTTTCACTTATTGAATTTTCTACAAATTTTCAAACCCACAAGTAAGAGTTAGATAAAGAAAAAAGACAAGAAAGAAGTCTTACAACATGACTGCAGAATCTTTTCCTAAATTAATAGAGAAGGGATTTGGTGGGAGCTCAGTTACTGAATCCTACCAAGAGCATTTCTGTAACATAATAAAGTTCATAAAAGAACTTCATTTATTTGTTCTTTTTTCTTCTTTTGCACCTTCGCTTGTATGATGTGTAGGATTTGCATATTTATTTTTTTTACTTTGTTGCTCCTTCAATTTTCACAACCTCTCTGTCTCTGGTAATTGTGAGCTTACTTTGTAGTAGCTAGATTTGTAATAGTCCTTTGTTGAATAGGTTGTCGCAGCTGTTGGATTTAAGGGCAAAAGGCTTGACATCCCACGAGATGTAAATCCCAAATTGGCTTCCTTAATAGTGGCTTGCTGGGCCGAGTGAGTTTTTCTAATTTAGTTCTAATCTTGGGCTCTTTTGAATTTTTGTTTCTCAATTAGTAATTCTAACTGATAAAATTGCAGTGAGCCATGGAAACGTCCTTCTTTTTCCAGCATTATGGAAACCTTGAAACCAATGACTAAACAAGCGCCACCTAAACAAAGTCGCACAGACACCCTCTCGGTTATGTGACAATGTGTGTATCATAGGAATGCCTGACGTTTTAGAGGGCTAAGTACGGTACCCTTCAAGAGATGTCTGGCATGTTTAAAACCATACTCCAAACAAGCACCTGTGCTCGTAGCCAAATTTTCCATTGCTAGTAGTTACAATTTTCAAGCTAAGTTCCTTGTACCGTGCTTCTCAAGTTTTTGTGAACGGATGGGGAAGTGTTGGAAAACTTCAACTGCTAGACGATCCCATCAAATTTATTCTCAGTTCATAATCATCAAAATGTAGAGAGATTATAAAAATGTGGATCACTTCATAGTCCACAATCAAGGAAGTTTCTACCTTTTTGCTATGGTGATGAAGAAACTTCAACTCCATGTCACCCTATTTCACTTCACACATTATTTGTTTGTATATCTATTGGTCTTACCTTTGAGGACTGGACCAGGAACTAATTTTGTACATACTAGTGATCAGTTGTGGCTGGATGCAATCATGTCTTCAGTCAGACTTGGTGTTTGCTAGGGAAATATCATTGTTGTTATTTAACAGCCACTTCAAACATTCAATTAATATTCACCGAGTCTATTATTTTAGGTCCTGAAAATGGGAAGTGAAAGTCCCAAAAGGCGAGGGTTCTTTTTTTTTTTCTCCTCTTTAAGAGGCAGTGAAGTTTATATTAGAAAGTGTTGGGGTTTTGACAAAAATTAAGACTTAACCAATCATATCAGGGTGGAATTTTCTTTAAAATGCCCAACCTTCCAACATTTGTAAAACCTGGTATCAATTTGCTTTTATTTTTATATGAAAAACTTGAGTTGGGTCAGGTACATGTTATTTTATTTATTTAAGATTCGATCGTACAAACTATGTGGTCATAAGAAACCTATAGAAAATACACAGTGGGGCAGCTCAATTGATACTAAAATCAAGCATACATTCATGATGATTAAAGATCACTAAGTTGTGTAGGCATAAAAAATATAACAATACAGTCGAGTGTCGTAGTGTAAATACTAAATATGAAGAATGGACATAGAAAGAACATCAATAAATTATAGAAAAAACGATGAAGACCAAAGCCGCTCAATTTCACATTTGGAATCATTCAACTTGTGAATAAAAGCGGAGACCTCGGGCAAAAACTATTGCCTAATGACCTAGATATGAGAAAAATATGATTAAAGTATTTGCTTCTCTAATCATATCAAAGATTCAATTCATTTTGGATCCATTTGGATTGTATATAGGCTTTCAAGGATATAAACATCAAATATTTGAGATTTGAATATCTAATATAAATGTTTGGAACAATTTATGTATTTATTTGGATATGCACAATAGATAGTTAATGTAACTGTTAAATATATATATTATATTTGTCCATTTTGAATATAGAGCCAAAGTGAAATTATTATTTAACTAAATAAAAGAAACCAATTGATGTAGTCATTAGTCAAAATCAAATTAGCATTATTTAATATATAATTATATCAATAGTTATTTAATCAATTAAAATAAAATAAATGAATACTTTTATATTAAATATAATTAAATTATTTGAGTAAGTGTTTTTTTTTTTTTTTTTTTAATTTCAACTAGTATTGTATATTAAAAATCGAATCGAGAGAGACCTTAGGAATCCTATTGGTTAGGGGAGATTTAGAGCTAACTTCCTCCTTAAGCAAGGCCCGGTCCGAAACGGTCGCTTTCAGACCAAAATGAACGGTCCATTAAAACCGTACGGACAAAAGGAGGTAAAATCCCGCGTTGAAAGATCCCCCTGTTAGCTGTGGCCACTGACCAGTTTCCCGCAACCACAATACCGGCCTTCCCCAACACCGCAGCTTCTGCGAAAACGATCTCGTAAACGAAGGTCGGTTCTTCCTTTGCAATTTGTAGAGAACCTAAAGCCTTCAACTTTTTTGGCAATTTCTTAATGGGGTCCCGGTACGAGCAACAACATCACTGTAGAGCTACGACTCCCTTCACAGTCACTGTCTCCACCGCCTTTGAATTTCTTTCCCCAGATTTTTATCCCACACTTTGTCGGCGTATACTTCTTTTTTGCTCTCTTATATATACTCTGCTCCATTTACACGAATTCATAACTGGGTTTTCTTTACTTTTTTAAATTTCGGAACAGTGTGTATTGGGGTTTGAGTTTGACAGATGAAACCCATTGAGG
Organism: Cucumis melo; assembly: GCF_025177605.1. NCBI lineage: Eukaryota > Viridiplantae > Streptophyta > Magnoliopsida > Cucurbitales > Cucurbitaceae > Cucumis > Cucumis melo. Next base: position 32,735,383 of record NC_066860.1, on the reverse strand, counting down.
AGGGTGATTCAGTTAATCCTATTGACGTATCTTCTTCTTCTGCTCAATCGGAGTTTGATGCTGCTGGGTTTTCTTCGGACCCTGAATTTATGTTATTGCCCTTTTCGCGGCCTTTAATGGGTTCTGAATCGTTTTCTCCTCGTGGGTCTTTTCTTGAGGATACAGCAGCAGGGCTTTCGATGGTGAGTATTGGTTTTTCTTCGTCTCCATTTACAGGGGGACTTTTTGGTGAAAACCCAATGCCATCTTCTGCTGCACACCACATGTTCGACGTAATGCTTGAACAAGATAAAGGAACTTTGGATCCGTTAGCGGTGCCGTGTATGGGGAGTGGTGTGCCTCAACCGCTAGAATCCCTTCATAGTCAGTTTGTTCCGCCATTTCTGTGGAAGACTTTCGATATTGTTGAGGATCCTGCGCTTGATTCGATTGTATCTTGGGGTTCGGCAGGGCAGAGCTTTGTGGTTTGGGATCCCGTGGAGTTTTCTAAAGTGATTCTTCCTTCTAATTTCAAGCACAACAACTTCTCCAGTTTTGTCAGACAGCTAAATACTTATGTGGGTATTGCAGTACAGCCTCTAATGGCTGCTGTGGTCTGTATGTAAATTTTTTGTGCCACCTTTTGTTTTCTGCTCTCTTTTTGTAATTATCTTGATTTCTTTGTACTTTTGTGCTTGTTTTTCGCCTCTAGGTTTGTTTTCTTTTTCAACTTTTTGATTTGTTATTTTATTCTCTCTGTAATTCCTGACAACGTTGCTGGCAGATGGGGACGAGGTTTCCCCCCTCAATCTCAATGTAATTGACTCATTTTTGTACTTTTGGAATATTTCATGGGGTGTACCAAACTTAACTCCTCATGCTTCTGTATAAGATCTTTCCATTCATATTTTTACTGGTTCGTTTTTGTACAAGTCAAAGCTTGCTTCTCTGTAATGGGATTGGTGTATTTGTGTCAGTTTTAAGTTAATGTGTATAATTAGTGTTATTTTTATGTACCTTGTCATCCACTTTGTACAATATGTTCTTAAGTAATGTAAGAGTTGCTAGGCCACTCTTTCCTGCTTGATATTGCAGGCCTGAAGAAATACTCCCCCCTAGTGTTTGAAGGGGATTGAGGACTTCCATCTTCACCAGGTAGAATCAGGTCAAATTGACCGTGTTACTATGTTTACTTACCTTTCTGTCTGTGTAAGCAGAAACAAATTTATTGGAAATTTGGAATTTATTAGTTTTCTTACTGATTAGAGATTACAAAGGGTGATGGAGCTTCCCCTATGTAAGAGAACTTTCGACTACCTATTGAGTTGTGTGTTAATTTTTGTTTTAATAGGTATGTCATGTATGCTGATGTTTGTTGATAGGAACACCTTTGGTATGTTGCTATACTCTTGATTTTGTCTTCAACGATTTGAATAACTCGTGGGGGATTGAATTCAGGGATTCCGCAAGATAGATGCGGACAAGTGGGAGTTTGCGAACGAATATTTTCAACGCGGGAAGAAACACTTACTAAAGAACATTCAGAGGCGGAAATCACCTCATTCTCAGCAGATTGGAAGTTTGATAGGGCCATCTACCGGAGGAGGGAAGTCTGGATTAGAAGATGAGATCGGAAGGTTAAAGAAAGAGAGGAGCATGTTAATGCAAGAGGTTGTGGAATTGCAGCAGCAACAGAAGGGAACTGCTCAGCATGTGAATACGGTGAATCGACGCCTCCAGTCAGCAGAGCAGAGGCAGAAACAGATGATTTCTTTCTTGGCAAAGTTGCTTCAGCATCCAGAATTCTTATTTCGCTTGCAGAAAAAGAAGGAACAGAAGGATATTGATTCCTCAAGAACGAAACGGAGATTTGTTAAGCAGCATAAACATGAAGATGGTTTTACACCTTCCGCGGAAGGGCAGATTGTTAAATACCAACCTGATTGGGAAAATCTAGCCAGATCTTCAAGCACATCGGATTTGAATCCAAGCCTGCTTGAAGGACCTTTTGCTTATCTTCTGCAGGGAGTATTTGGAGACTTGGGATCAATTCCAGAAGGCGTGCCTAATTTTCAATTTAAGAATGCTTCATCAAGCGATGTAATTGCGTCTGAGGAATTAGCATTCCATCATGGAGTAGTAAAACCAACAGAGGAGCTGAGGGTGGAGGCTTCAAACAAGTCGATGGACGATCAACATTTCAAGGGAAAGGCTATTGAGAGTCCCCCAGAGGAATCCAATCCCGACTATTTTCTCTCTTTGGCAGAGGATATTCTTCAGTCCTCGCATCATGGAACTGGAGGCGTCATTAAACCAGAAGAAATTTGGGATGCATATCTGAGTGCCGATGTTGGTCCATCCGGTTCAAGCAGCAAATTGTGGAGCAATCCGGAATGCTTCGAGGATCCATTTTTGCAAATCTCTAGCAAACAACCACCAATTTGGGATTTCGGCTCCCAGCAGGCCGGAGATTCGAGCATGGATAAGTGGTTAGCTTCTGGTTTTCCATTTGACGATCCAGATAATCAAGCTTATCCCAAAAATGCAGATGACTCAGATAATAAATAATCGTAGACTTGATTACCTACTACTGCTGCAGCCACTATGAATCCTAATTATATATCTAGTTGAAAGAACTATGGATTGAGTGATTTATTTACTTAGAAAATGAGTTGATTATTCACTTCCATTCTATCTTAAAATTCAGGATCTTCCTTTATTTCTATCTTAAAATTCAGGATCTTCCTTTATTTCATTCTCCAACTTCCATATACAAAATGCAGGTAGTTATATAGGTTGGGTTGTGTTTGCTTTTCACCTGCAGTTTTATAGTAAGTTCTGTTGCTAACATATACATTAAGTTGCAGGCATGAAATCATTGGACAATCTATTCAACAAGAAGCCGGAGTTCATGGAAGATTGTTGGAAGTAAGGGCCTTGATCCACTGTGATTCTCTTTTCCAGCTTTGATGGTTTTGTCGTGGAAGAGAACTTGCAACCATTGCAAGAAATCAAAAAATATAAATCGGCAATGGGGTCTTGGATTTGACGAGCTCTGGGGGGGACGGTTGAGAGAAGAAGCCGTAATGGCATCATGGAGTGAGAAGAGCTTGAAGCCTCAAGAAGTGAGGGTTTGTATGGTCTAATGGTCTGCTGCTGGTTTAGTTTGTCATTACCATTCTAAATCCTTTCGGTTGAATTCATTGGCAGAACAAGTTTAGACATGTTATCAAGTCGATTATTTTTTTCTGTAAACTGTAAAGCTCAACTGTAATTAATATAATTTTTTAGATTTTTTCTTCTTTTTTTTTAAGTTAAATGTTTGCTTTTTCATACTTCCATGTGCTGTATTAAAAAATTCATAATTTTGAAAAACCGTTGAAAATATCCGTTTCTGTGGATAAATTTTTTAAAAACAGAATCTTAAAAACAAAAAATATAAATCTCCATTTGTTGATACTTAAAAAGTTAATCCAAACCCGCTACAATTTAGATATGAAATTTGTTATATTTTCAAATTCATTTGCATTATACTATATCATACATTTACAACCGACTCTAAATGTTATATTCACATTTTGCATTATACTCTTGTGTTTGGCCAAACTATTGTTAAAAGGTGTTGTGGAGCTCCATTTGACATACTGGTGACCTTGTATTTTCTATGACTTAACATTGCCTTTGGTACAGGTGACAATGTCTCTTTTTGGAAAGATCGATGGCATGATTGTGGTATTCTAGGCATACTCGTTTGTTTCGTCTCTCTTGTACTCTTGATATTTCTGTTAGTGAAATATGGCCGGCTGATTATGAGACTTGGGCACTTTAGACATAATCTTTTGATCATGAAATTCAGGAGTGGGAATCTTTGTCTACTATTTTTGTCTTCTACTAGCTTTTGTATGGTGTCTAATTCTTGGAGATGGACGATTGACTCCTCATCTATGTTTACTGTGAAATCTATGATTGATGACTTGATAAGTGTTCTCAAGCCTTCTAAAAGGAATTTTTATTTGAGTATTTGAATGATCACTTTTAAAAAAAAAAGTTAAATATTTTCTTTGAGAGCTTAGTCATGAAGTTATAAACACTGTCAATCGTCTCTAACGTTGTATGCCTTATATATCTCTTTCTTGTGCTAATGTTGAATCCCCTGCTCATCTTTTTATTCATTATCCTTTTGGTTGATAATTTTGAAATCTCATTTTTGGAGGCTTTTGGTTGACCTACTAGTTTGTCCAATGATATTTTGAATATCTTCCACTCTTATGGTGTGTCACCTGTTTATTGATTGCAAGAAGGTTATTTGGTTGATTGTTCTTCGAGCTTTCTTTGGACTTTATGAGGCATGCGTAATAGGCATCTTTTTCAAGACTTTATTTGTGTAAAATTGGGCAAGAACTTTAGCTTTTCAGTCTTAGTTGCCAATTGATGCTCTTTTTGTAATCACCTTTTGATGCTTGAGGTTACTCCTTAATTCATTTTATCACTGAAATGTTTGTTTTTTATAGAAAAAAAAAATCAGTACATATGAGTAAGACAGATTCAAACCACTTGGTAGTGTCAGAGTTGAATAAAGAAGTCAAGACATGTGACTTCCTTTGTCCCAAAGAAATTTCTGGGATCTAGGTAGACGCTCTGTACCCATCAATTCAAATCAAGGGCAGAGATCGGCTTACTACGCATCCCTAACACAAACATATACATAAATAAAAAATCTAGTTTTTCAAACCATGCCAAGCTTAATAGTGTGATAAAAAAAAAAAAAATAAACAGAAACGATACACATATTTAAATATCTTCACAACAATTAATTTTGAAGGAATATTCTGTCCTCTACAACTTTGTGTCCTAGTTAAGATGATAAAAGGTAGGCTTAACATGCAAAGAATCAGATTGAGGGCCAAAAAACAAAATTGTATATAACCAAGTAAATAATTTGTCTGCTCGCTCCACATAATTGTCATGCTAATACCATGCATTTCACTCATAACACAAGTTAACGAGAGGAGGATTGAATCAAACAGTGTTACACTAATTGAACTATTCCAAATTTTCCTCCGGTTTTTCAGAATCTTCCTTTGGTTTTTTAGAGGCTGGCCCATCATCTCTATTTTTCATTTTTGCTTCACGCCGTTCTCTCTTCACTCCCTTTGATTTGTCGACTATAGCCATGTCTCCAACCTACGAGTCAAATTTGAGCAAAGCAAATTATTTGAATAACCTACAAATTGTGATGAAAATGCTACTTTGGTGATAAACATGGCAAGGGAAAAGTTCAATAACATGAACCACTTCCAATCCCTGCGGTATCTTTGACAGTCACGATTCTCTAACAAGAAAACAGATATACAAACAGAGAAGGAGAGATGTGCACACCTTTTGATCAGGAATATATATCCTTCCAACCTTGCCCTGAATAATATCTTTGCTAACATTTTTCTCCTGGGAGAAGTAAACATCAAAATTAGACCAAACAGCTTAATGGAAAAAATGAGGTGTATTCATTAAAAAGATAGTCATCAAACCTTCTTCTTAGCCTTATCCTTGGCTGTTTTCATGGCTTCTTTCCTTAGGCCATCAGTAGGAAGTCGGTGGCGGCGAATCACCATATCCATTGAAGGACCAACTTCAACTAGTTCCATTCTTGGAACTACTGAACCCGATTTCTTCAATCGCAATGCACAATGAGTGAGAAATACTTTATTTGGTGAGATGGCTGTACATACATATACACGGTCCAATCCTGAAAGATTTAAATTCTCTACAACCTGCAAGAGACCATAGATATCTTTTATATCTATATCTTGAACGGTAACACTCAAGTCACCTAAAGCTGCAGGGTTTTTACCTCTCCTCGAAATAAATCAAGCAAGACTTCCTTTAAATGCTTTAGCTCTTCCACATTCTCAAATCCTTCCCCAATGAAAGTAATGAAAGGCTTTGACCCCACCCGTGGAGCTAGTTTCTTATCGTATGCGAAAGAATGCATTGACTTGAAATTCTCAATCCCAACCTCAACCATGTCATAGATATGCTGATTGTAGGTTCTTGCTATGACAAGGTTATTGGGTCGTTTCTTAGAGTGAGAACCATACTGCAAAAGTGGTGCAATAAGTACATCAATAAATAACTGGAGACATAGAAGCAAGAAGCTGTTTACTATTTCATAATAACAAAGGAAAAGATAAACAAAGCTAGAACCCAACAGAGCCGATATTTGCGGTGTTTGCATATAAACAAAGCAGTGTACTTCCTGAACTGGAGTTCTCGAAACTCTTAGCGGCTAAACTTACCCAAAATAATGCAAATCATGACTATGTTTTTCTACAATGCGTTCATCCGTTTGAGGACTGCTAAGTTCTTCCATAATCCATTTAAAGAAAACTAAAAGCACTCATCCAACTGAATCAAACCTTGAGCGAAGCATTGCATGGCTCTAATTAGTTTTATATCAAATGATTCGTTGTGATTGCAAGGTAAACAAATTGCCTTCGATGGGAAAACTAAGTTGAAATATCAAATACGAACTTTAAAGAGGTACTCACTGCAGTGCTCCAATAAATTAAGCGAAATAAACAACCTAGTACACTTAGATTATTAAGCATTCATAACTTTACTCACCAGGAGAATACTACAGTCAGTTTTGAGAGAGAAAAATTCTAAAGACGCGTCACCGCCACTTTCAAATGGTTTAATTCCATCATTCTTACGAGAATACTTCACGGCACTTTCTTTCTTCAGGTGATAAAGTTCCGTCAGTACTTCATTCAGCACGCCACTCGTTTTAGTTCCATGAAGTATTAGCGTCTTCTTCCCCGTCTCAACCTACAATATCCAAATCGATAACCAAATCCATCAACGCAGAAAAAAATAATAATCCAAAACCCATATACATTTCCATCACATGCGTTTAATCAACAAACAGAAACTATTTACTGGGGACTGGAAGATATTACAAGTTTGGGGGCACGTTTCTCGAGCTCCCGCTTAACTTTCCGATTCTTGGGAGTTCTTATCTGCAACATGGTCCACGACGAGGGGATGAAGGAGATAAGATTTAGCGTTTCGCTGCTGAAGTAGCAGAGGAAAATCGATACAGTTCCGGCGACTGAGAGCCGACGCCGATTTTGGAGGGCTTTGAAGGATGGGCGTCTTCAACTTTAGGGTTTTGGGGTCAAGTGGGGGTTTGCCAAGACTCGTAAAGCCACGTAATCCGCCTATTTAAATTATTTATCAAAAATACATTTTTGTCCCCCACATCCTTTTGTCTACCTTTTATTTTGTCAGATACTTTAAAAATTGGGGTTTGTCCACTTGTGTAAAATATTAAAAATGTTCTATCAACTACGTCGCATCGTTTATAATATATACGCGGTGGTTTAGATATGGTTACAAAAATCGTTTAAATATGGCTGTAATTTATACTACGATGCTATCATTTACATATGACTACGATTTATACGCGATCGTTTATATATGGATATAATGGGATCATTTACATATGATGCATTATATACGCGATAGTTTAGATATGGCTACGATTTATTTTTCAGTTTTATCGATTAATTTTGTTACATGATCATTTAGATTTTAATTTTGGAATTTGTTTGAATTTAGGGTTTCAATATTTATATTTTAATTTCAATCTTTAATTATATACTATTCTGTATTTAGAATTGATATTTATATACTAATTATGAGTTTTATTATCTTTTACCTCAATTAAATTTAATTCTAAAATTTCACCTTGTCAATATTTTAAATTATTCGGTAGATATCAACGTCACAATCATTTAATACAATAAAACACATAAAGTAACAAGTGTTATTAATGTGATAATAACTCATATAACACAATATTTATATGATCAATCTTATAGTTAGAAATTGAATTCTCCTACAATACTGATATTCGGTTGCATTTGGATCCTTAATCTTCAAGCCCAACATTTTGTTTCAAATCGTAACTTGGTAGTATTATTGTTAAAACAATTGTTGTTGTGCAGAACATATTTATTATTGTTATTATGTTAAAAATAACGTTAGCTTATTATATTATCTTCTCTTTACCTCGTCTGCTCACATTACCCTATTTTATAAATTTAAAATAAACAAACCATCGTACAGCAAACATTAATTTTGATTCAATTATATTAGCATGTTTTTAGTTCAAGGTTAAATTCCTATTCATGTAAATTACACTTTTTAAGTCCATTAAAAATATCATAGCAAAACTTATTGAAAATTTAAAATCAAAAGATTTATATCAATGTTATGTTACTAATTGACATCGATAAAATTGATAAAATCTGAATTTTTGGTGTATTTTGATTATTTTTCTTATAATATAAATGAAAAAAAAAATCCAATTATTTGGAGGGAAAATGAAATAAAAAGCAAAAGTCGATTTCTATATATATTTTGTTAGAAAATAAATGGCCCAATCCAATAATGAATAAAGACCATAAAAACCTTTGCTTATCGCCCGCCACGCCGCCACCTCTCAATTTCTTCATTAAAGTGCTTCATCGCTCTCCATAGTCATCACCGCAGCAGATAAGAACTCGATAAAAGAGGAATTTTACTAAATCTAAAAGGTTTTTTCTTTTTCTTTATTTTTTTTTCTGTCTTCTGGTTAATAATTAAGAAAATAATAATAATAATAAAAAAAGGAACGGACAGCTCAAACTGGGGGCTAAGCGTTCTTGCAGTCTCTCTATATAACAAGCCACTCTAAATCTCAAACCAAAGCTTCCCTTCTTCCCGGTTTCCTCCGTTTTTCCTTTCAATTTTATACCTCCCTTTATTGTAAATCTTCTTCATTCTCTGTAATTTTATAGGATTAGGGTTTTGTTATTGTACAATTCTTAGTGCTTACTCGGGTTTCCTTTTTTTTTTTTTTTTTTTTTTTTTTTTCTTTTTTCTTTTCCTTGTAATCTACATGTTGCTTTTGCGCGAACTAGTTGCTGGTAGGAAGAAATCAAGGAAAGTTATTGAGATCTTTTGTTTTCTTATTTTGTCAATTTCTTTCCGTTTGTATCGATGATGTAATTATACAGAAATTAGAATTTTGATTAGTTTTAGGAAGGATTAGGGTTTTGGTTTGCTAATGGAAATGGAGAGCTCGCGGAGACCTTTCGATCGAACTAGGGAACCGGGTTTGAAGAAGCCCCGACTCGCCGATGAGGCTGACCGCGGTGCCAATATTAATGGCCGGCCGTTTCCGCAGAGACCAGTTGTGTCCGGGAATAATATTGTGCAACAACCCAGATTTCGAGCAAGTGATAGGGATTCGGGAAGTAGTGATTCTGGTCGAGGGGGGTATCAGCCTCAGCCACCGCAGCATCAGGAGCTTGTGAGTCAGTACAGGACCGCCCTTGCTGAGCTGACTTTCAATTCCAAACCAATCATCACCAATTTGACCATAATCGCGGGTGAAAATCTTCAGGCTGCCAAGGCGATCTCTACCACCATTTACGCCAACATTCTCGAGGTGAACCCAGTTTAAACTGTGTAGCAGTGTTTTGCATTCTGTTTATTGATTTTCTTTTCTTCTTCTTTTTGTGTGAATATGATTGTATGGGGAATTAGTGTAGAAGGAAAAGAGGAATACAGAAATTGATTTGTTGTTGAAGTGCAGAAGTAGAATTGTAAGTGCATTTGGATTAATGAAATCTTTGCGTTTTCACAGCGATTTTTTTTTTTGTCTTTTGTAGAGAGCGCAATATCTTGGTTGTGGAATATATAAATAGCCCCTATAATATGCTTTTTCAACGCGCCATAATCTCTTATTACTCAAAACTACATGTTTTCTTCATAGTAAATGCTTTGTTTTCAAAGGAGGTTGTAACAATGCTGGTTTTGGTGTGGCTATCATTCACGAGGCTGAGATATCTAATGAAACTTTGCGTTAATAATTGGTGACTTTGCTATAATAAGGTTGATTACTTATTGAGCTAACTGAACATTTAATTTATTGTACAAGTTAAACGACTCTGCGATTTTCTCTTCTATAATTGATTGACTCTCCTGTGTACTGAAATCGATGGTTATATTTGTTGGTTGGCTCTTAAGTACGTTATTGCTAAATCCATCATTCAACGACGATGCAAAAATTTGCACCCAATAAAAACTACCAATGAAATAGTAGGCACCAAGCTGAGTTGACAAATGATTGCATTTTGACAGGAGGCTAACGATCTTTCGTCTCTATAAGAGATTATTGATCTGGGAAAACTTTAGCAGCTTTGAGCTAGGATATTAGATAAAGTTCTCGTGGATTTGGTGAAAGTCTGTATGTTAAAAGAAACTTTCTATTCAATCAGAAAGAATGTTGCACAAAAATTTCCCAGACGCTTGGAATTGTAAATTTGAGTTGTATTGTAATTGAAGGTTTGATACCTTAGGTCTTCCTTTCATGCTAATCCTGTTCTTTATATGGGTGCCTTCTAGTGTTCCCTTCTCCTGATCTAGTGAAGCTTGAAATATAATATGCTACTAGAGAAGGATCAGTCAGTTTTGATGTGCTGTGCACCCCATATTAAAATGTTAAGTGAGCGAAAATAGATACTGTCAGACACTGATTTTCTTTAACAATTAGATTTGATTCTGGAGTAATGATTGAGCACTAGAGCTGCTGTTCAATAATTTCTCTGGTATAGTTAGAATGACAATCTTCAAGAGGTTTGATTCCCTTTTTATGTGCGTTTTGAGGTCTGTGAAAGCACTGTGCACGCAGTTAACTTGTTTGTATAGTTGAAGGAGATGGTTTTAATATTTCAAGAAACCGCAGTGTTATTTGCCGTCTCAAAGCATGATTAGCCATTGAATGCAACAGTAATCTTGTATTCATTTCCACTTATGTTTGACAGATGTATTGAATTTTTTTATTTTCCTCTTGGCTCTTAAGGTTTTACCTTTCCTCTCATTTGAAGATCTCAACCAATATTCTGATCGTGTTCACCATTTATGTGAATGCACATCCTATATTGTAAATTTCTACGCATTCTTATTTTACTCTGATCTTGTCCAAGTATTGTACTTTCTCTCTAAAACTGGTATTTGTATTGTATACGCATGTACAATATGCTTGCTTATGAGTATTTAATACCTTTATATGGGATTGGCACTACAATTGTTAATTGTTCATCTGTCTTGATGCTATGTTGATTTCTTTGTTCTTATATATCTTTATTCTTACATATGTTCCAGGTTCCTAGCGAGCAGAAGCTACCGTCACTTTATCTACTGGACAGTATTGTAAAGAATATTGGAAGAGATTACATAAAATACTTTGCAGCAAGACTGCCGGAGGTTAGACTTTTGTTCCCTACCAAGAGCATCCCTCACCCACTGCGCACGCAGAACAAAGCAAATTTTATGTCTTTGTCCACCATAAGTATAAGCTTTCTTGATGCTCTTTCAGTCATTGTTCATTTTCTACAACTGATAGGAAGATGTCAACGTGAATGTCATTTTTCTGCATTACTTGACCAGTAACCTGGGTTCTTTCAAGGATAATAATTTTATGATAGTATTCTTTGCTGTTCATTATCTTCTGCTTATCCCTAATTTATAAATATTTATTTCTATCATTTTTTAGGTATTCTGCAAAGCTTATAGGCAGGTTGACCCTTCTGTACATCCAAGTATGAGACATCTTTTTGGCACCTGGAAAGGAGTGTTTCCTCTTCAAACTCTGCAGATTATTGAGAAAGAACTTGGATTCGTGCCTACTGGTAGTTCTTCTTCTGTGGCCATAAACTCGAAGCCAGATTTGCAGGCACAACGTCCAACTCCCCACAGTATCCACGTAAATCCAAAGTATATAGAGCGACAACGGCTTCAGCAGTCAGGCAGGGTTAGTGAAGTTCTGATATTGCATTCCGTTTTAATCAGGACAATTTTCAACTTATCCTGGTTTATTAAATGTGATTATCTGCCCTTATAAACTGAGAATCTGTCTTCTATGTTAAGTGGACTACTGATACTTGGTGATGTTATGCTGTTTTCATCCAAAGTATTGTGTATATTATTCCCATTCACATACATTGGCAACCAATTCAGCTTTGCTTGGATGTAGAAATTGATTTCTGAAAAATCTGTAGGAACTTGCCTGTACTTTTTTTTAACCTAAGAAACTTAACTTGCGAAGTGGATTTGTTACTCTTTTTTCTTGTTCTGATTTGATTAATCTTTTGATAATGAATTGTTTGTTTGTTACTAAAAAAAGATTAATCTTTTAAACATGATGAAGGTGAAAGGAATGCCTACTGATGCTACTGGCGGTTCAACAAATGTAAGTCAGGATGTTGCTCAAGCTAAAATTAGTACTGGACGTCCATGGGCGGATGCTCCTATTAAGGTGCTTGTAAGTAATTTTTTTATTTAATCTATTTTTCAAAAAAACGAATTAATAATTAGTTTTTCATTCCCTTGCTATAAACATCGTGGTATAAATTTTGCAGGACATTCAGCGTCCCCTTAGAGATGCACCAAATGATATGGCACAAGAGAAGAACGTCACAGCTGGATACTCAGACTACGAATATGGTTCTGATCTTTCAAGGACATCAAGTGTCGGAAGAAGAGTCGTTGATGAAGGGCGAGACAAACCTTGGCCTTCAGCTGGAAGCAATTTGTCTGAGAAACTATCTGGGCAAAGAAATGGGTTCAATATCAAGCTTGGATATGAAAATTACTCTGCACCCAAGTCTACAAACACTGGTGCACGTTTACTGCCTGTGCAAAATTTTTCGAGCAGCAGCAACAACAGAGTATTGTCTACTAACTGGAAGAACTCTGAGGAAGAGGAGTTTATGTGGGGTGACATGAACTCTATGTTGACAGGTCATGGTGCACCTGCTATCAACAGTAGCACTGGAAAAGACCAATGGACTCCTGAGGATTCGGATAATTCGGTAAGCTTGAGTATAATTGAATGGGACCATTTTTTCCTGGTCAACAATATCTTGTAATACCAAATCACTAGTTACGTCGGCAGAAAGCAAAACAAATGTTTTCTACATAGTTCACTCCTGTGGTGCATCTCTTAGGACTGGCACCATTATGGACCATTGAGTATGTCATAGTGATTATTGAGTTGGTTTCAATGTGCAGGGTATTGACAATAAGCATTTAAGCGTACGGGATACTGGGGCAAGTGTTGATAGAGAAGCTTCCAGTGATTCTCAGTCATCTGAGCAGAGAGAACTGGGGGATTCTGGACAGCAAAGGTCATCAACGTGGCAACTGCAGGAGTCAATATCTCTGGATGGGCTGAGAGCTGGGGTTCCTAGAAAGAATTCAGGTCAGTCAGGAGGTTATGGTGCTACTCTCACTGCACTGTCAGGTACAAACTCTTCTGTGGATCAAATGGGAGGTCGACCACAGATCACACCATCTAATATTGGGGCTTCAGGACATGGGTTTCTGAATAAAGGAGGTTCAGGGCCCCTTGGGAATGTAGGCCATCAAAGATTTCCATCACGAAGTGTTGCATTCCCATCTGGACAGCCACCCTTGCACCAACGCTCACCTTCACAATTGTTAGTGGATCATGTTCCTCATCAAATACATGACCAGAAAACAACTTCATTTTCTAATCTTGATCCACGTAAAAGGCATATGCAGGATGCTGCCCTTGGCCTGCATCCCAGCGTTCGACCAGATAATCATCAAAAGCCACAGACTCATGACCTACGAGCTTTAGCTTCATCCATACCCGGGTCTCAACCAAGGCACCAGTTCTCTTTATCTGAGTCACTAAAACCTGATGTCACGCAGTCAGAACTTTCTAGTCAGCTTGCAGTATCAATTCCAGGCACTGATTTTGGACCATCATCATCAGCTGGGACAGTTCCAGATCGATTACCTGCAGAAATTTTGGGAAACCCAAGCACAAGTAGTTTGTTGGCTGCTGTAATGAAGAGTGGACTTTTTTCCAACCATTCAATAACCAGTAACATGCAGCAGAATCTCAGCTTCCAAGATGTGGGAAATATGAAACCCCGTTCAAGCATTAAACCCCCTCTACCAAACCGGTCTTCTCCTGCCCATACATTCTCGGAGCCAAAGATTCAGGGAGAATCTTCAGTAGGTCCTCCATCAGTTGAAAGCCCATCAACTATGGTTAAGTTGTCTCGGACAAAGGTAGAAGAACCATCATTGCCGTCTGATCCACTTCCACCTTCATCTCCTATGGATAGTGCATCTACTGAAACTTCACATGTGGTAAATGATGCTTCTAGTCCAATTTCTAACCTTTTGAGCTCATTGGTTGCAAAGGGGCTTATATCTGCTTCAAAAGGAGAATCAACAAATAGCGTGACATCCCAAATGCCTTCACAGCCTGAAAATTTGAAGTCAGGTGATGCTGTGACTAGTTCTGTACCAGTTCCTTCCATTGCTGTTTCCTCTTCCTGTCACTCATCTACGAAACTCGAATCACCTTTAAAAGCTGCTGCTAAGAGCTCTACTAGTCCACCTCCGTCGGCCACAACTGAGATAAACAACCTCATAGGCTTTGAGTTTAGTTCACATGTTATTCGCAAATTTCATCCATCTGTGATCAGTGGACTCTTTGACGATATTCCATATCAATGTAAGATCTGTGGTCTTAGACTGAAATGTGAAGAACAGTTGGATACTCACTCACGGTGGCACACATTAAGAACTGAGGCAAACAATTCAAGTACAGCACCAAGAAGATGGTATCCATGTTCAGATGATTGGATTTCTGGAAATGCTAGATTTCTACTTGATGCTGAAACTTCTCTGGATGAATCTGATTTGATGGAAGAAGATAATGAGCCAATGGTTCCTGCTGATGAAGATCAATTTGCATGTGTTATATGTGGTGAACTTTTTGAAGATTTTTATAGTCAAGAGTTGGGTAATTGGATGTACAAAGGAGCAACGTATATCACCATCCCATCAGTGGGTAGCGAGGTTGGAGGTACAAATGAACAAGTTGCTAAAGGACCTATTGTACACACAACTTGTTTAACGGAAAGTTCAGTATATGACGTGGGACTGGCAACTGATATTAAGATGGTAATGTTTCTGGTTCTTCATGCTTTTGTAGGATTTGATTTGGCTTCGTTATCATCCATTGTTCTCCCTGAATATTATCTATTTATTTATTATTATTTGTAAATGGTACGTTTATTATTTGAGGTCAGGCCAATGATAGTCCGAATGCTACGGCATTGGGCTGGTAAAGCCAAGAAAAAGATAATGCTTCTATTAATTGGGTTGATGATAGAATCAAGTGTTTGGTTCCCCATTTTCTTGGTTTTATGTGTCATTAATAGAATCAATCATGAAACACCAGAATCGGTAATCGTTTTCTTCTTTTACTCCACTGTGAGCCCCTTTTACTGACGTTTAGGAACTACAAAGCATAATCCTTAAATGCATGATAAGTGCCTACTTGCGTTAATATATATTTTCATGGCTGCCCCTGCGTGCTGAAAGTAAATGCCCAGATCTGTCTCCCTGCCTTGTATTGAATTTGTACTTGTAGCTGCATGCATTTTCTCGTTTTAACATTTAAATGTTGTTAATATAAGCTTGTTTGCACTATGTCCAATCTTCTACAGGAAATGGATGTATGATGCTTCCCCTACAAAGCGTCATGTCGGAACTACACTGGCAGACATTCTACTCGTGCAATTGGCGGGGGGATGAAAAAGGGAGTATGGATATGAGTGCGTCACTCATGGTAGTTCGGTTGATTACCAAAGGAGATAATAGGGAGTGGTAGCTCTATACTGGTATTTTCTAGCTTCCAGATTCCTTTTTGTTTTCTTTTTGTTTCTTTTTTTCTTCTAAAGATATATAGTTGAGAATACATCAATGCAATGATCATTTTCATTCAGATCTTTACCATCTTGTTTTCTCAGCAAATTTTCACTTAACACCAAATATATCTGTTGATGATATAAATGAGGCAGTGCAGTCCAAGTCCTGGCCGCTTGGCATCTCTATATCCGCAAGCCTTTGTATTATCAAAAATCGATCATACTAGCGTGGTTATGTTCACCATCATCTTTTCTCCTTGTATTTTTTGCCTTCAATTTAGCTATGGATACATATCATGTTAGACAGCAAGGGAGAGTTGTTTAAGATTCTCTTAGCTTTTTGAGAAGGGTTGTTCACTTATCTTGCGGGTCTGGTCTGGATATGACTATAATGATGATGTTGGATTTTGCTTCTTTTTGCTTCTATCATTTGGCCTCAGTCCCACCTTGTTTGGTTGATTAGACAAGCTTGGCATGGCAGATATTGTTATAGTTATGACAGATTTTATTGCAATAATTGTCTTCAATGTTATGCGTTGTGTAATTATGAGAACTGCTCTGTCTGGATGGACATTAGAGCGTTAAAAAAACAAAAAAGAAGAAGAAAAGCCAAATGATGATTCAAACGTAAAAATTCCTTGGATTCATACCCTTTGGTCTTAGAATTGTATACCAACTAAGAAAACCCAAAATGATGATTCAAGCAAAATACATGCAGGATTGTCAATCCCGTGAGTATCATGATTGTTGTAATTATACTTTCAAGTTTTTAATTAGGTTCAATTTTTACATTCGAACTGTTCAAAGGTCGTCAGGAAACTCATGGAATTTTAAAGGTTTCTTTTCTTTTAAATAATTTGAAGAAAGCAATGGTAAATTTTAATCTGCTTTTGCCTTGGTTCTCATGAATGATACTGTTTTAGCCTAAGAATTATTGAATTTTAGAAGGAAAAAAATTTGTATGCAACTTTACATAAGGTAGATTTTGTTTAGGGTTTTGTTTTTTGTTGTTAAGGGTTGATGTTGAGAATTAAAATGAGGGGATAAATAAATTAAAAACCAAATTATTTACCTTTCATAAAACAAAAATTCATTTATAAATATCTAGTCTGTTTTATTATTTTTGTCAATTTTTTTTTAAATAAGCATAATTTAGCTTTAAAATTATTTTGTTTTGTTATTTCTGCCCATTATTTACCTATCAAGCTTAATTTTAATTTTAAAAAAAGAGCAAAAATTAGATTAGGGTTTTAATATCATCTCGGTCAGGTTTGATTTACTCTCAATTGTGGTTTCAATATTAATCTTAAATTTAGTCTCTCTTTTAAAATCTTTTAAATTTCAAATTTAGTAATTCAAAGTTAATTAGGTTAAAAATTGTTTGAAATAATAATAATGACAATAATTTTTAGGTAAGTGATAGACCTCAAATGGATATATATAATCAAAGTCTATAGAAGAAAGTTACTAAAGGTTAGCTAATATGGATTAAAATGGAACATTTTTGATATATATATATATATATATATATATATATATATATATATAAATAACTAAACTTTTTATTTCCATTGAAAGTAAAATAGTAAAGAAAAATGGAGTTTTCTAATTCTTATCAACAACCGTCAAGTACTAAAAAAAGAAAGGATTTTCTTAATTTTAGAGAGTCTAATTAAGAGCTTTTCTTTAAAACCACTTCTTCTAAATCCATTTTAAGAATTGGAATTCCAAAAAGTAGTTCTTTTTTTTCTCTAAATGGTAATCTAAAAACTGTGGTTGAAAGTTATTATTGATTATTGGGTAAATCAAACTCACATGGTTTTAGTGTTTGTTGAAAGGTTACGTGTTAAAACTGAATTGTCAAGTCTATGCTTAGTAAAACTTCTTTCTTAATGTCTCAATCTTACTTTTTTCAATATTGTTTTCTGTTTGTTGTTAATGTCATAATCTTACTATTCTTATGTTCCAACACCATCATCATCATCATCTCTCTCCATTCTCTTATCCCAAAAAGAAAAACTTCCGCTTTTTTTCCTCATTCCTTGTAGCTCTATTGACTTAGATTAGTTGAGTTCGGTTCGAATTTCTCATTATCTTTAAAATGTAATGCTTATCTTAAGAAAAAAAAATTCTTTTCATTAAAATTCTAACATAGTTTAATTTAAAATAGATGGTTGTTTTTTAATTGAGTAATTGAAAAATACCATCAAACCATCACTTTGTTATTATTATTATTTTTGAAAAGGGGTCCTAACATCCACTTAAAGCCTTTCTTTTTTTTCCTTGTAATAATAACAATAATAAAAACTAAAATATAATATCATAGACTTGAGAAGAGACCAGAAAAGGGAAGAAGAAATGAATATAATAATAGTAATAGTAAGAGTGTGTAGTAGTAGTAGTAGTAGTAATAATAATAATAAGGATGTAAACAATATAAAACTATATATCAATATACGATGAAAACAGCAGCAATTCTTTTAGTTTTTAAGTATTTGGATATATACATAAAAACATATATTTTGAAAATTAAATATTTGATTCAAGGATTCTCATGTTGTGTGTAAACATAATCTAAGTGAGCTTCTAACATCATCTTCCTCTTCTCCCCTTCTTCTTCTTCTTCTTCTTCTTCTTCTTCTTCATCTTTCTCTCTCTTTACCTACCAAAAAAAGAGAATTAAAATTAAAATCCAAAGAAGAGAACTAGAAAATAAAAATAAATAAGTAAAGGGTATTTGATTTACATGAGGGAAATCTGGCCATGAATCTCCTGATTGAACCATTGATCCATAGCTGATCTTCTTGTGGGTTTCTTCTATACCTGCAGATTTTCCAGGAAAATCAAAAGGGAAACAGAAAGAAATAGTGAGAAAATGGAAGTTTTTTTTAGAAGAAAAATGAAAAAGGAAGG
Organism: Cucumis melo; assembly: GCF_025177605.1. Classification (NCBI taxonomy): domain Eukaryota; kingdom Viridiplantae; phylum Streptophyta; class Magnoliopsida; order Cucurbitales; family Cucurbitaceae; genus Cucumis; species Cucumis melo. Next base: position 32,716,685 of record NC_066860.1, on the reverse strand, counting down.
ATTTTTAGAAATGGGTTTTACCATGTTTGGATGGAGGGAAGCGAGCAGAGGCAGAATGTGAAGAAAAGAGAAGAAGAATGAAGAGAAAAGAGATGAAGAAGAAGAAGAAGAAGAAGAAGAAGCCATGGGAATTGCGGTTTTTCATTTCTCTTAATGCTGTTTCTTTGTCTTCTTTTTTTCTTTTTTTCTTTTTTTTTTTTCTTTTTTTCTTTTTTTTGAGGTGAAAATGAGAGAAGTGATTATTAGAAGAAGAAGAAGAAGAAGAAGAAGAAGAAGAAGAAGAAGAAGAAGAAGAAGAAGAAAAACAGGGGAATAGGTCTAATGGGAATGGAGAAAATGAAAAAAAAAAAGAAAAGAAAAGAAAAGGGAAAGATTAAAGAGAAGAGAATAAAATAGAGAGATTGTGTGTTTGTTGCCTTTTTCAAGTCACATGGAGACACCAAAACAAAGGCAGTTATGGGCTTAAAAAATGGCAACAATGTTACAAATACCAATACCCTCTCTTCCTGGGCCATACCTCACTTTAATTCCTTTCCTTTTTCTTTCTCTAATTGTATTACTTTCTTTGCTTAAATATAAACTAGAGAGCTTTATTAATGTCTTCTTAGTTTAAACGTTGATCAAAATATCCATAAAATTATGATTTAGATTGGTATCCGTAGAAAATGTTACAAATTTAGAATATTTAAAGACTTATTTAATAAGAAAACGTTTTGTAGTTTTTAAATTTTCGTGAAAGAGAAACTAAACTATTTTCACATACGAAAAAAAAATACTTAAATGAGTTATAGAAAATTTGATAGATCTTATTATATTTAAAAATGTTATTTTTATTAAAATTATTTTATTATTTATATTATATTTAGGGGTATTTTAAAATATAACAAGATATTTTATAAATATACTAAAATGTCATTTATAGATGTTGATATCAATATCTACTATTTGTGGATATTTTCGATAGCTTTGTCATTTTAAAAAATTTTATATTTTATTTTTATTTTTTTTTAAATATTTTATGAACTTTTTTGTGATACAATGAAATAGTTTATTCATATTTTGTGTAGATATCAAATTTATGGAAGTATGAAAAATCGAAATCTTGATTAAATTTCAATGAAATGGTCTTCAAATTCTATTTTAAACTTTTATCTTCTTATAAATTCATATAATCGTAACACGGTGGATAAGATCTTGATTATGACCGTTAGATTGATGATTGAATTTCTAGTTCCATAGCCGTAGAATGAAAAAAAGAGAATAAGGTTAAAGAATTATAACAAAAAAAAAGGTTTATTTAATTAAACTTGTAGTTTAACTTTTTTTTTTTATGTAATGTTTGATTTGATTAGAGAAACATTAAATCTTTTCCAACCTAATTTAATTATTGTATGTATATGCTCTCTACATTGCATCATGTAATGTTTGATATTTTAATCTTCTTTAGCTTTTGGAGAAGTAATATAAAGCTACTGCCACCCTAACTTAAAAAATAATTAGCATCCATTCAAAGAATATTATGATTTAGCAAGAAAGCATAACTAACAAACCACAAATCTTGAAAAGAAAAGAAACTTATATTGGTAAAGGATATTAATTAATTTTCCTACTCCTTTTAAGTTTAGGATTTGATTCGGCAAAGTTATCGGCTTTTATGCTATATCTAATTTATTCTACTTTATATAGAAATTTCAAGATAATTCTCGTTTTCCAATTCTTACGTTAGGATTTTTTTTAAAAAAAATTGAAGGTGGGGATTTGAATCGATGACTTCTTGATTATTAGGTACATGCAGGTACCAATTAAATTAAACTCATGATGAAAATTACGTTATGCTTTAATCTTAGTTTCTCTTACTTTAAAATGTCTATCACTTTTAATAACGTAACAAACTAAATATACTCACATTAGATTTTTATCGATAATCAATATAATAAAAGTATAAAAACAAAACTTGACATGACATAGAAAAAGAAAAACATACACACAAATTTGGTTTATTGTCAAAGTAGAATAGAAAAAAAAGATTGCTACTTTTATGCATTTTTTTAGGGTTTCATGTGAACTTCAAAACCAAAGGAAACCATAAAGTTGCTTCCTTTATTAAAGTTATTTTTTATTATTACATGTGAACTACAAACCAAAAGAGAAACCAAAAAGTTTTTTTTCTTTTTTATCGTTGGGATTACATATCTAACTATTCCAATAATAATATTCTAAATGTGTTTTCATTATATATACAAAGAACACTAAAACAATACATAACTAATAAAAATATCATTTCATGAAACAAATTCTTATAATCATTTTTTGATTGCTTAAAATTAAAATCTTAACATAAAATTCTCATAATCTATGATAAATTAAACGACTTTTAAGATTAACAAAAACACATTAGTGCTAAAAATGGTTTGAAAATTAAAAAAAAAAAAAATGATGTAGTTGGTGTTAATTATAATAATTCTAATACTCACATTAACTCTTCCAAATTAGTGCTAATAATTTTGTAGTGCCAAAGAATGATATTATAAAGAAGAAGAGGAAAAAAAATGGTGGGATGTTAAATAAAAAAAAAGAAAAAAAGAAAAAAAGAAAAGAAAAGAAAAAGAAAGAAAAGTAAAGTTGAAGAAGTCAAAGGTTAGGACTGACATGGACGACAGCTGTCCGGAACAGCCAAAATCATAAAAACTTCTTTTTAATTATTATTTTAATTTTCCCAAATATTGAGAGAAATGCACGTGACCAACAAACCCTTCTCAATAATACTACTTTTTATTTAATGCCCAATTTGATTCTTTCCTCTTGACAAAGCTATCACACCACTTACCACACTACCCTTACAAATTTTGTGTAATTTATTATTATAATAATAATAATAAAAGATTTCTGTGTGTTAATTACTTTGGTGATCAAATTATTATTAGCACTTAAATTTATAAAAGTATAAACCACAGACAATAGTGTGTGTGTGTGTTTGGTTTAGAAAACTGTTAAATTAATTTAGAAGTTTCTGACAAAAGCTTTTAGAAAGAAGAAGATGATGGCATAACCATGCATGCATGCATGCCATTTTCTTGCCTTGGGAATTGGCTCCCATGTATATTTTCATTTCCAATTCTTTATATTATTAAGGTTAAACTACCATTTTTATTTTCCTTTCCTATCTCAAATTTATAACTTTCTCACTACTCCATAGAGTAGGTGTTATTTTTTTCAAAAAATAAAAATTAGAGAACAATATTTGGTAGCAAATAATTAAAAAAGAAGTTGAGTAATTTTAAAATAATGTTGACGTAGAAAGTCTATCCTCTAATTTTAAAAACACAAGGATTAGCAAAATAATAATATTTAACTAATAATTAGTATGAATATAAAAAGACTACTCCTCAATGTTATTGATATATTTATTTACTTATTTATTTATTGGGCATCCTTTCACACTTTTCTTTTTCTTCACTTTTGATCTTCTTTGTACAATTATTCAAATAAAGTTTTTTTTTTTTGTTTTTGTTTTTGTTTTTTTTTTAATATTTCCATTGTATTCAATTATTCCCAAATTCCATTCTCATTTGTTACACAATTTTTCTTTGCGTAGCTCTAGAAACATTTTGATTGTGACTTTGTTTTATGTCATGTTTTTAGACAGGTTTCAAACTTTGTTTTTTTTGACATTTTTCTTTGATTCTCGAATTCGGTTCTCATTTATTGTAAGATTTTTCTCCATATATATCTCTAGAAACTTTTTGATTGTGGCTTTGTGTTATGTCAATTTTCAAGAAAGTTTTCAAAGTTTCTAAAGAGGTTTTTGTTTCAGTAAAATATGAAAATTCTAATATTTGATCTAATGCATCAATCTTGGAAGGTGGTTGAATATTATCCTTAATAATATCACTGAAAATATTAATGAAAATTTTATATACAAAATTCGACCTAGTTTTGTATAGTGAGAAAACTCTCATTTTAAATTAATTTAATAGCCAAAGTAAGCTAAGTTAATTGGAAATTGACATGAACTTCTATCTTAAAAGATGAAAGGTTCGAAATCTATAACTTCCGAATTATCGTATAAAAATATTTATTTTAATTTAGCAATTAAATTGATTACTTTTCAATTAAAATAACAATATACTGCAGGTATTAATTCAATGATTTTTAAATTCTATAATAATAATAATAATAAAAAAAAAAAAAAAAGTAAATATGGAGTTTGATTTTTCTTTTTCAACTTTTCAAGAGTTTATAAAATTCTATTTAAAACACTTTGTGAACTTAAAAAGGTATATATGAATAGGTTACCAAGAGATAGTCCAAATTTATGAACAAAATTCTAATTTTATCTAAATTATAGCGACCAATTTCCTAATCTAATTTATAATATAGTATAGTTTGTGTGTTATTCCAATTAATTTATATTTGATAGGGTTGCTTTTTTGATCAATACCAAGAGACTAATTATTTTCAAATAGTTTTACTTTTTTTTCTTTTCTTTTTTGTTGGTACTTAATTAAATGTTTTGATTTTTGGTTTCAAAGTGTAGGGTCACTCACAAGCCTTGACCCTAAGACTTTGAAACTATAAAGTGCAACGTTTTTAATAATCAAAATAATAATAACAACAATAATAATTTATTTTTCCCTTTATTATTTTCGTTTAAAATATTTTTAGTAGGAGACTTGTCAATTATTTGCATAGTAATGTTTCTAATTGGTTAATTTTTAAGTTGGATAAGTTATTACATTCCCAATCAATAGGATAAGATTTCAATTTAGGTTTTAAAAACAAAGGATGCAAAAAATTCTATATTCCATTTTTATTTGGCCACCAGATTTGAAGAGTTTTCTCCCAAAGGGTATGAGTTTAATTAAAATCAAACACTCTTTATAACATTATAAAAAAATTTAAAGTAATATTAAACGAGAGTATATTTTTATTTTTTGGAATTGAAGGGAATTGAAATTTGGTATCAGATACCAAAGTCTGAAAAATAAAAAGCTTTGAAAAATAAAAAGTGAGATTCGAAGGATATTGTTTTAGCAACCATCCATATAATTTTGATGGGATTGGCCGTCTATTTTCACTCGTTTTTGTTTTCCATTTTCAAAATTTGACCCATACCTTAGTTCTAATAAAATGTGTATTAATATTTAAAAATTTGAATGGACTATAATAACACACTCCGACCTAAAACATGTTGGGGTCGCAAACATCTTTTAAACTAAACTTATACTTTAACATAAATTCAATCGATTAAGTTAATAATTATTTTTAAACATTTAAATTTGATTGTTCAACCCAAAAAGAAAAGTTAAAATTGAATTATTTGAAAAATCCTAATCCTCTTTGAATAAATGATTTATCTCTTTTATAACTATATAAAACAAAAGTTTTATTTTTTTTTAAAAAAACTAATTATTATAGATAGTAATTTTATAAATACAAACTAAGTAAATAATAATATTTATCTTTCTTTTTTTAAATATAATAAAATCTGAATTTAACTGGGCTGAAATCAGAATTAAAGGCCCAGTACAGCTTTATGAACAACAGCCCCAATATTTGGGCCTTGGAAGACTCCGATATGGGCCGTCGGTTTTCTGGCCCGTTGAAATATTAAAGGAGTGTTTTTCTTTGAGTTTTATTATATTTCAGTCTATTTACTCCAAAATTACCAATTTCATTTCATTTACTTTCGATAAATTTCAAAATCGTCTCTACAATTAGTTTTTCTTCTCTCCAAACAATTTAAGTTTTTATGAGCATTATCTTTATAAAATGTGAGAACTTATTCACATACTATATTTTCTCTCCAACCTGAATGATTTAATAATCAAATATGATAAATATTAAAATTAAAATTTATTTTAAAAAAATCATTAAATAAATTTAAGATTTATTAAAAGTTTTGTAACCAAAATGGAATAAAACTCAAAATAAAAGAAGAAAATAAAGGGTGATTTTGCATGGAAAATAATCATTTCCCAAGGATGACTAATTTTCCTAATTTTCCTTTGGATACCTCAAATTTTGTTGTGATTCATAAAATATTAACATCACGATTCATCTCGAATTTACAATTATTAGTTTTAACTTTCACAATTATTAGTTTTAACTTTCTTGTTAGTTTAATTTCAAATAATTCTTTAGTTGTTTTCATGCTAAATATGGATGGGTTGAAAGTAACATTGTTGGAGTACAAGTCATCATGTCACTTTTAAGAAAATAAATACGTACTTACAATGTAATGTTATTTCAAAATTAAATTAAATTTTATTGCTTTATAATATATAAAGTGGAAGAATCGAACCTCTAACTTTCAAATTGATGATACATATATGTATGTATTTTGTGTTGATGATGAGATTGACCTTGATTTCTAACCAAACATTTGATGTTTTGTTTGTCGAGCATGGTTTGCAAAGGTATTTCATTGTTGCATTTCTTGCCTTAAATTCATTGGATTTTATGAAGACGTACGAATAAAAAAATGTACTATCTTTTATTATCGAAATTTAAAAACTATATATTCAATTGATGTACATTGTAAATATATAGAAAATATATTGTTAGGTCACTGATTAATCTAAAAGCTTAAACTAATGGATTATGGTAAATTAATATCCCAATTAATGGGTCATCTATCCTTCCATCCAATAAAAATTTCTTAGAAGTAAGAAATCGAGTAATCCACATTTAAGAATAAAATAATAAAAAATAATTGATAAAAATTAGAATTGACAAGTGAATCATATCCACCAAAAAGGAAAAGAGAAATGTGAATAAATGTTAGAGGCTCCTCAACACGTCTTTTTGTTTAAGTCAACTTCAAAGATTGCCCAATTGACATGTGAGCAATTATTTCAAAACAACAACTCAATATTATAATTTTTCCCCAACGAATCGAATTTTGTTTTTAATTTAAGAAAAAAAATGGATTTTAACCTGAAATTTGTTTTTTTCTTTCTTTCTTTCTTTTTTATTTTAATTTTATTTTGATATCTCTTTTCGAACCAATAGAGAAAATTATCTATCTCTATATCCTAAATTTTAGGGGTTATGTCTATTTAAATTATGTAACTTTGTAAGTTTGTTACTTTACACCTCCATTATGTTTATTTTGTGAAAACCCCATTTTATAGCGCACACATTTACTTCGTCCATTTTATAGTATCAACAATTGAAGAAGTCTACATACGTTTGAAAATTAATTAATAGATTATTTTTAAATATAATGATAAAAAGATTATCGAAATTGATTAACTTTTAAAAAATCTAGAATTTCAATTACCTTGGTCAAATAAACAATTAAAAAAAATGCAAATTGATTCGTTTAAAAGTTAAATTGATGCAATTATTAGTTTAAAGTTTTAATTGATACAAACTTTAAAATTTAGAGATATAAATTAAATTGAATCTAAATCTAGATATATCTCATTTTACATACAACATTGAATTATAAATTTGTTCTCTTTTTTAAGTTCAATTCAATTATAAATTTGTTCTCTTTTTTAAGTTCAAATGTTAGGAGGAAGAGATTTAATTAAGTTTTGATGCTTAAATATTTTGACCAATAATAATATAATAGAGTTGTACAAACATTATAGATATCAAATATGGAGTGCAAATATAATTGTATATATCACCCATGCATTTAATTCAATTTAAAATTGAAAATTATATTAAACTCCCATAGTTATTTTTGGACCAATAATAATGTTAATAAAATAATGGGTAGAGAGTTGAAATTAGAATATTCAACAAAGTTGAAAGACACAAAATCTTGGGTATGGTTATATATGGTCTATGGAATGGATCACGAGAGAGTCAATTAGTTCAACTTAGCACCAACTCGTATGCCCTTTTTTTCTTTTGGGTAGTTGATGAAAATCGAAGAAGTTTGGCCTTTGACATTCAATTTAATTTTGGTTTGACTAAATATACATATTTATTTACTCCTTGTGGTCTCACAACCAACCCTGCTTTCCCAACCATTTTTATCCACACACGTTTATCCAACCAAAAACATGTCATATAATTAATTTCAACACTTTCTATGCAATATGAACTCATGTGTCATGTCTTCGACTTCAAAACTAAATAACAAAGAAAAAGTAAACAAAACTTTCTCTTCAAAACATAAGTGCATTAGATAAACCGACCCTAGCTCCCTACATCTCTAATAAGTTTGTATTCTATTTTCTTGAAAGGTCTGTTGCTAATAAATATGTTGTTTTATTTGATCCTCACTTATAAACATATGATTTTATTTAATTTTTTTTTTTTGTCGTGTGTACGAAACTGTTGACAATCATCCACCAAGACAAAAAGGTTGCATATTCTTCCCTTAAATATAGTCGTTTAGCTTTATCTCTATTCAACACTTTTTTAGCTTTTGTGACTATTTGTTCATGCCATCAAGATTTACTGCCTTTGTTTATCTTATCGTTTATAAGTTTGTGATATATATCTAATGTACCACTTATTAATGTGAGTGACCCAACCATGCTATTTCCACTTTGTGCTTAAAAGTTATTGCGAATATTTATTTAGTGTAATAACATTAAAAAAAAAAACTCCTCAAACAATGACGACATAAATCCATGATCTTTTAACTTCTCCATAGTTTATATAAGAATAGGTTGGGGTAGGACATCTAAACCTAGAAGCAACTAACTAGACATAGCTTAATTAATTATAACTAGTGTATGAACTCACAACATTTGACATTAATTAGTCTGTTATTTCTCAATACGACGGCGAGTGAGAAGATTTGAATCAGTTGGTCATTAACATAGTGTATTTCAATTGAGCTATCCTTATTTATTTATTTTTTTTTATTATTATTATGATAGAGTAAGTTACTAACTCCATAGGTCAATCTGAATTATTCAACTATACTAAAATAAACACGATATACTCTTCAAGAAAAATGTCAATAGTAACTCTTCAACTTCGGCCTCCGTAGATCCAAAATATTCTAAATAGATTTACCTTTATAAACCAACAAATATATGAAATGTGTTTGTTGATACCAAATCTATAAATGGTTCACTTTCTGAAGTGGGTATTGATCAAAAAAACAATATACACCACTAAGCACAGTATATATTCAACTTGCCCTTGGTGCAACTTGGCTTTGTATTTCCATTTCATTTCTACTAAGTTTTTTAAAAAAGTTTAATAACATTTTCATAAAGAGAACTCAAAGAAGAAAAAGAAAAAGAACATTTTGAAACCGTGAGTATTATAATATTATTAAATTTTCCCTTTTTGGTTCATGGCGATCGTGCTTAGAGATCATCAAGTGGGTTGGATTCTTATATATATTTTTCCACTCCTACTTTCTTTATATTCCCTTTTAATGTCCATCTTTTGACTTTCTCACAAATTTTATTCCATTTTTGTTCTCTGTTCCGCCGCAAATATGCCCGGATTCACTACCACCTCGGCGGCGACTCAGTCACCCGTAGTTTTCTTTCTTGTTTTCATCACTCTTTTCCACTTCCCCATTTGGGTATCCACGGCGGCGACTCATCAAGAACTCGTCCCCGGTTTCAGAGCCTCACCGGACACGGCGGTCCAATCGTTCCAGCCTCTCTTAAACGACCCAACCGGAAACTTCTCGCTGGGTTTCCTCCGAGTTGACGGGACTCACCTCGCCGTCGTTATTCTCCACGTGGCATCGTCGGAAACAATCTGGACCGCTAATTATTCAGTTTTCCCGGACTGGACCGACCGAACTGTGCTCCGGTTCGATGGCGGTTTAGTACTTTCGGATACAGATGGGAGGGTATTTTGGTCAACTGACACAGCGGGTGACCGGGCTGTTTTGTTAAACTCGTCCAATCTGCAAATTCAGCTTCGCCGTAATCCGGCGGTGGTTCTGTGGCAGAGTTTCGACTTTCCGGCGGATACCCTCGTCGAGAATCAGAATTTCAGTTCTGAAATGGTGTTAATTTCTTCAAATAGATTGTTTTCGGCTCGATTGGGGGCTGATTTTATTGGACTTTATGCGGAGTTTAATGAAGGGAAGAGTCAAATTTATTATAGACACAGAGCATTGCAAGCAAAAGCTCAGGTAATTCCCGGCGGTGGACCGGTTCATCTCCTGCTGAACTCTGATGGGTATCTCGGTATGTATCAAAACGGCAGCGTTCCGGTGGATTTGCAAGCCTTCAATACTTTTCAGAAATCGGCGAATGGGTTCCTCCGGCTCCGGCTGGATTCCGACGGCAACCTCAGAGGATTTTACTGGGAAGGTTCGTCAAAATCCATTTCAAAATTTTTCTTCCCGTTGGTATACGTAATATAAAAATTATGTTTAAACTATACAATATTTTTTATTGCTTTTCAGCTTTCCAAATGATATTTAAAAATTGAACATTAATGGTTTAAATTTGTAATGAAGAATTAGAGATTTGAGTGTAACAATACAATTTTCAAGCCATGATCAACTTAGATAGGTTAATTAGCCGAATTAAGCGTATTGTACTAAAGGAATTAGATAGGTTGATAGAACATTTTGCATGATCTTGAATTATAAGTTTATTCGGTTACTTTACAGAACTAGAAAGTACTCAATAAGTCTATAGTTTCTTAAATTTTGTGTTTAGTTTAGTAGGGTTTAAAAATTTTTCATTTTATATATGATAGGTTCTTTTTCAATGTAAAGTTTTTTAAAATTCATGATGCATTTAGATGCAAAATTGAAAGAAACTAATATTGAAAATTTACCCGAGTTTTACTATTAATCTACATGACTGGTGAAAATTTTGATATAATAAAAATGGTAATTGATGATTTAAACTTTTGTCGTGAAAAAGATTCAAAAGCTTCTTATAGAATTAAAATAAATTTTGTATTATTGAACCATTAAATTTATTAACCATACTTCATCTTTCAACAGGTTCTGAATGGGTTTTGGTTTTCGAAGCAATATCGGAACAGTGTGAGCTACCGAGTCCCTGCGGTTCATACGGTTTATGCGAACCCGGTTCTGGTTGCTCATGTCTAGACGACCGGACGATTTACACCTCCGGACAATGTCTTCCATCGGATTCCGGCGACTTCTGCGGAGTCGGGGTAGCAAAAAGCGAGTTTTGGGTTCTGAGAAGGAGCGGAGTAGAATTACCGTTCAAAGAACTAATGAGCTACCGAACCGGGTTCACCATGGACCAATGCGAGAGCTTTTGTGAAACCAATTGCTCTTGCTGGGGCTCGCTCTACTACAACGCGACCGGGTTCTGCTATCTGGTCGACTACCCGGTCCGAACGGTGGTAGCGGTGGCCGACGGGACGAAAACCGGCTACTTCAAAGTCCGGAAAGCTCAGGCTAGGTCGAAATCGAAAGTTGGTATCGAGATTGGGCTGGGAATTCTGGGCGGAATGTTTGGAATCGTTGTGGCGATTCTGGGGTTTGTGAGTTACCGGCAATGGAAGCGGCGGAGGGGGATTGGGCGGTTTTTTGAAGATGATGAAGGGTCGGTATCACCCGGCCCGTATAAGGATCTTGGATCCGCGAGTTTTAAATCAATAGAGATGGGTAGTGGGTTTAGTCGGTGACGTAACGAGTGACGTCTTTTGGGGTTTTAGGGAATAGGAAATGATAATCTGACCGACAGTGATGTAGACGCCAACCAGTTTGCATACTTGTGGTGGGTCCTGGTTTTTTTTCTTCATATTCTTAATATTATTTTTTGTCTTTATCCCAATAGAATGGTTATCCATCTTGGTTCTAGAAGGAGAGCTACTATGTTGACTTCCATATACAATTTAATTCTAAATCTGATTTTTTTTCTTTTCTTTTCTTTTCTTTTTCTTTTTTGGGTTGAATTCTCACCCATGCAACTTAAGTTCAAAGAGAAGAAATGGATTTATGAGGTAGAATTTTATTTAAAATATTTTTTTAAAAAAATATTAAAAGTAGCTAGAAAAGCAATCTATTATGAACAAGTTTATTCACTTTCAAAATTGAACTTATTCTTCTTCTATGGTTAAAAAAAAAAAAGGTAAAAAGACGAGAAAATATTGAAAGCATTTGTTTATGAAAGTAAACTAACAAGAAAGAAAAGGGCATTATATATATTGCTGAAGTGTGTTTGAAGATTTTGTCGATAAATAATTGTCTCTAGTTTTAGTTGTTTTCTTTGATTACTTTCTTTTGTTTCTTTCACTTTCGGTATAATGTCATGACATTGATTTTTATTAATTAAACATGAGATAATACTTTGCACCTTGTCCATGTGATCAACTTTAAATCCTTTACGTTCACGATTTTGTTGGTAGTTTTTTTTTTTATATATTTATCTAGTTAATTGGACATGCATTTAATTTTTCTTTTTATAATTATGTGGTCCATATAATATAACTTTTGGAACCTAAATTTTTTTATGTATTATGATTTTGATTTTGAAACCAACATTTAAAAAGAAAAGATATTTCAAAAAAATGAATGAAAAGTTGTTAAACTAAAGTTGGTATAGTGTGGGCCGCGTTGATCCAATACTATTGGTCATTTGTGAATTGGGCTGGTTCGGACCAAGCCCAGTCCATTTTCTTCTTTCTCTCTCACCTCCGTTCACTCCGGTGACCGCCGCAAGCACAATCTCGTTGAACGAATGGCCCATGTCGCCTATCGTCGTTCTAGTTTCGCTCCTCATCCATCGATCTCTCTCAGCCGTTCGTAGTCATCACACTGGAGCGGTATACTCTTTTTTATTTCTCCATAGGTACTTTTCGATTTTTCCCTTTAAATACTGCAACATTTTAAGAGGATATCTGATCTCATTTTACTGCATGTAACACTATTTAAAACCACAACCTTAATACGAACCCCACCACATTTTGAATATGTTCCAAAGAAATTATCAATCTTGATGTGATGTATGATGACTCCTTGTAGATGAATGTTGTGTTTCTTGTTGAAATTTTGTGAAGTGGATCATTTTTCTTTATTTGTTATTTGTGTGGAGCATGCTTATGTCTTTTCTTCTTTATTCTCATACTCATGCTGGTCAAAACTTATTTGTACAAAATTATGCAAAAGTTTGGGCATTGTTTTTTATATTATACATGTACTAAATTCTTTCAAAACTATAAAATAGGGGTAAAAAAGAATCAAGAAACAATAAACCAAGAATAGTTGCATTAAATTTTGGGTTGCTCCAAAAAATATCGTTTGCACGATCCAATCCAACCAGGTACTACTACCAAATCCAACTTATTTGGAACGGAATTATTTTTCCAAGAAACAAAGATATTTCTTTATTTTCCTTTCTCACTTTCGTGGATTCCAAACAGGGGTCAATCTGCGTTTGAAGTTATAATCTAAGTATGCGGAATGATTTTCTAAATAAATAGAGAGTTTTCTCTGTTTCAATCGATCTCTTGAATGTACAAGTACATGTTGCCATTCATTTGATTTTCTCTTTCCCGTGCCTTTTGTTGCAGAAAATTTAGGCTTGTATTATTTCAAAAGAAGAACGAGGTTAGGGAAGTGTTGGTTTTGTTCGTCCACATATATTCAGATCATGGTGTTCAGTTTGTTCGCAATGATGCGAGGGTAAGGGCATAAATTTGTTTCTCTTATTGTGAAGGTTATGAACGTTCAACACCTTTCTCGGCCTTTTGGCTAAGATCTAATGCAGTATCTAAAGGTTTCAAACTTTCATGTTTTGTGTGTCGTGTTCTACTTCTTGCTTGCTTGTAATTTGCTTGTGGTATGTCTCGCCAATTTTATTTAATAATTACAGATTGACGAGACAACGCCATCCTGTTCTAACTTGGCCCGTTTGTAATTTGTTGTTTCGTATGCTTATTAGACTGTAGAAATAGATATGTTTTTCGTTGGGGTCTTAAATTAGTGATGATGGGGAGAACCACATGATCAAGATGAAGAGAAATCACCGTAAAGTAAAATGGACCAAGGCATATAGGAGGTTGCATGAAAGGATGTGACACAGGTAAACATGAGTTTGAGAGGAAGCGCAATAAACCAGAGAGATATGACAGGAATTTCGCCGAAGAGCCATTGAAGGCTATAAAGAAGATTGATAAAGTCATAGCGATTAGGGAATCAAGACACATTGCATGGAGGTTTTTAATTTCTTCCATTCCCATTTGTTTTAATGCCTATATATTTTGTGAATACTTACTACTTCAGGTGTAACTCGGTTCGTCACATTTGCAGAATGCGTGGAAAGAAAGCAAAGGGGCTTGAAGAGGATCTGAAGGAGGATCGTTCCCTCACCCTTCCAAAGATCAAAGTCAAGGTGGTACCATCACAAGGAGAGCACAATCAGCCTATGGAAGAATGAGTTTGTTACTTTTCTTATCTCACTATTTCAAATATTTACTTTTATCACATATCTTCAACTACCACATTTCTTGCACAGCGGCAGATTGCCATTGTCTGTCCTTACACACGCATGGTTCTTCTGTAGAAGTTCAATTTGAAAACGCTTAATCATCTTTTATGTTCATCTCAATCTGATTTTTCTTATTAGCAAGCATGGAATGAGTCTTGCTGTGCCCTCTCTCTTTCTTCCTCCCTTCATAGCTTCATCCCAAGCTTTCGAAGAGTTTCTTTTCCGATGTTCTGGCTGCCCTTTGGTTCTTGTTTTTTATTTTGTTTCAAATCCACCTTTACAGTAAGACATTGATAGGATGGGTTGGGACTTGAAATTTCAAGTTGTATTAATTACTCTAAATAAGCTTTTCGACTAGTTAGGTGGTATGTCCCGTGAGAATCGTTGAAGTACACGTAAGTTAGTCCGGACACTCACAAATATACATTATGGATGAGTATGTCTCTACAAAGTGTGGCACTGAAATTAGTAACTTTCACAAGATTGAGTATTGTCTTAGTTTGGATATTGCATTTTAAAACATTGACTTTTTTATTTCCATAGGGCAACCTCCTTTTTTCTTTCTCCTTTTTCTTTTAGATAATGTCAACTATTTGAATCAGTTGTTTTTATTATTCCCTTGAAGAAAATAAAGTCGGTCTTTATATATTTGTTTATAAAAAGGAAAGTTTAATGTAAGGCCTCTTTTGTTCCATAGGTCACATTCATTTTTTTTTATATGAAAGTTGTTTATTATATATCTTGAAACATAATTTTGAAACGAAGGGTTTACCAAAAACAAAGTTATATTTTATGTTGTACAGCATATTCAAAAGTTTGATTTCAATATAAACAATTCTTTAAATTGCGTTTGATAATATATCTATTAACTATTTAAATGTTAGGTCGACTATATCCTACTGTTAATCAATTAATAGTCATGTCTTATGTTGTTATTTTAATGTTAATTGAGTTATAACATGAATTACATGGAAAACATGAGAAATACTCTATGGATTGCGAAATTTGAGAAATAAAATTCAAATGGTGTATATTAAGCACATATTTGTTTCTTTTATCTTCTATAGAAACAACATCTGATATCAAAATTTCAATTATTAGTGTAACCAATAAATAGATTACTTGCTCTCAAGGAAAGTGTTGAGATTATAAAAGCACAGGAGAATTTGTTTAATAGAGTGAGAAAGAGAGAAGTTGATGTTGTTGTTAGATAATTTAAATGTCCCAACAGCCATCATTATCATATTCATTTCAATCTTCAATACTTCAGCTAAGAAAGCTGCTTCCCTTCTCATTTGATCATTTTGAATGAAGATGGGGACTTCAAATTTACAATTGGATAATAGCAACCTTTGCTTTTAAAGCCATGGATGGGTTAAAAGAGGGTTGTTGTGGTTGTCTATTTAATGTATATGTAACTCTTGTTTTGATTGGCTATTTTAACTCTCTACCAATTTGTTACCAAATTCAAGTATTGATAATACACACAACTTTATAACCATTAATCATACAAAACTAAGACTTGAGTCAACGTAGTTTGGAAAATCAAAATTGAATCATAGTATATTTCTTGAACAATTTCCAAGGATTTTTTTGCTTCAAATTCAAACGTAAAAAGAAAATCAAAATTGTAGCAAAGGTCTCAATTCTACACAAAATAACATTATAGATTCATTCATGTAGACGTGAAGTTAATTAAAATAAAAAAAAAATAGTAACGAACATGTGGGCATGGAAACATTTAAAACCATTCTCTAATCTTTGGTGTACTTAAATCCAATTTAACCTAAAACTAAAGATTCGAATTTATTGATGGAAAAGAAGAAAAAAAACCGAAAATTCGGCGTTTCATTGTCAGTTTGCTCTAAAACGGAAAATAATAAATAAATAAGTTAAATATGATTTAAATATTTAGTAGTGTAAAGTGTAACTCACACGTTTGGAACATCATAATAATAATAATAATAATAATAATAATCCTCTACGGTTGCAGTATATAATAACTTAGGAGCCCTTATTAATTCGTTAGGCCCATACATCACTATCAACCATTCATTCCCATCATCCCTTAAATTCCCCCCACGTGGCACCACGTCCTTCTTCCTCTAAATTAAAATTTATTTCCATTTGGTTAATAATACTTTACTTTCCAACAAAAAAAAAAAAAATATAATATAAAATTTAATCTAATTTAGTAAACCATATAAATATATATATATATTATATTCTCGTAGCTAAATTTTTAAACTACTTTGCAATATCTAAAAAAAAAAAAAAAAAAAAGAAAGAGAGAAAAAGTAAAACTCTTTAATTTAATTAATTGAGTTTTCTATGAGTGTTAGAAGTAATTTATTAATTGCAATGTGATGTCACGTGATTATTTATATTTATTTTTTTTATAGGATAAGTAAAGCATGCAGAATAAACTTGTGTTCCAATATATTTTATTAGTTACGTTACAATTATATTGTATTTTAATCTATATCTGAGTTGGACAAAAAATTTATCTGCTTGAGAACATCCATTGACTTGACTTGTATGTCTATCAATATGATGGTTGTTGTTAAGAATGGTAATTTTGATTTTGTCGATTTTGAAGCCAACCAAATCAATTAATTTTAAACATAAGAGATCTAAACCAATGTCCAATAAATAACAAAGCCAATTGATTAGATTTATTTTGATCGAATTATTATTGGTTTGGATCTCCATTGTTTACACTTTTATTCTTACTTCCACATTGTTTTCAATTTTGTACTTTTTTGCTAACTTTAAATTAAAATTTGGTATATTTCTTTCTTTATAGATTGCAATTTGACATTTTTATTTTTTATTTTAACTTTTGACATTTTCTAAATAAAAGACATGCATGCTACATAATAATTAACATAAAAAACAAAAAAAAAAAATATATATATATATATATATATATATATATATATAATGTATTTTTAGAGATACATAAATTCTATTTTGATTGGATTCGGTTTCGATTGATTTTTCTAATAATTTTTTTTATTAAATAAGGATATAAAATTGAAATGTATGTCAAGATGGGTAAATTTTAACGGTTGATTTTTTTTTAATAAAAGCAATATTTTCTTTCCAAAACTTTTGTATCATTATTATATATATGATTATTAGACCAAAATAGTTAGCTTGCAAGTTTCGATCTTTCTTTTTTTAAAAAAAAAAAATCATACAAAATAGGTATATGTATATAAATATTTGAAAATTTGAAAATAGGAAAGTAGAAATCTTTGTTTCAAAGAAAAATTAGGGCAAACTTACTTTTCTATTAAATATAAATTAATTTATTTTTCTATGACCATTACATTAATTTTATAACTGATATACATAAAGTGGGGTTTTATGAAGTTTCATATTTGGTCATGATCAGATGGACAAAGAACCAAGATTTTGTCAAACTTTTTTTTTTTTTTTTTTTTTTTTTTTTAAATTTTTATTTCTATCTTTTGTTGGATAAACATAAAGCTGCAACCTTTTTAGACATGAAAACAAGAAAAACACAAAACTTTGCTCTTATCCACATAATATTTTTCATATTGATAAGTACAGACAAAATAAAGGTGGGATTTTCATAGACATATTCCAATATTATTAATTATTTAGAATTCTTTAAGGTCAGAGAGAATCATATTTATTTTTCTTTAAGACAATAACATGCCTTTCATTCTCTCACCTCTCTTTTTCCTTAAAAAAAAAATCATTTATTTTACTATTATTACTATTATTATTATTTTTAATAATTCAACCACTTTGTTGAGGTGATATATTAGATCAAATCATCCAATTTTTAAAAAGCATAAGCGAAGCTAGAGATTTTGGACCAAGCAATTTTTGTTATGGTGATTTGAACTATTAACTAAAAAATCAAAGCATAAGCTAACTAAGTATTCGGTGTTGACAAAATATACATACATATATAGCTGTACATATATTCAAATTTGCATCTAATACTTATTCTAAGACTATATTTAATAATTTATGAGAAAAAGTCTTACTTTGGTAACAATGAGAATTGGAACCATTGAAGTTGAATGTGTTCTTAGTTCATGTATTAATCTAGTAAGTTATGCTGATGTTGATTTAATACTATTATTCTATTATATAAATGAATTCGTTAAAATTGAAGTTCTTAGTTTCGTATATGTGTGACTCAAACATTTATTATAGATGGAAAGAAGTAAAGAAGACAACCCACACATTAACCAAACAAAGCCATAAGAACCTCAACAAAACTCCCTTCCCTTTTGTCAACTTCACTTTTCTCTTCCCCCTCCCATTTCTTTTTTCTTCTTTCTCACCCAAACTTACAATTATTCTTCCACTTTTATACCCTAAAAAACGCACCTTCCATTTTTCACCTCTGTTTTTGCACAAATTCCCCCGTTTTCTTCCTTCTGCTTCTTCTTCTTCTTCTTCTTCTTCTTCTTCCTCTTCCTCTTCCTCTTCCTCTTCTTCCTCATGAGGAGAAGCATTGCTACTTGTTACAGTGAACATGCCGTTAAAGTCTCTGATTCTTATTGCTCTGGCCCTTCCCCTAATCCCCATGTCTTCTCCAAATTCCCTTCTTCTAATTCCCCTCTCTCTGTTTCTTCCATTTACAGAGCAAAGCTTTCCACTTCTAATGATCTTCTTATTCTTCTCCATTGGACTGCTAAAGATTTGGGTCAATCCTTTAAAATCAAGATCAATTCCATTTCCCTTCCCATTCTCACTACCAAGGGTCTCAAAACGTTCAGACTCGATCACAATTCCGAGATTTCGGTCTTTTGGGATATCTCCGATGCCCGATTCGATCCTGGGCCTGATCCGAGTTCTGGGTTTTACGTAGCTGTCACGGTGGATTCCGAAATTGCGTTGTTGATCGGTGATGAGAGGGAGAAATTGGTGAAATTGGGAGTTTTGAAAGAGAATTTGGATACCGAATTGTTGAAATTCTCTCTGGTTTCTCGGAGGGAGGATTTTTGTGCTGACGATTCTGTTTTCTTGACCAAGGCTAGATTCTCGGACGACGGTGGGGTTCATGAGATTGTGGTCAAGTGCGGCGGCGGGGAGGAAATGAGGAACCAGAGACTGGCGGTGTTTATTGATAAGAAACAGGTTTTTGAAGTGAAGAGGTTGAAGTGGAATTTTCGAGGGAATCAAACGATTTTTTTAGATGGGTCGGTGGTTGATATGATGTGGGATGTTTACGATTGGCTATTCCGACCGGAATCTGCGGCGGGGGCGGCGTTTATGTTTAGGAAGAGAAGTGGATTGGACAGTCGGCTGTGGCTGGAGGAGAAGACGAAGCAAGAGAAGGCTGGCTTTTCTTTGTTGATTCGAGCTTGTAAGAATAATCCTTCTTCATTCTTAATTTCATAATTTGGTTTTGAGAAAATAACAAAGAAAAAGAAAATTTGTTTTTCATATAATTTTTCTTTTTATTATTATTATTATTATTTATTTTTGTGATTTTTAGTTTGGATTATTTGATTCTCTCTTTGAAGTTACTTGGAAGAAAAATGATTCTGTAGGAACTTTCTTTTTTCTTCACTTAGAGGGAAATTTGTTCATTGTGCTTTTCTTTGGACATGGGATGTTTGGGGTTTTTCACCTATTGTAACTTGTATATATTCTAATGAAGAAAAAAAAAAAATGTAAATTTGAAGGCACATGTATGAGTTTAATTGTGTTTGTGTGTTTTTTTAGCCCAGGTCCAATTTTTTAACTTCTCTTGAATGAAATAAGTTACATTGTTGTAGTTGGTTCAATGTTTTCACCTTTCATTGTAATAGATAAAGTTCAAAATTATTATAACTAATATTTAAAATTGTCTTATTTTTTCATATGTAATTTATAAACATGATCTATTATAATCTATTAAAGTCTATAATTACCAACTCATTGCTCTCAATTATTTTATATATATGTTTAATTAGATATAGATTATGACTTTAAAAGAATTTTGAATGTGGAGGATGGATCTTTACAAGGAGACAAGATTGTGAAGTTGGTCCTCTAAACCCAATGAGATTTTGATTACATTTAGAGGAAGGAGTTATTTGATTTTCTTTTAATTTAAGTTATTTTAGAAGAAAAATAATAAATTATAAAAAATAATGGGGTTTTAGTTTCTTCAAAAAAAAAAAAAAAGAAAAAAGAAAAAAAGAAAAAAGAAAAAAAGAAAAAAGAAAAAAGAAAAAAGAAAAATAAAAAGAAAGGGGTTAGAAATTTTTGAGTTTGTATTCCATGTAGAAATTTATATATTAATACGTAAAAAAAAGAAATCGTCAGAAATAGAATATTTATATTTTATAGAAAAATCGAGTGTGATAAATTATGCTTTGTAGGTAAATAATTTGCTATTATTGACTATAGAAAGCAAACAAACGTAGAAAGTAAATGCATTTAGATATTTGTCGACTTAGCCATAATTTAATTGATTAAAGGAAAAAAATTAAGATTTGAAAGTTATTTATTCTTTTAGGAAAATTATTAATGTTAAGATAAATTACGATACTAACAACTCATGGAAATAATTTATTTTATTCAAGTGTTGCTCTGAAAACTCTATTAAAATCCTTAGGAAACGATTATTTTTATTTTTATTTTATTAAGTTTCCATACATAACAATTAAGAAAGAAGAACGATTTAAAATGACCATAAATGCATTAAACAATCGTATTTATATTTTCTTTAAGCAAATCAAACATAAAACAAAGTGATTAAACTTGTGGCAAATTTCAAACTTTAACATAAAAAATTATATATATATTTTAAAAGTTGGATGAAAGTGAAGTGATATATAATAATAATGTGGACTGTTATAAGTAAGACTAAGTATTGAAATTTTAATAATTAGCTAAAATAGTCTAAGACCACCTTTATCCAAAATGGGCTGGTTGATTTGGGCCCATTTCCTTGCTCTCAAGAGGCTTCATGCAAGCCCATACTCGAAGCTTCATTTTTATTCTTATTTTCAAATAACCCAAAAAACTCTATTTATTTACCACAATTCAAATTGATTTTTTATTTTATGTAATTAAATATTTCTCATTCATCCGTGTGTACATTAGTTTAATTTCAAAAATGATTGTATTTACGATGTATATTTAAATTTTAGAATCCATCGATAAAAATTTATTAATATCTATTATCGATTCTACTATTTTTGTAAATACCAATAAACAATGCGTGCATCGCACGCGAAAATCCGGATCTTAACTTTATAAAATTGAAACAGTCGTTTCAATATTTTTGTATTTTTATCTTTTTTATATTGACATCGTAGTGAGTGGAAAATAAATAGTAAATTTAGAAATATAGTAATATACTATCTTAAAATATAATTTTTTTATTTTAGTTATAATTAAAAATGGAATTGTATTTTTTTAATATAAATGTGAAATCGAATGTTTTACCATATAGGCATGCATCGTTACTATAAAAACAAATAATTTAATAAAATAAATATCAAAGTTATATTATAATTTTTTTCTAAAAGATGTTATTAGGTAAATCATTAACTAGAATCTGAACAACTTAATTCTTATTATATCATAATTGTTTTTAATGATTTTGAAGGTAAAAAAAATTAATGGAAAGATTTTAATATCTCTTACTTTTACGCATTTTATTATCTTTATGTATACTTAATAAATTCCAACAATATTTATCTTGTTCGAACAAAATCAAATTACAAGTTAAGTCACTCAACCATTTCACTAACAAAATGGCTTTAATAAAAAAAAACTAAATAAAGAAAAAAATCATAAACAAGATTTTCATAGTTACATTAAAAAAAAAAAAAACCTCAATATTACACGATTTAAACATAAATAACATAAACATATGTGTGTGTCAAAACTTGATGGTTTAAACCTCCCCAACGTTTGTTATGTTCTAAAAAGAAACATATGGATGAAGTAATATACACAAGCGTACTTCTATATATATAAAAAATAGACAACAAAATAAGAAAAAAAAAAGAAAAAAACATAATTTTGATTTCTTTTCCACCCTTAGCATTTTGTTGTGGCTTGTGAGCATGAATGAATGAGATATTTACACCCAAATGAAGAATTCGAAAGGTTAAAAGGGATACAAAATAGTTAATATAGTTGGAAGATAGAAGATTAAAGGAGAGAGGAATATGAATGGGCTATGATAAATTAAATGACATAATTAATTGGTGATAAAATTTTAAAATTTTGAAAAAAGTTATAATAAGAAGATGAAAATTTAAAAAAATCATTTCCACCCAAACAAACATTAAAATTATAATGACAATGATCACAAACATTAATCTACTACTAAAGCAAGACTAAAAAAAGTTACAACGAAAGGATAAAATTACCACTAAAGCATTTCTCCACATTCATTTTATAAGATTTTAGTTTATTTTAATATATTTGAAATCAATCCTCTGAGTTATTAATTTTAACTATATTTAAAGTTAATTATTATTCCTCTCTTTACTTTATAAACACTATTTTCAAGATATATTTTTTTTTCAATCATTTAACAAAAATATAAAAATAAAAAATATGATATATTATTATAAATAAATTGAACGCTCAAGTTTGATAAAGTTCAAACTTCAATTGGTTTAGAACATATAAATAGCTTTTACATGATAAATATTTATGATGTTTTCGAATTTCTTTTATTATTTATTTTTCTAAAATATAGAGTAGTTGCTTTTAAGAGTGTCCATCGATAATAAAAGCATATGGTTCTCTCGACCACTTCGAACATAATATTTAACAAAAAAGAATATATTAACTAAACATCTCACACAATAGAATAAGGTGCACAAACCCAAGTTGAACCATGACATTGAAAGAAGCCTAATTAGTAAAATAGTATAGTTGTTGGGGAAAGGAGAGGTATAAATCATTTTCAGTGGTAGGGAGAAAGGCATCATGTTGACACACAATGGCAGCATCCTCAAGCATTCTTATAAAGTGACAAATATTTTAATTAATCTAAACTGGTGAATGGGATACAACACCTAAACTAAGTTAAAGTTTAATTTATTTTTTTCATTTTTTGTTTTGATTGAACAAAAATTAGTGTACTTTTAAATATATTTTACGTATTTAATAATAATTTTTCAATATTACATCGTCGTTTTATTATTTTAATTTTGAACAACTTATCGACTCGGGACCATATACTAATTGAACATCCGACCTTTAATAAAGAAAATTATTGTCGTTGTCAACTGTGACTAATATAATATTTTAAACAGCATACTACATATATTTAGCCTTCGGCATATTTTTCCCATCACTGCAATTAACATAAAACTTTTATTAGAAACTAAGTTGGAGAAAAAACTTGCAGAGTCAACTAAAAATTTAATATTTGGAAATATGAATAAATATGTATTTATATAAATATTAGTCTGTAGCCAACAAATTCGAATTTGAAATCGTATAGTCACAAATTAATTAGCAACCTTATGAACATTTCATATATCTCCATCTCTAATAAATTGGGGGAAGACAAATTTGGTTAGGGAAATGGATGGATTCGTACGTCGTTCGTTGCCAAACTCTAGTTAGCCATCAAACTGTTTCATCTAACCTAACAATGTGGTAGCTTGATTGCCATCCGATTCTTTCATTTACTTGTCTACAAACCTCTTTCTTAGCGTTATTTTTTAACATTTAGACTCATTTTATGTATATCATTTATTGTAAAGTCGTGGGAGATAAATGAAGCGTTACATACCATTTCCTTTACAACTTCATAGAAATATTGTTGTTTCTTTTGAATTTATGAAATATTGTTGTCTTTCATTCATTCGTCTTTTATATGAGTTCGTAAAACTTGTAATTTCTTAGCTTGGCTTACACATTCTATACGAATATCGACCTATCTTATGGCATTTGGATACGGGCCGTGGCCTAAAACGAAGTTGCCCTAGATCCTAGATTTAGATCTGTGAGCTACAAAAAAAAGTGATGGTAAAAACCAAAAGCAAAACAAGCAAAAGCCCCAGGGTCTATCAAACCAAGTGTGGCCCCTTGACTTGGGGTTTCTTGCCCCCACAGTTTTTCCTCTCCTTTTTGTCCCCCAAACTTTGACCTTCCCATTGCTCATAGATTTCAACCTTTTTTTTTTCTTGAAGTCTCTCCATTCTTCTATATTCCCATTTTAACCCTCTATTTATTTTGGGCCCAATTCACAATCAAATTTATTGTCTTCTGTCCTCAAAATGTCAATACTGCCCTTTGTAGAATGTAGTAGAATATTCATGCTACAATCTTTTTTACATGATTTTATAGTAAAAAAAAGACAATGTCAATGACAAAAATAATGTTTTCGACATCTTAGTTGCACGTGTATTAATTAACGGTATAACACTTCATTAACTAAGTATAAATCGTTTGGTTAAAATATCTTTAAATATAGATAGATTCAAAAGAGAAAAAAAAAAAAACAACGAATAAAATCATGTCGTTTTAACAATCCAAGTATCAAATAAATTATATTTAATTTATTTATTTATTTTTTTGTTGATATTTTTTTCGTTAACACTTTATTTTTTTCCAAACAATTGTGTTGTATAGTTTATAAGATGTTGATTTTATGTGGTTTAAAAGTTAATAGGTTTAAAGCAATATATCTATTTGACCTAATAATGGTTAATACGTAATAAATTATTACAAAAGTAAATAGAAAGATTGTAAAATTATGTCTAATGGAATGAGAATTATACTATTCGATGTAGAGGAATATTCTTAGGATCTGAAGCCAATAGGGGTAAAATAGTAAAATCAAACTTTTCTTGCGGAAAAAGAAAAACGCCAAAACAAGTGGCGATGATTACTCCCTCTGTTTTTGTTTCTCCCAAACCGCTTGATATAAACGCAGAGCTCCTAAAACCCTTTCACTTCACTGCTCTCTCTCTCCTTCCAATTTCTTCAATCTTCTTCTATTTTCAATCCTCGTTTCCATTCCAAAATGTCTTCCTTCAAGAGCAAGTATCAGGGTATTTCTTCCTTTTCTCTGTTTCTTCCAATTTCCCCATGTTCCGATCAGAATTCTGTTTTGGCCTTTTCGTTTCATTTTTTTGGTATTTATGTTTGATGGCTTGTTTTTTTATTTTTGGTTGATCTGTGTCTCTTGGTTTAATTTCTTGAATCTGGGTGTTTGTTGCTTCTGTTTCCAGTAATCCGGTTATGATGCTCTGTTTGATCATCTCTCTGTTTAGCTTTGTTTATTTGCTCGTTCATTTTCATTTGATTGCGTATGTCTATCCTCTATTTTGTTATTCTATTGTTATTTCAACTTGTTTGTACTTTGATCTACCAAATACATGCAGTAACTCATATATACTCCTTTAACGTCGGTATTTATACTCTTTTGAGGTGTGATCTCATTTCGTTTTAAGTTACAGACTTTTTGCTTTTGCATATGGTTGAAATGAAACTTTCCAGTGACAAGATTGCAGGAAAATATCACTAGTTTGGATTACTGAATAGCCCGATCACCGATGATGCTTTTAACTTTATGTGTTAATAAGATCTTTACTTGATTTTGTATAAGCGTGGAGGCAGGAGCCACTTTCCATTGAAATTGTGACTTAACAGGGGGTTCACTCTTTCTCTCTGTTTTTGTGTGCAAGTTTCTGGATTGTGGGGACAGGAATTTTGGAATTGAATCTTTTGTTTAAAGGGAATTTAATGTCCTGTGTAGTGAAGAATAAAACTCATCTTATGTACAGTGGGCCAAGTAGAGGTCAATAATGTACCTTTTTCTGGTTTCTTTCTGTTCAACTTTTCCACTCTGTTCCATCAATGAATGCCTTCTACCTGAAGAAGGTACCTAAATTGAGAACTTCGAAGGAGAAAAATCTTAAAGGTGTGTCAAGTAAAAACTGTAGTTCTTTGAAGGATTTTGAATGTATTTACCATTTATAGGTATTGTAGATGTATAATGCTTCACTGTCATATATGTTTAAATTTTCCACTCTGATCTATCAAGTGGATCATGTCATCGTTTTCTTGAATGTGGGGATTTGTCGAACATGTGGAAATGTCTTGAATGTGTTATTTTGCTTTGAATGACCAAGCATGGGTCTTGGTGTATTCACGTTTAATCTAATCTAACCCTAGGGGTGATTCTAGTGAGTCACATAAATCTCTATCTTCCCCATTTTAAGTTTTTATATTTTCTTACGTTCTTGATTTCTTAAGAGAACACTTGAGTTATTTATCTTGCTTGATTCAGAGGATCATTAATTTTAAGCAAACTTCATACCATCTTTTACTATTTGTGATTTATCTCTTCAATATACGTTTTGTGCAGATGAGCTCATTGCCAATGCTGCCTACATTGGCACTCCTGGGAAGGGTATCCTTGCTGCTGATGAATCAACTGGTACCATTGGCAAACGTCTAGCGAGTATCAATGTTGAGAATGTTGAATCGAACCGACGCGCACTCCGGGAACTTCTCTTCCTCACTCCCGGTGCCCTTCAGTATCTGAGTGGAGTTATCTTGTTTGAGGAGACTCTCTACCAGAAGACAGCTGCAGGTAAACTGACAAGCTAGTAAATGCCACGTTTGATTTTTCTGTGTGTCCTTATCCAGGTCGGACAGTGTGTTTTTTGGATAGATTGATTTGTGTATGATGTGTTGCTTTATCCATCTGGTTGTTTGAACAGGCAAGCCATTTGTTGATGTCTTGAAGGAAGGTGGTGTGTTACCTGGCATCAAGGTTGACAAGGGTACTGTTGAACTTGCTGGTACTAATGGTGAAACAACCACCCAAGGTCTTGATGGCCTTGCTCAGCGCTGCCAAAAGTACTATGAAGCTGGTGCTAGGTTCGCCAAATGGCGTGCAGTGCTCAAGATCGGTCCTACTGAGCCGTCACAATTGTCTATCAACGAGAATGCTTATGGATTAGCTCGGTATGCTGCTATCTGCCAGGAGAATGGTCTTGTTCCCATTGTTGAGCCTGAGATTCTGGTTGATGGATCTCACAGCATTGATAAATGTGCTGAAGTGACCGAGCGTGTTCTTGCTGCGTGTTACAAGGCCCTCAATGATCACCACGTCCTCCTCGAAGGGACTCTGTTGAAGCCCAACATGGTTACCCCTGGATCTGAAGCTGCCAAAGTTGCCCCAGAGGTGATTGCTGAATACACTGTTCGGGCTCTACAACGTACCGTCCCTGCTGCAGTTCCAGCCATCGTTTTCTTGTCAGGCGGGCAGAGTGAGGAGGAAGCAACCCTCAACCTCAATGCCATGAACAAACTGAAGGGAAAGAAGCCATGGTCGTTATCTTTCTCGTTTGGACGTGCCCTTCAGCAGAGTACTCTCAAGGCATGGGCAGGAAAGGAGGAGAATGTTGAGAAGGCAAGGGCTGCTTTCCTCACAAGGTGCAAGGCGAACTCGGAGGCAACC
Organism: Cucumis melo; assembly: GCF_025177605.1. Taxonomy (NCBI): domain Eukaryota; kingdom Viridiplantae; phylum Streptophyta; class Magnoliopsida; order Cucurbitales; family Cucurbitaceae; genus Cucumis; species Cucumis melo. Next base: position 32,688,890 of record NC_066860.1, on the reverse strand, counting down.
CTCGGAACATACAAGGGTGATGCAAACCTCAGCGAGGGTGCGGCAGAAAGTCTTCATGTCAAGGATTATAAATACTGAAAAGGGGTTATTTTGCTGTTTCTATTGTTATTATGTTTTGTTAATTAAGCATGAGGTTAGAGCATTCTGACGTGTTGATGAGGTTCATCAGGGACAACAATAAGCCTTTTGAAGAAGCTTTTTCTTTGCTTTGCTTTTCTTTTCTTTTCTTTTCTTTTTGTTGGGGATTGTGGAGTGAGCTGTGTTCTGGTTTTTCTCTCAGTTGTAAAACAAAGAAGGAAAAAAAAAATAGGAATTTATCTATCTTTACATTGAACTTTACCCTTTTTATTTGTGTTATTTCCTATTCTTTTTCCAGAAAGATAAGAAAATAACTTAGTTTAGATTTAGAGAACACATTTGATAAATTAATCTATATTTTACAAGAAACTTAAGATTATATTTTATTTACTTAAACATATCTTTCAAGTAAACTTTGCATGATAATGTCATGGTTTTGGGGCAGATCCTATTGTCACAAGCCCAAGACCAATGATGAATCAATTAATTATTCCAAAATCCTTTGTAAATAGAAAACAAAGCATAATGTTTGATTTCTTTTAAAAAAAACAAAAACTACTTTTACTGTCAATTGGTTTTCTTTCTTTTTTCTTTCCCCTTTCATCTGTTTGGACTAGTATGAAGAGTAGAATGTTAGAGAAAAATAATGTGAGAATTTCTGAAAACCAATTAATAATTTTTTTTAAAAATCAAATATTAGCAAATCAATACTCAAAAGCTAACTCTTTGTTATATTAAAGCATAATATTGACTATAAAATAAATCTATCAAAATTCACAAATTCCAACCCAAAAAGACTTATGCCTCAGTCTCTTCTCTGTACATCATGTCATAACAATATCTCTTAAATGGTTGTTCAAACAAAATTCTTGCCTTAGTAAAGCAAAAAGATAGAAAGTACAACATTTAACGTCATTATTATTTTTGTTTAATTTTTGCTTTTAAATATTTGTTTATATATGTTTGGTAATTGATTTACAAACAAAATATTTTCTTTTCAATTTCAGTTTTGCTTCATAATTTTAAAAACAAACATTTCATTTTACCTAAATCTCAAATTTGAAAAGTTGAGTGTGGAAATATTCCCATCTAGTCAAATTCAGATACAAAAAATTGAAAAAAAAAACCAAGTATATATTGAAAGAATAGTTAGAGATAATAAAAGAATGAAACTATTCAACAAATTTAATGGGTTTAGAGACATTTTAACAAAGTCTTCCAATATTTTGTAAATATCTTTCATATTTTATTTATTTTTTTAAAATTTCACTACATATATTATTTCAACCGTTGAATAAAAAAAAAGAAGAAAAAGGAGACGAAGAGGGTGAAACAGTAAAAACAGGGAAGCCCATGGTTTTGTGACAGTAAAAAAGTAAAAAGAGAGAGAGAGAGAGAGAGAGAAAAAAGGAATTAATAGTAAAGAAAGAGAATTATTAACTAAAGAAATGGAAGTGCAGATAGATAAAAGATAGAGTAAGTTGAAGATGAAGTTTGAGTAAATGAATTCAATTAAATTGGCAGAGAAATTCCCTAAACAGGAAGAGGATATGACACAATTCCCAGATTTCCAATTTCACAACAACAAAAAAAGAAACAAAACTGCTTTATTCCTCCCCTTATTATTCTACCATCATCTAATATTTATTAATACCATTCATACCCTCACACATCATACTATTTAATACATCTCTCTCTCTCTCTAAATTTTCGTCCAACAATTATAACTCAATCAGTTAATACATATGTTTCAAATGGCTAAGATCAATATATACCCAATTGAGTTTACGATGAATGAAATCAAAGTTCAAGCAATTAACTTGGTTTTATTAGTCCAAGGGTAACTCAATCGTGCTAATTTGAATAGAAAAGAGAGAAACCCTAAATCAGGATAGACAAAATGATTAAAAAATGAAAAGCTTGTGGGAAGTGAAGTCACCTCTACTCTAGAATGAGTAATTGTGTAAACGAGGCACGTACATAATCAGGAGAATGTTCTTGCTTGAAATTTGGCATCCAACGACAATAATATATTTTCTTGAATCAAAAAGTGAAAGATTTGTTCATGTTGAACATAATATATATACATATGTATATATGTATGCATACTTCTCTTTCTTTGGTCCCAATTTGTTTCTCTTATACTTGAATTGTCTTGTTACTATTGAGCTATATCTTGATGTCTTGCTTGGTATTTAATATTGAAAAATACTCATGTCATCCTTAGATATCTCAAAGTTCTAAATACAACACCAGATTTCGTTGAATCTTTTATCTAAATTTACATTTTCTTATATCTGAATCGATTATTGTTGAACTATTTGATTTTTTTATAAGGATTTTTCTAAAAAGAATATTTTTTTTATTCTTGTCATTTAATCATTTGTAATATCAATATTTGGTAAGAAACTTCAACAAAAGAAAAAACCACACATAAGTCAAATATAACGATATTACTATTGTGTGAAAACAAGTACTATTAATTGATACAATAGTTTAAAACTAGAGATTAAATTATTTAAGTCAAAAGAGAAATCTAGGGATTTAAAAGAGAATGATTTAGTGAATAATTAATTGATATATATATATATATGTGTGTGTGTTATATTTTAATGATATATATGTTGGAATTAATGGCAGAATTAATAAAGGATGTTGGGAGTTAGTAATTTTTATATTATAATAAGAGGACTCGTTGGAACTGTTTTTTTAAAAGTGACACTCTATTTTCGTCTTTGCCACATCTATAAAAGCGCGTGAAAAGTCGAAGGAAAGATCCAACTTGTTAAATATCTTCGTATTTGGTCATTCGAAACGTCATCTAATAGATTTTCGGTATTTCAATATAGATAACTCAAATATTAAAATATAGGTGCAACACAAATATTCAAATTTTAAATTTACAAAAATGTCAATAAGCATATTAATAAATTAAATGACACTGTTGATAGAAAGATTGATGAAATAAAATATTTTTTTGAATTAACATGTTTATTTTATTTATGGTGTTTATTATTATTATTATTATTATTATTTATTATGACTTATTTTTTTAACATTATAATCAAAGTGTTGATTTACCTCTCACATCGATGTTGAACTTTAGAAAATATGAAATTATTGATGGAAATGTCGATTTGTTTATTGATGATCAAAATTTAATAACATGAACACTCACTTATGTACTGTATCTCTATTTCTGTGCGAGTTCACTATTGTCTACTTTGGATATATAAATTCTCGTGACTCTATTTTTTATTTTACTTTAAGAATTTTAAATTAACTGATATTTTTCTCACTAACATACTGTTGTGATCCTTTCCACCTCTAACTATTGTGAAACTTCTTTTACAATTCTAACAACGGAAAAGGTTGTAATTAATTATGATTTGTGTAGATATAAAAATTAAATTTGTGATCGATTAAAATATACTCCCTTAATGAAACTTTAATTATAGATAATCGAAAGTAAATTAATTAAGCTCACGTATAAGATAATTTATACTCAATATTTCACAAATCTAGCTAAGACCATGCAAATGTAACTTTGAGAATCAAACATCGTCCATATCATACAAACTTCAAAATATAATAACATAAATATTGAAACAAATCATCAAACATTGTCAATCATACAAATATACATAAAGGAAAAAAAAAACAATTATATTACAAAGATTTGTAACAATTATGTTTCAATACTCATTATCAAGTACTTATATTTGTACATGCACGAGCATATATATACAAATGTCATACGGATTTAAGAAGGTTTTAAAAATTCAAGCTTATATTTTAAGTGATTAAGTCCACAAAAGAAAAATGTAAATTTAATAAACTGAAATTAAATCTAACTAATTATAACGTAATGAATTGTAAAATTGATAACTTTAATTTGCTCTATTTTCTTAGGGTAAATAATAATAGAAAAAGTCACTGGTAAGGAACAGTAATACTTTTGTCTTCTCAAAGTAGAAAATTTGGAAATAAATTTAGAAAGCACATGCAATAGCAGCAAAAATTGACCATGCAGACATATATGATAATTATACAATATGACCTTTTTTTTTTTATGTTTATAATTCATATTCGAAATTACAAACAAAGAACAATAGATCTCGGGTTTAATTCCCCCACTACAAATTGTATTTAAAAAGAATTTCTCAGAAAAGAAATTACACACAAAAAAGATTAAAGTTTAATTTTCTTACTGATAATTTTAGCAAACTCATTCTCAATTTGATTGATATCAGAATCTATAACTTTTAACTAAATACATTTAGTAGTCACGAGTCGATTATATATAATTATATATATATATATTTATATATATATATTAGATTTTTTGTTTATTATTTTCTTTAGTGACAAAGCGTTTAATTTAAAAACTATGAGAAATTCACAGAAAATCAACTTTTCAACAATGCATTATTGAGTATCTACAAGACTATGATTAATACTAGTTGTATGAAATAGATCAAACAAAAAAGAAAAATGTTGATTAACAAAATCAATTCCTGCCCTTTAAAAGAAAAAAGTAGAAAAAATCATGTACTATAAAAGCAAATGATGACTTAAAATTAGCAAAACTAATCAGTATGATTTGAAACAAAAAAAGGTTGGAAACTATATGAAAAAGCTTCATATTTTAGGAACAAATAGAAATTTAATCAATCAAGAATTCACAAATCAAGAACTGTATAGAACATGGAAATTAGCTAAAAATTCAAACAAAAAAGGAAAAAAAAACAATATTTGATTAATTAATTTGCAATAATTATCATAATAAAAATTCTTGGCCCTCTTCTCCAATTCAAACAACTTGGATGAAGAAATCCCATTAATAATTAACTAAATATATTCATTGATTAGCTAACTTAACTAACTTCTTCAAATTAAATAATCTCAACCGGCTAAACCCTAGATCAGAAAATCAATCTCTTTCAAAGATTTTCCATTGTCAAAGTATTTCAAGTTCGGTCACCTCCATTGTTGAGTTTGAGACCAAAATTTTCCCACAAACCAGATTGAGATTGATCTCCTTCACCCATCATCAAGAACCTAAAGCAGTTATCTTGCACCACGTGGCCGCCACCGCTGGCACCCGCGTTCGAACTATTTGGACTTTGTTCTTTGATGTGAGTGGCACCGTCGTACGGTCCGCCGCCGCCACGGCTATAGAGGGAGGAATCTGTTTGTTGTTGGAAGTAAAGATTGTAGGTGGTGGTTGTTGTTGATGTTGAATTCTCCTTGCGTTTCTTGTTGCCATGATTATCAATTATTTTCCTTTGGTAATTATCGTTGTTGTCTGCTAATAATTCTCTAGCTGTGTTGTTGTTTAGTATTTCGCTCCCGTCTTCGTTTTGATTCTCGTTATTGTTTCGATGATGCTCGGCTACAATTAATCCGTGGTCAGGCGAGGAGTTGTATTGATTATTATCTCTCAATTCTCTTCCTGTTAGCCTTTGTAATGCATCCATTAATGCCGCATCTCTAGATTCTATCCATGCTCTCTCCTTTGCCCAAAAGCTTCTCTCCCTATCCATTCTTGACACTTCTTGTCTTCTCCATTCCTCGTCCCGAATCTGAAAAGACAAATCATACGATTAGTGTTGTCACTTTTGTAATTATCAGACATGTATAATGAGTAATTCTACTGTCGTTTATATATGAGAGATAACATGATCATTGTTTCAAGCTTGAAATAAATTGCTTTTGAGAGAAATGAAACCTTATGCAATCTAATATGGTACCAGAGTCTATAAAATTCAAATGAATATTTGGTAAAAACATTCTATCCAAAAATAGAAAGAGGGCACCATCCTTTTATGCAAAAAGATACGTATAGTGGGTCAGTAGAAGAAGGACACGAGGGACATCATAATCCATATAAGATCTACATGGAATCTATAAAAAATATACATGGATCACCCTGCTCATTTTCAACCGTTTTTTAGATGAAATTCCATGATTATCTAATAATTCGTTTGAATTGATAAATAATAGTCGAATCAAAAGGATAGCAGATTCAAATTCAAAGCGATTATAATGTTGAATACCATTCTCTCCTTTTCCTTTTGTTCAAGAGTTTTCATGAGCTTCTCCAGCCAAGCCTCTTGTTTATCAATTAACTTCCTCATTTGCGAGTCGATGAACTGTTTAATTTTTGCCTTCCAGCATTTTCCGCCTCGCTTCTTCCTTCTTTTCTCCATTGAATCGTTATCCATTACGCCAACCGAGCCGAGGTCGTCATTGCCATCTGATGAAGCCGAGGTTTCAAACTCGGACGTGTTGGAGAGGCTAAGGCTGTCGCAGTAATGCTTCTGGTGAGCTTCGTGGCTCATCGGAGCGGAGGCGGTTGGATTTTTGGTCCCATTTTGTTGGAATCTGAGATTTGTGTCTCCAACAAAATGGGAATCTGGAAGTGAAGGAGAATTGCTTGTTTCACCATAGAGAGCTTCCAATTGCCTAAAGAATCTGTAATTCTTACCATCTTGTCTTCCAGCTTTGCCTTCCTTTGTTTTTTTGTAATATTTATATAAATTCTCAAACTTTTCTCTGCATTTTTTCCCACTTCTTTGATAATTGTGTTCCTCAGCCATAATTCTGAAACAAAAATTAATTTCTTGGGAGAGATAAAGAAAAAAAAAAAAAATAGAATAAAGAAACAGAAAACAAACAATTTTCATTAATGATATCACAGAAGAAAAAAAAAACCCTAGATTTTGAAATGTAATTTAAAGAAACGAAACTAAAAATAACAAACAAACATGATAGATTTATCCAAAATTGTAACAATTCATCAACAAAAATTTCTTGCTGAAGAATTTAAAGCAAAGCCAAAAGTTTGATCCTTTTGTATTCAAACAATAAAAACAAAAGAGAAGTTTTTGATCAAATTTCAAGTTTAAGAAATTGGAGTTTCTTCATTTTTTTTTTCTTGGAGGGGAAGAGGAGGGGGTTGTGTTTTTTTTTTATTAACACAAAGTTGTATGTTCTCATAAGAAATAATAATAATAACAACAATAATAACAACTAATAAAAAAAAGAGTAAAAGAAATAGAGAAAATGGACTGAAAATAAAGACAGTGTGTGTCACAATTCCTCTCTCTTCTTTCAAGAAAGTAGATTCTAAGACAACATTAAGAAAGCAAACCAACCAGCTGAATTCATGTACACTGTATAGTCATTTTCAAATTTTTTTTTTAAATTACAAATATTCAAACTCCAATTCTCAAAAAAAAAAAAAAAACCCCCAAATAAAAAAATCAAACCTTTCATCTTTTCAAAAAAAAAAAAAAAAAAAAAAAATCAGCACCCAGTCTCAAATTCAGGAACTTGTAATATGTATTGGAAAAGATATATAATTGTGTACCTAGAAACTTCATCCCAAAGGGGGCCTTTTTGGTTAGCTTCTTTGAACTTAGAATCAAGTCGAGATCTAATTTCCAAGAGAGTAAGGGTTTCTTGTCGAGGCCATCGAGCTGTGGCGCAGTCGGCAGCGATCGAGGCGCTTTCGGGCTCGAAAGCGTTGTGAACGGTCTGAGCTGAGACTATGGGAGCAGATGGTGTAGTGGTGGAATCGGAAAGAAAGTCGGGGAGGGGAGTGTCGCGTGGCATCATCATGATGAGGTCGTAGGGAGTATGGTGGTGGCGAAAGGCGGAGGAGAGATCATGGTGGGGAATTGAGGAAGAAGAAGGGAAATGGGGACGAGGTGGAGCCGTACTCAAGAGGTGGCGGAGATCGGAGAGGGGATATTGATCATCCATTTTTCCATGGGGAAATTGAGAGTAAAGAGATAAAAATAAAGAAGAAAAAAATAAAATAAAATAATATAATTAATATAATTAAAAAGAAAAGAAAAGAAAAAAAAAGAAGAGAAAAGAAAAGAGGGGTAGCGGCAGGCTCGGATCGTGTCGTCCACGAAAAAGCTAGAATTTACGCACTCGACTCAGGACGATGGTCCCATGTCTATGTCAAACACTCTTATGTTCTCTTTCTATTTTTACTTCTCTTTCTCTCTCATATGATTTTATTTTCATTTTTAACTATTTCAATTCAGCTCTGGTACGGGTGTCGCCATCTTAAGCTTTTAGGTTAACCAATTTATTGACGAGCGAGTAAAAAATGTGTTTGAAGTTTTAATTAGATAATGGATTATCATTGTCAATGTTGTAAAGATGTTGAGATTTCAATTTTATGAATGAGAATATTAATAAATTATTGGTGTTGATGACATTTTAATTATGTGCGTATTTTCTTTTAATCGGTTAAGGTGTGTATTATTTATATTATATTGATATTTTGTTTTTATTTTACATGTAATTTCCATGATTTTTTTAACGATATAATGTATATTTATCTTTTTTTTTTTGTCAATGTTAAATCATTGCAAATGAAATATAATGATAAGGTTGAATGTTTGATAGTTGAAATGGTTTTCTTTTTTTATTATTTGGGTTAGGTTTAGTTGAATTTGAAGAAGAGTTTGGGTGTTTAATTAAATTTGATAGTCATTTGATATATTTTTAAAATTAAGTTTATAGCACTATTTTTATTTAAAACTTAACTATATATAATTTTTATTCTACTTTATACTCAAGTTCTTCTTCTTCTTTTTTTTTCTTTTTTTTTTTTTAAATCAAGTAAAAAACAAGTTCTATTCATTTGTTAGTTAGAAATTCAAGTTTACTTTCAAAATTGAAGAAAATTGAACAAGAAAATTTGGAGAGAAAGAACAAAAGCATAAATTGAAGAAACATGAAGCAAGCATATAAAAACTTATTATAGTCTTTGGGAAGACATAATCACATGAACATTGTGTTATGTCTTGGGGTAATAAGTCTCACTTATGATTCTCTCCCTCTATCCCTTTAAATTAGTATACATTTAAAAGAGTAAGAACGAAAAAATATATAAAGTTGAAAATGAAATGATTATCGAATATGTATTAATAATTAAAAAGTTTAAATTTAAGAAAATAATCATAAGGATACCATAACAATGGGTAAGATTTTAATTGTTGGTTGGATTGATTAAAAATGAGTGACTCATAGATCTTAAACGTCTTTAACATTTACCGACAAGATATATATTTCATTGAGATTAAATTAAGATATATACATTTTCTTTTATACATGTGTGAATGGCTTTTTTAGATTTAAAAAGCATAACTCAATTGGATCTTTAAATATATATCATGACGAATAAAAAGTTAAAAGTTCTAATATAGAAAAAATAAAGTAAAAGAATAAATTAGCATTATAACTTCTACCAAAGAAATAAAAAGTTGAAATTTGTATGTTGTGAAACTAAGAAAATGTTAGAAGTTAAATATTTGAAATAAACAGAAATAATTGAAAAATGTCCCACACATGTAGTTTAGTGTGGCTAAGTGTAGTTTTTCAAACCCAATTCCAGTTTATGTTAAAAATTAATGATCGTTTTACTTTTTTTTTTAAATTACATATCCGGGTTGGTTTGCTTTTAACTTCAAAGAAAACAAATAGATAATAAAAAAAAAAGAGTTAAAAAATCACTTTAGATATTTTTTTTTAAAAAATAATAAGTTTAGTCGGTCCATGTATTTTTAAATTTATAATATAAATAATTTAGTCTCTTAATCAATTTAAGCTATTGTTTAATATATTTTGTAACCATTCAATTTCAGTTGCAAAAATAATATGAAAATTTAAAGTGGTAAATTGATTCTTTAATCAATTTCTTTTTTTTTTTTTTCTTTTATATATATTTATGGACGAGGAATTGAACTTTAGGAAGGTTACGTAATAGCAAATCTTATTTTTTTTTTATATATATAAATTATAAAGGTTTGTTATTATATAATAAGAAAAACTAATAATTAGATTTGATGAGCATTTTTCACAATATAGACTAATTTGAGATAAAATTAAAAGTAAAGGAAGATTATGATAAACTTAGGTAAGATAAGAACCAAAGTATTTAGTTATGATAGTTGGAATAAAGTGAAAATAATATTGAAGTTTAATTTGTGTCGTAGTTTAATTAGTTAGAGATGGTTTGGATGGGGGAGGTTGGAGGAGAGGGAGAATGAGAGCGAGAGAAGAGAGGGTCTTAAAAAGAAATAAAGAAAAGGCAGAGGAGGTTTTGGAAGGGCAATGTTGGAATTTGGCAGAGGAAAGACACCAAACGACAAGTCGAGTAAAGACGAGGTGGGTGTGGCCTTCTGTTGCTGACGTGTACACTGCTTAGGATTCTGACTTTTTGACTTGTCGCATTCTCATTCTTTTTCTATCGGAGTAGTTTTTTTTATACAAATACAACCTTCTGCCACGTCACCCCCCATCTCTATTTAACGACGTCGTTTCCTCCACTTTCTCTTTCGCCAATCAGAACTCCAGTCAACCTGGTCATGAGGAATAGTCAACCCCAGCTCAAAAGTGGTCATAAATTTGCCTTTTTAGTTTCTTTTTCCTTTTTTCGCTCTCTTATAATTTATTTATTTTCTTGTTTTCTTTAAATTTTCTTATCGATTTTCTAATATATTAAAAATTCATTTTTTAACCACTTCGATTTTAATTCATAACCATTTATCTCTATATTTTCAATTTGGACGATTTGAATCATATTAATTTAATTTTTTTATTTGATAATGTAAGTTATTAATAATTTATTTACGTAAAAAGTCTTATTAGTTAATTATTATAAATAGTATAAAAAGTCAAAATATATATCATGACTAAAGTTGTTAATAATTTGTAATTTGAACCATATGTCAAATGCTTTTATTTTAAGAAGCTTAGGATATTTTATTTAACAAACTTCTTTAGGTATCAAGTTTTTATTTCTTACATTAAAAATTGTGATGGGATGAGTTGTAATTAAGTATTATTATATGGTATAAAATTTTTGTTGATGAATGTACACTTTTTGGTAATAAATGTTTAAAAATTTGGTAGTGTATCAACATTGGGTTGCTAAAAGTATATAGAAAATATTGATAGAGAGATCTAACTTCCACGCAAGCTAGCTACTTACAAACCCATTATAGGTTTGAAAAGCTTAGATCATTGCCTACACACATTTTCATTGAAGAAAAACAAATCCTAAAAAAGTGATTGCCAAAATATTGGCATCTGATGAGACATAAATTTCAAAATTAATGTACCGAGTTAGAACGACGTTGTTGTTAGTCTTGGCATCTTCGCTTATGTATTGTTTTCTAAGGTGATCGAAGGTTGTCTTTAAGTTTTTAATCATCTTAATTAAAAACACTTTTAAGTTTGAACTTGTTGACCCTAGTTAAATTTTCTCTTTGTATTATCTAGTTTGAGAGTGAAGAAAAGATTATGAGTGGTACAAATGTTTAGAGAGAATGCATGTTTTCTTTATAATTGGAGTTGGGAAGAAATTTTTTTTATATTGTAACAATTTTTCACATAGTAGACTTTTTTTTGTAGGTTTTGATTTTTTCTGTTCGGTTTGGAGTTTTTTCATGTAAATCATTGTGTTTCTAGTTTGATTGCTTTCTTTTTCTTTGTTATTTTAATTTTTCAGCTTATTTAAATTTCTATGAGGTTTTTTTTCACTAGTCGTTGACACTAACTCATGCTTATAGAGTTTGGTTAGATCATCATCAAACTATCATATCAAGTGATTGGATTTGAGACTACTCCATGCAAGAAACTATCTTTAGTTGAATCTAAAGGCACAGTCGTCCCCTACCGTTATAAGCAAAAATAAAGGACCCCAGTACCTTAAACAAGGGAGAAGAGAGAAAGAGGGGATCGAATAAGAACACATTTTGTCCAAAAGGTTAAAAGTGTCAAAATTTTGAATAGACTCTAAAAACAAGTAGACAATATAATATCATTTCATAAACATGTATTCATGGAAGAGTCTGGATCATGAAGAGATAAGAAGTTTGAAACAACTGACGTAGAGGAGTAAAAGAGAGAGAAGGAAAAAGAAATGAGTTAGATTTGGTTAAAAGAAAATAGAGGATTAGGATAAGAGTGTGTATAGGAAATGCAAAGGGAAAGACCAATAATTGAAAAGAAGAAAAGTACTATATATCTGAAAATAGGGTAAGGGGTTCAGAGCTTCAGGGGCTGGGATCTGCTGCCTCTTTGTGTTGGTGTGTGGCAGTGAGAGACTTTGCCCTCTTATACAAGTGGAGCCCATTGTTTCTTTTTTTTTTTTCTTTTTCAATTTACATATAAATAAATAAATAATATTTTTAAAAAATAAAAAGAAAATTGTTTTTCTTTGTGTGTGTGAATGAATTGAAACCACACCCCACACCATTTTACGATCTGACCCCATGTGATATTTTCAAACCCCATTGCACACATCTTCCCCTATCTACTCTCTGATCACCTTTTGTACTATTTCTATTTCCCTTATTATTTTAATCTCATTTCCCTTTTTTCTATATCCAACAATGTCTTTTTTCTCTTTTGTAATTCGACTAAAAATAAGTGTTTCAGTCAATTTACGTCCTCTCTCAGTCAAAAAAACAAACATCGCACCATCTATTATTGCAAAGCATTTAGTGTGTTGTAAAGTTAGACTCATATAATGTATATATATGAGCTTTTTGAGACATATAACTCTTTGTCCACTAAAGATTATTTTTAAGATTTTTCAGAAGAAAATAGTTGATTGTTACAAATTTACTCGGTGGATCATTATTAGTTTATCATGTTGATTTTAAAGAAGTTAGTTTATGAATTGAGTTGAGAATTGTTAATTATTGTTTGGCAAATACAAAAACGCTCGTAGATATTGTTTGAACTATCATTACAATACTTGGTATTATAAAGCTAAAAGATGAAATTTTTGAAAACACAAATATTTCCGTCTTCTTTCCTTCACAAGTTAGAGTATTGTAATTGTTTATGATGTAGGCCAAAATGCGTTTAAATGTTTCTCTTTCGTATTTAATTTTTACTAAAACAACTCATTTGGTCAAATTATGTACTATTGGACAAAAACAATACATATCCATATATGGGACACCACCAAAAATTACAACACTTTCTGCCCTTAAATTCACAACTCAAAATTCGAAGATGTTTGATTAAATGGGCTATACAAAATTATTAGTATTATTATTAATATTATTTTTGCACGACATGAATATGTGTTGTATGTCTTGGACATTAATTAAAGAGTGGGTGTAAAAAAGATGGGGTTTGGTATTATTAAATGTTAGCCACGGAGTTGTTGCTTTCCCTATCACTTTCTCATGAAAGGTTTCAATTGAATGCTTGCTATGAAAAGTTGGAAAAAGAAAAAGACACCAAAAATATAAAATAAAATAAAATATCTGATATATATATTAGTATTATTATTATCTGAAGAGGTACAAAAGGCTAAATCAAAAGTGATGAAGAAGTTCTCTCATGCTCTGATCAATTTGGTCCATGCTTTCAATTGCTTTGCAGCTTTCTTCTAGTTGCCAGTGGAGTTGCTTAATTAGATTGAGGGTTAATATTATTGCAACATATATATATATATATATATATATATATATATATATATATATATATATATATATATATATATATAAGATTTTATTTTTCAGTACTTGGGGCAAAAATGGAAAAGAAAAAAAAAAGAAATTTTTTGGTGAATTATTGCTTCTCTGCTATACATATGATTTGTATTTTAGTTGTTCTTCAAAATATCTTAAAGGCGTTCTTAAATCACGTATTGATTGTTGGAAGGAATTATTCAATATAATGTAGGCTGTCACCAATGAGGTATATCTCCTAATAATTAATGGATTAATTTACATTTTTTAAATCTTTTTCTTATAATAATTCATCAATATATATAATTCTAAAAATCCAATTTTGAAATTCTTCTATTATAACTACTGTCTTTACAAAAAAAAAAAAAAAAAAAAAAAAAAAAGAAGAATTATATAGATAATTCTCAGCTTTTTGAATTATAATTCACCCCATCCCAAAGAATAGATTATATGGAATACCACACCTTTCAAACAAAAATTCCATCACATGTCCATAATTTGTCTTGTTAACATTTATATAGTAACTTCCACCTACTTGTTTCACTCGAAAAGTATCTTAACCATCGAAACAATTTACACCATACATTTTACATAGTCATCGAACCAATAGCATGTATACAAACTAATCAAAGCAAGCATTCCAAACCAAATAAAAAACCACCAACCAAAAGAATTAACACGAACAACACTCCATAGCTTTACACAAATGACAGAAGAAAAAAACTATTCACACAATCTTACATTGGTGACAGTAATATGAAGGGATACTACACTCTTTAATTAATTAACTTTGTAGTTGAATTTAACTTTAAGATGAAACTCTATGACGACAAAAACTACAGAACTGAACGGACGGACAGATGAGATTACCAAGAAAAACCCTAAACCGGACGGGTGTGAAGAAGAATAATAATAAGTGAAAGAAAAAAAAGAAGAGAGAAGAGATAGATAGATAGAAAGAAAGAAAGAAAGAAAGATGGGTATGTAAGACTGCAGAAGAATCTGAGAGCGTGTGGTGAGTCAGACAGAAAAATAAAAACTAAAGAAAAAAGAAAAGAAAAGAAAAAAGAAAGTAAAATTGGGGTTTTTGGAAGAAGAGGAGAACGTTCCATCCATGCATTTGCTTACACATTCACTATTTATAATAATAACAACAAAAAGTATGCACGAGTGGCCCATAAACTCCGCTGTTCAGGTGCTGCATCTGCCACCACCACCTTTACCTTTTATTTATTTCCCTTTCTCGTCCCTCATCTTTCCTTTTTTTACCTATTTTCCTCCCCGGCCCCTTCTCTTCTTTTCTTTTGCTATTTGGCCCCCCCACCCTCCCCTCCTCTGCTGCCCTCTCTTCTTAGCAGCTGGCAATCACCAACCTAACTCCTTCTTCCTACCCTTCTGTGTAGATATTGTTTTTCGAAGAATTAAAAAAAAAGGTTGGACTTTGTAAACGGGCCCCTTGTTTTTAGCCTTTTTACGCTACTATTATATATATATATATATATACATACATATATATATTATCATGGACTTGATTGAGGGGTTTTATTAGAAAATCATGTGGTTAAAAGAGAGTTTTCTCTTGTGTATTATTATGGACTTGATACTTTTTCACTTTTTCATCTTTTCTTTTATTATGTTTTTTATTTAATCTAAAATCTACGTAAATGACAAAAAAGTTTGACTAATTCGATAAAGGATGAGAATTTTGAAAACACGAATTGTAAAGCAATGCATAAGTTGAACGTTGTAGGGGTGGTTTTTATCTTGTTTAATACATATGTACCTAGTTTAATTAATATCCATAGATTATAATAAAAAAATTACTTTGAAACATCTCAATTTAGAGTGAATTACAAAAAAATGAATACGTAATTTACTGTGCATCCAAAGTATTATTATTGGTTAAAGTTGTGGATTTTAGGCCTCGGATGGTTTTTACTTCAAAATAAACATGGGAGCATAAAAGATGTAATAAAAAATATAGGGTTCTACAGCATATTATATATACAACCTTTTTAGCTTTTTAAATATTCACATAATTTTATTTGTTTATTCTTTTATAGAAGTTAAGGAAGATCTTATATATATATATATACCAAAAGATTAATTACGTACAAAGTCATACTTGAAATTTGGATCCACGTTTATATTGAAGACTTAAACTATAGATAAATATTATGAAAATCAAATAATATAATATAAAGCGTTGGATACATCATACATGTAGCAAATGATTTGAATAATGATAGCAAATCAATCCACAATAGATTTGTATCTATTGTGGGGTTGAACAAATCACCAAACTTTTATATCATATCATCATTTGCATCATAGTGAGGAGCCATATATATATATAATAGATGAAAAGAGTTAGGACATAGTAATTACAAGAGTGAAATAAAAGAAATAAATTATGAAACATATTGAGGGTTTTCCTATGCAAGGTCTAAAGTCTATGAGTAGTTCCAAGCCTATGAAAACTGAGGAGACAATACATGAGAAAACACACGTGTTTTAAAACTGAAAAGTTTGAGCCTTAAATATAATACCATTTGAACATTAAATTGAGTCGTATTTGGTTTATGTTTGGCAGTAAAGTGTGCGATGAGATCAACGCGAACACTCGTACTAGGAGCTTTTACATAGATCGATTCAAAAGGCAAGACCCAATCATAAAAGACGCGGGGTTCTCAATAAATATGCCTACGAGAGGCCACGATGACAATTATCGCATGCGAGCTCCCTTTGGCAACAAAACATATAGATAGAGAGGAAAGGTTTGTGAATTAGAGAAGGAAATTCAAATATGGAAGAGAGATTAGTGAATATAGGGCGTTTGATTGCTTGGGTGAGAAAAGCAGTGGAGAAATGATTTTGATAGGGCAAGAGGGATGGTTTTGGGAAGTGATGAATTTGCCAACCAACCATGGGTTAGCTTTTTGGGTGATTTGTATACATATATAGTTAAAAGGTTGGATGATTTTTTGGATGAGTTGTCACCCCCTTAAAAATAATAAAATATAATCATATAGAAAGGACTTCATAATCATGAACTATAAGAAAGTTGGTGCCTTTAATTTTCAAGTACTAATTAAAGGAGTATCTTTTTAATGGCAAAAGTATCTTTGTTATAAATCATCAAATCCCATCAACTACTAAAATTTGTCTCCCTTCCAAAAGTTCCCTATATATCAATTTTCAAACCGAATTCTTCACAATTTTAAAACCATAAGTCTCACCATTATATTCTCCTAATTTTATTCCATCACTTTAGAATGGAAAGATTTGATGTATAAAAAGCTATAATGTAGCATGTTGTTCTTTTGCAAAAAAAAAGCTTTTACCTTTATCCCCAAATTGGGTGGATTAATTTTTAGGGTATAAAACATATTTAAAATCTAACTAAATGTAATATGCTTCAAGAGACTAAATAAATTTAAATCTCCCGTTTTATATATTTTTCAACAAAACAAAATAAAAAAAAAATCTAAACCTAATATATTAGGCGTAGAAAATCTAGATCTATGATATGATTAAAACGGAAAGTATATTTAAAGTGATATAAAGAATAAAATTTGAAAAATCAAAACAACGTGTAAATCATATATATATATGTTTATGAGAGTGTGTGAAACACATCAATCAACGGTAATAAAGTCTTAGAAATTTGTTGATGGATATATTGATGTCATTTGAAAGAAGAGAATGGTTATGAGAAGACAAAAATGGTGAGACAAAGCAATATCAAAATGGAAAGGTAAAGTTAGGAATTTCCATTTTTAATTTCAAACAAAAGAGCAAAAATTAGGAAGAGAGACCAATGGTAGATTTCTTGCCAATGTTTGTGGAAAAGCCCAATTCTAAGTTTTTATCTCCGGCCCAAACGCTAAGGAATGGGCCATTTTGTAAGGCCCTCAAAGATACTATTTTCTATTTTTTTTACCTTTAATTTACATAATATATATTTT
The DNA here is from genome assembly GCF_025177605.1 of Cucumis melo. Classification (NCBI taxonomy): domain Eukaryota; kingdom Viridiplantae; phylum Streptophyta; class Magnoliopsida; order Cucurbitales; family Cucurbitaceae; genus Cucumis; species Cucumis melo. The sequence continues at coordinate 32,671,324 of NC_066860.1, read as the reverse complement.
AGAAGTATTTAGATAATAATTTTGCGTTCAATATTGTGTTCATAAAATTAAATTAACGTTCACGTTTCAACATAATAATGGTTGGTGATATAGAAAATTTCAATGAATATCTATCTAATTTAAATTTTGATATCAATATCTACTCTACTTTAAACCAATGTAAAAGTTAATGATAAAAGATATTTTTTTCAATAATATAATCACAAATAAACACGATCTTAGGCATACAATCCATCCTTATTTCTAACTATACTTACTTGATCATTAGAATGGCTTAAGAAATATAAATGGTTGTTTAGATCGAAAAAATTGGGACGAAAAATAAGATTTCTAAAGTCTAAAGGTAAATTATCTAACAATCAAATAATAATATTAATTAAATTATTAATTCTAGTATTTATAAAAAAAGGTAATTTGAACGGATACATTTGATTAATATATATAATTACGATGTACCAGTCAATAAAATAATTAATAAAATCTAATTAATAATGATAAACTAATTATAAAATTATTAAAAAATAAATTTATATTATATTAATAATAATGATCGTTAACTAACTAAAAATATAATTATATAATTAATAATTTTTTATATTGGTTTTTACTTTTTATATAAAAGTACCATTTATTTCAAAACAAATATGAGTAGATATGTGTGTATATATATAAACCACAAATTTGATTTTTATGTAATTAATTAAAATTAATTAATTTTAATAATATATAATATGAAAAAATGAAAAAATGTATTAAAAAAAAAAAAGGAGGATAGGCAAAGAAGAAAACTCGTCATTTCGAATTGTATAGATCATGGCTGTAAGCTACAAAATCTTGTACCAAACAAAGGCATATTTATCCATATCCATTTCCACCCTAATTTCTTCAATCAATATATATGAAAAAAAATACTTTTTTTTATTCCATTAGTTTTTAGCATTATTTTTTATTTCTCTTCAAAATTTTCAAAATATTAGATTTTTATTCTTTAAAGTATGAATTTGATTTCAATTTAGTCCTTAAAGTTTTGAAATATTACAATATTTTTTTATCCCAATGTTATTTAAATTTGATTCTAGATTTTAAGATTTAGACTCTTTAACTTCACTCATACACTAATTACGTACTCACTTTTAATTTAGACATTAATATATATTTATTAATTTAAAATTATAACTATAAAGTAAATTAGTAAACACTTTATAATCATTAAAGTTAGAAACCACTACTTTAAATTAGGTGATTAGTCTCTCATTTATCTACTGTTTATTTTAATTACTTCACATGCAAGCTAATGCAAAACTGTAGTTGTTCTTTTATTATACATTTTATAAAAATCACTATGTTATTTACTCTTGAAACTTCGAGATCTCATTCTATATACTCTTTAAAATTTTAGTGTTTCACATGCCTTTGAATTTTTATTTTCAAAATCTTAAACTTTCAATTATGCATCATACTTACTTGGGTCGAGGGTCGAAAGTATGATGATGATGTTAAAAATATGTAAACCTAACAGAGATATTTTTGTGCACTTCCTAATTCCAATATTTTATATATTATTAAAAATTTCTGTTTAAAGAAAACGATTTATATATATTTTCAAGAGTTGCAATACGTGGAAACAAAGTTTAGACTTGAAATAATATTAATGAAATTTAGCTACTTTGCGATCTACCATTTCAATGAAATTCATTTCGTATTGTCTTTCTTTATAATCATTATAGTTTTTTATTTCTCAGTATTTGAAAATTATACTTGTTTTCAAACACGATTTTATTTTCTAAGGAGATTTCCAATGTTTGTATTCAGAGTTGGAGATATCACAATAGAACTATAAGTCGAGAAGAGGTTAGATATATCTTTGAGAGACCAATTGTGAGTGAAAGATCAAACATTATCTCACACATTATTATTGTTGCTTAGTTCCTAGATAATTAGTTCAAAATTAGAATGGAAAGATTTGATGTATAAAAAGCTATAATGTAGCATGTTGTTCTTTTGCAAAAAAAAGCTTTTACCTTTATCCCTAAATTGGGTGGATTAATTTTTAGGGTATAAAACATATTTAAAATCTAACTAAACGTAATATGCTCCAAGAGACTAAATAAATTTAAATCTCCCGTTTTATATATTTTTCAACAAAACAAAATTAAAAAAAAAAAAAAAACTAAACCTAGTATATTAGGCGTAGAAAATCTAGATCTATGATATGATTAAAACGGAAAGTATATTTAAAGTGATATAAAGAATAAAATTTGGAAAATCAAAAGAACGTGTAAATCATATATATGTTTATGGGAGTGTGAAACACATCAATCAACGGTAATAAAGTCTTAGAAATTTGTTGATGGATATATTGATGTCATTTGAAAGAAGAGAATGGTTATGAGAAGACAAAAATGGTGAGACAAAGCAATATCAAAATGGAAAGGTAAAGTTAGGAATTTCCATTTTTAATTTCAAACAAAAGAGCAAAAATTAGGAAGAGAGACCAATGGTAGATTTCTTGCCAATGTTTGTGGAAAAGCCCAATTCTAAGTTTTTATCTCCGGCCCAAACGCTAAGGAATGGGCCATTTTGTAAGGCCCTCAAAGATACTATTTTCTATTTTTTTTACCTCTAATTTACATAATATATATTTTAGAAGTATTTAGATAATAATTTTGCGTTCAATATTGTGTTCATAAAATTAAATTAACTTTCACGTTTCGACATAATAATGGTTGGTGATATAGAAAATTTCAATGAATATCTATCTAATTGAAATTTTGATATCAATATCTACTCTACTTTAAACCAATGTAAAAGTTAATGATAAAAGATATTTTTTTCAATAATATAATCCCAAATAAACACGATCTTATGCATACAATCCATCCTTATTTCTAACTATACTTACTTGATCATTAGAATGGTTTAAGAAATATAAATGGTTGTTTAGATCGAAGAAATTGGGACGGAAAATAAGATTTCTAAAGTCTAAAGGTAAATTATCTAACAATCAAATAATAATATTAATTAAATTATTAATTCTAGTATTTATAAAAAAAAGGTAATTTGAACGGATAAATTTGATTAATATATATAATTACGATGTACTAGTCAATAAAATAATTAATAAAATCTAATTAATAATGATAAACTAATTATAAAATTATTAAAAAATAAATTTATATTATATTAATAATAATGATCGTTAACTAACTACAAATATAATTATATAATTAATAATTTTTTATATCGGTTTTTACTTTTTATATAAAAGTACCATTTATTTCAAAACAAATATGAGTAGATACGTGTGTATATATATAAACCACAAATTTGATTTTTATGTAATTAATTAAAATTAATTAATTTTAATAATATATAATATGAAAAAATGTATTAAAAAAAAAAAGAGGATAGACAAAGAAGAAAACTCGTCATTTCGAATCGTATAGATCATGGCCGTAAGCTACAAAATCTTGTACCAAACAAAGGCATATTTATCCATATCCATTTCCACCCTAATTTCTTCGATCAATATATATGAAAAAAAATACTTTTTTTTTTATTCCATTAGTTTTTAACATTATTTTTTATGTCTGTTCAAAATTTTCAAAATATTAGATTTTTATTCTTTAAAGTTTGAATTTGATTTCAATTTAGCCCTTAAAATTTTGAAATATTACAATATTTTTTTATCCCAATGTTGGATGTTATTTAAATTTGATTCTAGATTTTAAGATTTAGACTCTTTAACTTCATTCATACACTAATTACGTACTCACTTTTAATTTAGACATTAATATCTATTTATTAATTTAAAATTATAACTATAAAGTAAATTAGTAAACACTTTAACCTCGAACATTAAAAATGAGTATTAAAGTGAAAATTTAAAGTTAAAAAGTATAGATATAAAAGATTGCGAACTAATTAGAAGAAAATTCAAATCGTAGGGATAAAATTGTAATACATATATAGAAAATTTAGAAACTAATTAAATGGAGACTAATTCAAAAATACAAAGGTTGGAACAAATATTTTCTATACATTATGTAGTCAATGTCAAAAGGAAAATTCCGACTCCTTTCTTGAGAATGAATTAGTTCAAACTACACATCATAAAAAAAATCAAAATCAAAGCTGCTTCATCAAAAATTGTCTATGATGTCTCAAAATTACAAACAATTGACAAGGAATTTATTTTTTTTTAGTGTGGTAAAATTCATTGAATCAACGTCATGTATATCAAGTTCATCACGATTAGGATATCTTTTCCTTCAAAAATTCCACACGCTTTTATGTCTCTCTTGATTACGATTGATAGGTATAATTTCCACACTTGGCTCATTTTAAATCGAACGGGGATTTTCATTCAAAATTAGAAACAATTAAAAACTAAAATTATAATATTATTAGATTATACAAAACTAATTAGTTTGCATTCCAAACACACGTAACATACAAACATCTATTTGCTTTAGACAATTATAGTCTATATTTTGCCGCATCTACTAATTCAACCCAAATTTATGTAACAAATGCAGGGATGGAATACTAAAGTTTAGTTTCAAAATAAACATATAATCATGATAGGTAGATTGAGTGAAGTGCATGGCACCATTTTTATTTATGAGGCAAAACCCCAAAATCTAATTAATGTTCCCATTTTTATTTTTATTATTTTTTTTTGGGGGGGCAAAACCCCAAAAGCACAAATTTGACTACCATTTGCCCAAGGTTATATTTGTAATTAAATTTCATTTATAGGATCCATTTTGTTACAACTTTGTTCTTTTTATTTTAGTTTCTTTTTCTAAAAAAAAATGTGTTAGAAAAGCTGACTTAAATTATTTTACAGTTATTTGTTTATATTTTAATACAAACTTTCAAAGGTCAAATTAGAGTTGAAAATTTTAGAGTTATTTTTTCTTCGGTGAGAGTTACGTATAATATATATATATATATATATATATATATATATATATATATATATATATATAGCACAAATATCTGTAGATTAAACAACCCCATTTTCAACTAGTATACAATAAAATATTGAATGAAGCAGAATGATAGTGAAGTTAGAAACCACTACTTTAAATTAGGTGATTAGTCTCTCATTTATCTACTGTTTATTTTAATTACTTCACATGCAAGCTAATGCAAAACTGTAGTTGTTCTTTTATTATACATTTTATAAAAATCACTATGTTATTTACTCTTGAAACTTCGAGATCTCATTCTATATCCTCTTTAAAATTTTAGTGTTTCACATGCCTTTGAATTTTTATTTTCAAAATCTTAAACTTTCAATTATGCATCATACTTGGGTCGAGGGTCGGAAGTATGATGATGATGTTAGAAATATGTAAACCTAACAGAGATATTTTTGTGCACTTCCTAATTCCAATATTTTATATATTATTAAAAATTTCTGTTTAAAGAAAACGATTTATATATATTTTCAAGAGTTGCAATACATGGAAACAAAGTTTAGACTTGAAATAATATTAATAAAATTTAGCTACTTTGCGATATACCATTTCAATGAAACTCTTTTCGTATTGTTTTTCTTTATAATCATTATAGTTTTTTATTTCTCAGTATTTGAAAATTATACTTGTTTTCAAACACGATTTTATTTTCTAAGGGGATTTCCAATGTTTGTATTCAGAGTTGGAGATATCACAATAGAACTATAAGTCGAGAAGAGGTTAGATATATCTTTGAGAGACCAATTGTGAGTGAAAGATCAAACATTATCTCACACATTATTATTGTTGCTTAGTTCCTAGATAATTAGTTCAAAATTACAACCATGTCTCTCCCTCTATCTCTCTCAGTATAAGACCAAGACCTCATGTTGAAAGCTAGGTTTTCTGATGCTCTAATCAATAATAATGTGTATAATTTCCCACCATGTTTGAAAGACTTTGAACCAATTATTAGGTTTGTGAAAGTGATGAAACCACACACATACATAATAATTTACATTAAATCCCCCAAATCTCTTTGTCAACTCAACTTCCATATATCATATATCCATCATCAAAACCACCATGTTTGAAATATTATTATTATTATTATTATTATTATTATTATTATTATCAATTCTCTTTAAATAATATCCTTTATTTCTTCTCTCCTTCCTTCCCCAAAAATCTCCAAGCTGGCTATGGCTGTGTGTTCCACCCAAACCCTAATCAGAACTCCGTTCATTTCCAACTGGTCTGCACTCTCTTCCTCTTCCCTTTTCCCATTTTCCGATCTCCATAAATGGCTTCCCATCTCTCCACCATCTTCTTCAACCCTCCTTCATGGCTTCTTCTTCTGGCCGCCACCCCGTCTACCGAGGCGTTCGCCGTCGCAACACCGGCAAATGGGTCTCCGAAATCCGCGAGCCAAGGAAGCCCAACCGTATTTGGCTGGGAACTTTTCCCACCGCCGAAATGGCCGCCGTTGCTTACGACGTTGCCGCTCTTGCCCTAAAAGGCCAGGACACCGAGCTTAATTTCCCTAATTCCGCCTCGTCTCTCCCCATCCCCGCTTCTAGGTCACCATCGGATATTCAAGCGGCAGCTGCGTCTGCTGCTGCTGCTCTTGGAGCGGCTGCAGCGGCCATGGAAGCACGGAACAATAGCGGTTCTCGTCGTGGAAGTCATTCTGATGACGTCGTGTATGAAGCAAGATATGGTCAAGAATATGAATTGGAGAGTCAGTTCATGGACGAGGACTTGATCTTTGATATGCCTAATGTTCTAATGAATATGGCGGAAGGAATGCTTCTTAGCCCTCCTCGTTTCAACAACCATGGCGGAGACGAAGACCGCGACTTCGGCACGGACCAAAACCTTTGGAATTTTCCCTAGGTAACAATAATATATATATACCATATTATATAGAACTATATATAACAGCACTTATATAACTATGTGATCAATACATATACATATTATGTATAAAAATTTAGACTTTGTATATCCATATATATGTGTATGTATAAGGGAGGTGCTGTGTTATATGGTACCCTTAATATATATAAAGTTTCTTGAATTATACTTTTAATTCAAGTTAGGTTTTAAAAAAAGGGTTTTTTTTTTCTTTTTCTTGTTCTTCTTTCTGATATTGTGACTCAAAACGCCGCCATGGCCAAAAAAAGGAAAGAACTATGAGGTTTGATTTGAGATTTGGTTCATCATCAGCTTTGGCTGCGGTTGCCCTTGAAAATGAGAGAAGTTTGTTTGGTGAAGAAAAAAGCAAAAGCATTATAGAAGAGGAAGTTGGGAGGTACAGTCTGTTTGAATATATAAAATAATATGAGAACACTTTAATTAATCCAATGGGGACTATTAAATTTCTAAGCATGTCTGTGTGGTTGCTATTTTTATCTTCTTTTTTTTTTTTTTTTTTTTTTTTTTTTTATGACTATCGGATAATAATTATGACATTCTACTTACTTCTCTTTTTTGGGGGGTCTCTTTCTAAGAATTTGTGTTTTGTGTAGGTAGAATTTAGTTTTAACTTGGTACTACTATATATTCATATAAATGAGTCACTTGTGATCTCTCAATTTAATTAATTATATTATATAAGAAAATAAAATTATATATGAAGAATTTTATTATATCATAATTAAAAATCTTGGTTAAAAATGTTTTGATATATCAAACATGAAGTGTTAGTTTATCTTGCTTGAGCAAAATAACTGTATATTATCTTGGATGGTGTTTGATAAAAATCTACATCTTGGTGTTGTAATACATCCAAACGATTTTCTATATAGTTATTATATTTTTTATACTTTAAGGTTATTTTTCTCCTCTCATACATTTACTTATACTTCTTGGAACCGAGACTAATGAAACTAAATTTAAAATCATATGAGTTTTATAGAAACTAAACTTGCTAATTAATTGCGTGACATTTAGATAGAGAGAAAAATAAAAAGCTAAATTTTTATTGGTATGAAACTAAGCTTCCTTAACCACAAATCCTTGTTGATTTCTATTTCAAAGAATGAAGTTTGTAGGCTAACAACTTATTTGTTTTTTCCTCTTCAAATATGTTTAAGAAGATAAACGATTTTTATATACTAAGAAAGGTTACATTTTATTTATTTTTGGGTTCATTTTATTTTAGTCTTAATAAATTCATTAAATCTTAGATTTAATCTTTTAAAATTAATTTTCATCCTATTTTCAAATGGAAAATATACTAACATATTAGACTTATTAAAAATATAGTAACTAAAATTAGAGGATTAAAACTGAAAAAACTTGGATATATATAATATCATCTCATATTTTGAGTTTCTTTTTTCTTTTTTTTTTTTCTTTTTCTTTTTCTTTTATAGGAAACAAGAAATTAAAATATGTTGAGATGTCACACTCAAATTATGATTCCCTAAGTCATAGAGCTATAAAATTTGTGAGTAAACAATGGAATGTCTGCATAGAAACGTATTAGCGACCCCTCACCTTCTTCCTTTTATGGCTCTCAAACTCATGCATTTCTTCTTCTTCTTCTTCTTCTTCTTCTTCTTCTTCTTCTTCTTCTTCTTCTTCTTCTTCTTCTTCTTCTTCTTCTTCTTCTTCTTCTACTTTTTTTTCTATTGTTATATTATTATTATTATTATTATTCCAACCTTAGCTAACATATATACATTAACACTAAACAAAGAAAGGATTTTTATTTAGTGAAAAATTGAAATTAAAAAAGTAAATCTTAAAATCTAGAAAAAATATTAAAAAAAAAAACTCAGATTTCAAAAAGATAAAATTTAAACAATCAATATATAAGAATTTAAAACAATGGAATAAATGAAAATTATAAATCACCCAAAAGAAAAATGCAGGCTAACTAATAAGTCTTAATTAAAATTTAGGAAAACACATAAATAACTCACGGAAAAAAATATAGCAATCATTTCATCTTTTTGTTAGCTTTGACTTTCAAAATGGTTTGTTGGGGTAAATAAAGTATGTAATTAAACTATAAGAATATGTTTATATCACCACTAAATTATATAAAATGATCATGCAACACCTCAATCTATCAAAACTATATGGAATGAAAAGAATTAAATTGTCACTAAACAAGTTTAAGAACCAAAGTTGTGAAATTGAACACTTAATAAACAAATAAACATAAATCTCAGATTAAAGTTGGAAAAACTAGATTTACAATTTAACCTCTGATTATAGATATAATTTTCACATATAATCAAATGTGATTTCCCATGTGTTCTTTTAACCCTAGAACGAACTATCAATTATCCAACTTCCCAAATAACAAAGGTTGGGTTGGATGCAAGGTTGACTTCTAATATTATTCAAATCTTCCAAAGACAAAATCATATAAAAAGATGAAACTTTTTCTATAATTATCACAAAAATCTACTGCTCCCATAAAAAAGAGGTTTTGAATTAGAAAAACAATTATACTATCAGAATGGTCAAAGAAAAAAGTTACACGTCAAAATAAGTATAGTTTTACTTGATAAAATTTTGTGCTATTGACTTTATTTCTCACATCCGATCCGTAGTGAAAAAATTTAGAACAATATAACTTAAATGAAAAATGGAAGTGGAAATTTGGGGAATGAAGATATGGGAACAAAGAATTAAATGTGTTGTGAATGGAGAAAGTCAATTAGGATCATAATTGTGATGATTTAAGCACCAAATAAAAGCTTAATCATCACTCTTCCACAATGTTTTATATTATTTCTTTGGGTGAGTTTAATATGGATGCCTTTGCTAAAGCAAACAACTATTCTTTTTACCACTTTTATTTATTTTATTTTTTTTTTGGAAAAAACTTAATTTAAATACTTCATCATACAATTTATTTATTTATTTATTAAGACCTTTAAAAGTTTTCAATATTTCACAATTAACAACTTTTTTAAATCATTGTTGAAATAGTTTTTTTCGGTGCATATCTCTTGAAAAAAATTTCTATGAATTAGATCTCCTATTTTAGTGCTTCTCACACCCACACCCCTCATTTTAGTTTCTGTCTCTCTGGTTTTAGTGCTTTCATATGGTTGTTGTGGCTTAGGCCTCTTTTCTCTCTCACCCTTTGATATCAACAATATCTTTCTTTATGGAATTTTAGTGGTAATGTTTGGTGCTATTGGGCCTTGTGGAATATCATACATACAGCCATAAACACAACTCTTGATTTTAGTGGTGGTTTACACCTAAGTTCTTATGCTCATCAAATTATATGAAACTTTCCCAGTACAATTGTTTTATAAGTTCTAGTTCTTTTAAGAGAATCTATAGAACGTTCATCATTTTTCTTGCTACCCATTTTGCTTTTATAAATTCATTTAATCTTTGAATTTTCATAAATAATTGTCTTTCAACACCTATAAATTTCAAAATCGTTCAATTCCATGTCATTTAAAACATATAAAATAGATAATGGAAGAAAAGAAACTAACAAGTTGCCTTCCAAGTTCATATTTTAGGACTTCATTGGTTTTTTACTTCACATTTAAAGATACTAAAAGAAAAAAGATATTTGGTCTGGCCCAAGCCCAATTAATATAGGTTATTCATGCTAGCCCAAAACATGAGCCCAGTATGGCATGTTTTTTCAATTTATTTTTGAAAAGAAGTTAAATGAAAGATACTTTTTTAACTTCGATAAATTGACAAAATAGTCTTAGGAAAGTTTGAAATCTACACCATATTGATATTAAATTAGATTTAATTTAAAGAAGAAAAAAAATTTGGTACAACTTCCAATTAAAAATAGTCATGTGTTCATTTTTAAAATGTTTTAAAAAAAATTAGGTGTAGTCTAGACTTCATTTTTAAATATTTATTGCTAACTTTATGGTTTTTAGTTCATTTATACCTCTTTAGTCTCAATCGACTCAAAAAAGAAAAGAAAAAGAAAAAGAAAAAGAAAAAAAAGTGTATAATAATGTTTATTTATTAATTTAAAAGCATGTGTGTTTATTTGATTAAAAGAAAATAAAAAAAGAAAATAAAGAGTTTTAATAAACATATATTGTAGGATGTAGATATTGAAGTTGGAAAGGAATGGGTTCCTCCGTCCATATTATATTCCTGCCCTTGTCGTTTTCATTCTTGTTTACTTTATTTATCTTTGTAGTGAGTGGGTAGATATATATATCTTCGTTTTCTTACCACATATTTTCTAAATTAATATCAGTGGCTACTATTATACATATATTTTCTAAAATATCATACATCCTTCACAAAAGTTTTCGTCAATTCTCATCTCATTTACTTTTAACTTACTGTTACTATTCATATTGTACTTGTATTTAGATTTGATTATATTAACTTATGGGTCAAAAAGTGAATACTTATTTGGTTGATTATTCATATCATATATCTATTTAGATAAGTATAGAGATTAACTCATAGAGTTGGTCAATATCACCAAGATATTGATTATTTTATTTGGTTAAATATGGAGATTGACTCATAAAGTTGGTCATCAAACAATAATGTCTAAGTATGCAGGTCAATTCATAGAATTGATTAAGAAGCTTGAGGAGGTTGACCTTACGAAATTAAAGATTATGTATAAGTGTTATTATTTTGGACATGTTTGGGTCACTAATAAAATGAACCTTATGCAATGATAGTTTGATTAATTGCCCAATGAATATTAATAAGTGGGGATAATAACCGTTATGAAACTTATTTTTATGTCATAAAAAAAAAAAAAAAAAAAACTAGCTCATGACATTAGAGATAATTAAGCTAAAATATATTTGGATTTCTATAACTCTCTAGCTCTCTCAAAATAATTACTATAACTTTTGATTGTCAAAAGTGTTGGTGACCAAACACCACACCAATGCAAGTTTCTCTATATTTTGCATGAAAGTTACAAATTCACCATTGATATCAAATTTCGGTACCAACACACAATCGGTAAAAACTAAAAATGGCATTTTTGCTTTTGTTTTACGTGTTATCTTTTCTTTAAAATTTAAAAATTTACCATCGAAAACAATGGAGAGAGCATAGGAATAAAATAAAAACAAGGTCACGTGAGAAATGCAGTGCATAAAAAAGACAAAACAATTATCGTAACTTCGTGTTTTTTCCTTCGGGGGGACCAAAAAAAGACGGTTCCATCTTCCATGTGTTAGGGAAACAATAATACACGTTTATAATCAGCCCAAGCCGACATATCGTTCCTTGGGTGTGACTTTTTTTTTTTTTTTTATTATTATTATTATTATTATTTGTTTTTCAAAGGAAACCGACGTGTCGTTTTTACATACGAAAGTGGGTATAACAAAAAAAATACCGACCACACATACCAACAGATGATTATTATTTGCCTCACTTCCCAAAATTTTACAATTTAATATTGTTAGGTTACTCTCAATTCTTTACAATTTTTTTATCCTTATAAATAATTTATAAAATATCAATCATAATCATAAAATTTCTATCCATTTAAATCTCATTAAAATTTTGTAAGTTTTTTTCTGTTGTAAAACGTTTTTATAATTATTTTAATTCAACTCACAAAACTTTCATAGATTTATTAGTTTAGTTTTATTTAGTTGAATGGATATTTATAATCATACATTTAAAATAATTTAGATCAGCAGATGAAAATATTTGTGATTTATAATTCGTTTTAATTATAGGTTAAGAATAATTTACCATCTCAAACATGAAATGATATTTAAATAGTTGTGCAACTTAATTGTCTAAGGTGTATTTCTATTAACTAATTTAAATGTGTGAAAAGTTTAAATTCTAGTTTTAGTTCTATATTGTTCTATTTTAATCTTTAAATTTTTAAAAAATCTATTTTAATCTTTGAACTTTTGTGAAGAACATATCCTGGTCTTTTTCATTCGGATTTCATTAATTATTTAACAAAATAACGAGGTGTCTTCTAAATGTGAATGATTAGATTGTTAGGTTGAAAACAAATAAAATTAGAAATAGCAAAGGGTGGGGGAATGAAGAGATGATGTGAGATATTTGAGTTTTGGAAGAAAAAAGAAACAAAATTAGTTTTGGGTTTATTTGATAAGTGTCTCGATTATGTTTTTGTGTTAGCATAAAAGATTTATAAAATCAATTAACAAGATTTATTGATTATTTATCAATTAAGTAATATGATGAATCTAGAATATAATCATCAAAACACATAGAAGCCGTACATCATCATTTCGTTAAAGAGTTAACGGAATCTTAATGACAAAAACTAAAGTAAATTTTTTTTTACAAAAAAGAAAGAGTCTAAAAACTAAAATAGATGTTTTTAGAAGTTTATAGATCAAAATAGAATAATATACAAAGTTTAGGAACCAAAATAGAATTTAAACCATATTTATTCCTTGCATGAGATCTATCTCTACTTGTATCAAATGTTAATTGAACTCATAGAGGTAATTTTGACAAAATAAGAACTACATATATTTGTTATCCTTATGTTATTTATGCTTTGAAAGAATTCATTTTTATAGTGTTAATGTAAAGTGAGTACTCATTAAATATGTTTAATTAGTAAATCTTTGACAAATTAAAAAAAAAAAATTACATGTTAGGCTTCGTATTTGTAAGAGGTTGAGAGGGATCTCTTTTAATTCGATATTATATTATTTTTGTATAAATAAATAGTGTTATTGGTTGTTCAATTTTCTAACAACAATATAGAATCAAGCAACAAAATATTAACCAAGTAATCGTAAACATAGTTCATATCCTTCTTTTCTTTTTCATTGAAAAGGAAACAAACTTGTATAAACGATTAAAGCATCTAATATGTGATCGGCTATAATAATAAACTAGGAGTGACTGAGACCAAAAATCTAAACTACAAATACTAGAAGAACATGAGCTACCAAATTGTGTAGACCACCATTTACATGATATGGGAGAAAATTTGGATCCTCCCATCTTAATACTACTCATCAAATTGTAAATTTCACAGAAAATATTATAGTTGAGTTCGTACTAATATATTGGATTTCTAGTAATAAACCACACCTTTTAGTTTTCCGTTGATGCGTTCAACTTTTTAAAGTCATTGAATAAATTCTTGAAATCAAATTAACAATCTTCACTCATGACTCCATAACGAAAATTCCATCGTGTTCTCAGAATCCTCCCAATCGAATTCCCTCTTCATTCCCGGTGGTGTTATAATCAAACCCTCTGCAATACCCGCAATTATCGCAGGCATGTTAAACACCTCCTCCTCGTCCCAAAAATAATTTGGTACTACCTTCTCCTCTGACATTAAAGAACACAACGATGAGGGTGACGATGGAGACGACAAAGGCATCATTATGTCGCTTGACGTAAATGTCTCTGCCGTCTTAATCGCCATCGCGCGAATATCGTTTATGGAAGAAGACGAGGACATAACTCGTGGAAATGAGTGAGCGAAGTTGGGGAAATTGAGTGATACAGACTCACCTTTAATGGCCAAGGCAACTACGTCGTATGCAATTGCGGCGGTTTTCGGGTTACAAAAAGTTCCAACCCAAAAGCTAGATTTTTTGTTAGGTCGTCGAAGCTCGCAAACCCATTTACCATTCCTTTGGCGAACGCCTTTGTAAATCGGGTGGCGGGTCTCTTGAAATTTTTTCCTACCGGCCTTTCGCTTGGCCACCGTGGTGGGCGGCGGAAGGTGGTCGTTGGTTGAGCTGGAAGACGAGGAAGGCATTAAGTTGAGAAAATTTGTGGATGCCCTAAATGCAATTTGCGATGACGGAGTTGTACGATTTTATGTTTCTAAAGGAAGAATTAAAAAAAATAAAGTTATAATGTTAAACACGTGGTCAAAATGTTGGCCCACATTTTTATATTCCACGTGCAGTAAGAAAACTAACGTGCACAAATAAACTTCAATATGCCTTTTATTACTATTGTTACTATTTTTTTTTTCTACTTTTCCAAAACGTGATTGCAATGCTTCTTAAATAATAACCTTTTAAGTATATCATTAATAACATTTTAAACCTATTTATATTGATATTTTAATATTTTTAATCATTATAGATTAAGCTTGTGATTTAATTTAGTTCATAATAACAACTTACCAATAAAATTTAATTCATTTTTATGAGTTTAGGATAGCTATTGTCTAGTGGAGATAAACGAACCTTCACAAATATAAAAATATATATTTTTGGTTAATATTTTTATTTAGATTTTTAAACCTATATCAAATTTCAATTCACTTGATTTTTTTTATAAAAAAAAAAAAATTAAATACTATTAAATTTAGATCTCCAGTTTTGAAATACATCAAGGTTCTATTATTGAAAGTGACAAATTTGGATAATGCATTTTAGAAATTAAATGAAAAGTGAAATTTGGATAAATGATAATGCAGGCCCCTTTTCTTTTGCCCAATAATAATTGCTGTGTGTGTGACCAAAAATTATAATAGCATGTTCAAATTGACGAGGTTTTTTCTCAATAGTTTTATTTTTTTAGGGTTTGTAAAAGTTAATCGCCTCTAAAATATAATCGTAGTAATTAAAATTATATACTTTAAACTTTCAAAGTCGTAGAAATTGTCACAACTATATATAAGTTTGAAAATTTAGTTTTATCATCTTGGAGCCTAAGTGTGTAGTCCTATTATAAGAATTTAAGGGTATACAATATTCATCCTACTTAGTTGCTTTTATTTGAACAAATACTTCCTAAAAATTAAAAAACAACATTGGTTTTGGTTTTAAAAATAAACAAATATTATTTTGAAAAACACGTGTAGAAAGTAGCACTCTTTCACAAAGCGTTTTTCAGTCCACATGATTTTTTCTCAAAGTCAAAAAAGTCTTTTTTTCTCATTGCTCCACTCTCAGCCTTTTCTTTAAAATAAATAAATAAATAAATAATAAATATGGTCCACCTATATCAAATTTCTACCAACAAATTCTTATTAGTTTTGAATTGCCTCTTTATTCAAATGGCATATGTAATAAATATATATTAATATGACACCCTAAATTTTAAAAAGAATTATAATTGTCTTCACTTTTTTTTTTTAAAGACATTTTATCTGAATTTTTGTCTAATATTTAAGGCATAAAATATGGGAAAGTTGACGGTGATTCAACCGCAAAGAAGCTGAACGGACGGCCAAAATTGGGCTGCGGACGGTGGTCCAAGCGTCTAATGCGACGGAGTTAGGCGGCCTATCTATGTATGTCGGCGAATACGTTTTTACATGGTTACATACCTATATTTTCTTTATATATATATATATATATATATGATTCTCTATTAGTTACCTTTAATTCCTAATCATAATTCATGTTATGTTTAAAATATTTTTTTAAATTATAAATAAAAAGTTTATAATTGTTAAAAAATAATAGTAATAGTAATAAAACCAATGATTAGCTAAGTCATTTTAGATTTTCAAATAAGAGACTTTTTCTTTTCAAATTGATCAATGTTGGTGCATGTGAAATCAAACATTATTCACTTTCAAATGTTCATATTATTTTTCTTAACTAACTCTAATCATTGGTTTTTTTTTTTTCTTTTTTCGGCAATTTTATTTGAAATACAATTTAATTTGTTGTTTTAGATTGTTTTTATTTTATTTTGTTTTATACTTTGAGTGTGTGTTTATAAATATAACACCCTTTTGTATATCTTTGTGGTTAGGGCACACACAAAGATATATAAAGGGATTGGGTTATGATTGGTTTTGGCATAATAAACATTAAACATGCTTTCCTTTACGAAGAATTATGTGACAAAGTGTGAAATTGACATCTCATATAAAATCTTAACAAAAATTGTGAAATTGACACTTAATTAATTAATTAAAATGTGTGAATTACTATTTGTTTATATTTTTAATAATCAATAATGCTTAATTTCAGGTTGTTATATTATATTCAATTTAGTTCTCACCTCAATTTCAGGTTGTTATCTTTGTGTGTGTGTGTGGTAATTGAACATGTCTACTTAATTTCCTTTTCAACATGATTCCTTATTTTTCTTTTTTATGAAGCTCTTTATTTACGTAATAAATAAACTATTATCCAAAACACTTTCAATTCTTCCTATTCCTAAATAAACATATTATAAAGCAATTAAAGTCATTATCTCAATTCCCATATTCCTTATTCCAATAACCCAAATATCTCTCTTTCCCCTTTTAGCAAAGCAATATGAAAATTGAATAGCATTCATTATAACACACTTGCCAAGAACGAAACAATAATACATTACTACCACCACAATATTCCCTTCAACAATAAAAACATTTTTAGTAGAAGAATTGCATATATGAGAAATTGAATTCTCTGACATTCCAATTACCATTAAACTGAAACATTCAACTTATAGTGTAATAAACCATTAAGATATCGAATTAAAATTAACTATCAATCATTACTCCTCACTGCACAAAGTCAATAAACAACAATACGTTAAACAATAGGCCATTAGAATTGTAATTGTTGTCTTATGCACCGAATTACAGTCACGATTAAGGTCTCAGGTTTGGATCCAAAACAGTCAATCGTAGTTGCAGATGGGATTATTATTAATTATTATGATTATTTTCTGAAAAAGAAAATTTATTCAAAAGCTATGGATGGCCACAAACCTCACCGGAGGCGAAAAAGATCCAAGCGACTATAACGAGAGAAGCAAGCCCCACCTACTTTATTAGTAGTAGTCGGATTAAGATTTAGAGTTATGGTCGAGAGAAATTGAATACGATCTCAAGAGGCAATAATACTTTTTTACTATTATTATTCTTACTTTTTACTACTTGATGGAGCAGCATTGAAGCCTATATAGTAAGTTTTTTGTCAGAATAAGAATGCATCAAAGTAAGGAAAACTGCTAACAAAATCGACAAGCAGGAGCTGCCATTAACCATCCCTTCACTTTTTAACTGACATGTCTTTTTCATTTTATTTTTCCCAAAAAATAAAAAAGGAAAAGGGGGGAAGATAAGCATTTCAAAAATTAAAATTATAGATATTATAAGATGATGATAATATATGGAGAGATAATGAATTTACAAATCATAGTGATGTCCCTTTCATCCTAATCTTTCTACTTCAGAGGTGTTAAACTTAAACCCTATGCTCTTGAAGTCAGATTATATATTCCTAAGAGTAATTAAAAAATCTAGAGATTATTTTGTGGAATTTTTTTTTTTTTTTTTTTTGTGGACTCACTCCAATTGCTTGCAGTTTAATGAGCTAAGCAATGTAGTTCACTTTGCATTTCTTCCACCAGCAAGCTGAAGATTGCAACCTCTATTTCAATGCCTATTTCTCCTCTCGGCTCCTTATTTCTGTTCCATCCATCAACTTCTTCTTTCAAATCTTTCCCCACCATCACGTCGATGGCATTCGAGTCTACCCGTTTCCACAAATCTGGTCTCATGTACACCCTCTTCATTGTCTCTTCTCTCTTCTCTATCGCAACTATGTTCCTCTCTTCCTCAGTAATGAGATTGCAGACGAGTGTCTTTGTATCTCTTGAGGGTCGATTTTGGAACCTTGAACTGTCATTGCCCTCTTTGTTGTGTTGTTTGATGTCCTTTTCGTATTCTTCTACTTCTTCCTTGAGATGATCAATGTCATCGCCATCACTGAGTTCGTCTTCATCTTGGTCTTCGTCGTTTAGTAGAAATGTCTCGAGTTCTAAGGGGTCTAGTTCTGCTAGCCTCTCGAATCTTCGAAGTTTTTTCAGTAGCTGATGCTTTGCCTCTGAAAATAAATATTACATGAACAGATCAGGATTAACTTCGCATTCATTGTGAACCTATGCCTTCTTGACATCAACTTCAAGTTTTACTTTTACCAAAAATGTAAGATCAGTTTAAATAACCCTGGAAGAAGGTGAAATGAAAATTTGAAATATTGGTCGAAAATTCGACAATTATACCGTTTTAACTGCACACAAAGACAAGTAGGGCCGCGTCTATGACAATAATTTATAGTAGACTTTGTGCCAAGCTCAAGTTACTGAAATGTACTAACAAGGTAGAAAACTTTGTGGTTGTGATTATTATCGAACACCTTCTAATTGCAGACAAAGACAGACATCTTTGTCACGTCAAATTTCGAAATCGACTGAGTGTTTCATTTTCGGTAAAGAGCAGATCAGTAAATTTAAAAAGAGTTTGAAGAAGCGACAATGCAAAGAATAGAATTTGGAATCTCAAACTCAAATGCAATCATATGCCAAATGAAAAGGATGAACTAGACAGTCTAGCTATTTCTTAATGCAACAAAGACAACTTTGACTGATGAAGTGCATATGCCTAGTGACTAGAACAACTCATTATCATGCATTCACAGAGTGGTCAGTGATATGCTTCAAAATCCCTAATAAATACACAAAACAGTAAGAAAGAAAACCGGACGAGCAGGGCGGGGGTTGGGGGGACCTTGTTCTGAAGTACAGACAGTGATGATAGCATTCGAAAACAATGAATAAATTGGTTCAATGATTGAACAGCCTAATAAATAGAAGAGGACTCCCACAATTATAGCACCTCTCTTACAGCAAAATGTGGGTCAGATTTGAAGTTTTGAAGAACAAGAAAAATAAAAGGACCAGACCTCCAAAGCATTTCTCCTACAGAAGAGACCATCCAGGCGAAAACGAGTGTTCAACAATACCTTTGTGCTGATATTTATCGTGATGTTGCCATCAAACATTTTTGCACTCTTTCCCTTCATTCTAGTACATATTTACCTAAATTCAAAAGTTTGTTCTGGTTTCACCCCTACCCTACCAAAGATGCAAGTTTTCATAACTTAGCACACCAACAAGCTTATGAGTTGTGAAGCTCTATTAGCCATTTCTATAGAGCATAACAGACATACATTTGTATCAATAACCGATATCAAGTTTGACAGAACCTAAATACAAATGCCACCGATTATGACTGCACAACAAACTCGAATCAAGACAGAAAAACAAAATTAATATATGTTTCCTACAGAGAATTAGCAGTTGGGTTGAATCATGCTTACATACTTTGTACAATGGCGAAGCTGCGTTCCAAATTGTAATCATCCTCGTCCTCGCCATCCTCGAAATTTCCTTCGTCGTCGTCCTCAAACGGAGGATCCAATACCGACACGGGACTGCTCTGTTCTTTCTCTTCCTCCTCATCCTCAGCCGGCAATTTTTGCAAGCTCTCTACATCATTGGCCTGTAAATTTGTGTGAAAACAAGGCAAAGAAAAGTTCAGAAACTAACAAAAGGAAATGAGTGTGAAAAGGGATCTTTAATTTAGTTGGTTTTAGTAAAGTTGTTGATTTACATAATCTTCACTTTACTGGGTTTTTTTCCCCCTGCTTTTTTCTCTTCTAATTATTATAATGAAGCCAAGGCCAAAAGAGAAAATGTTTAATTGTAAGAATAGGGTAAGAATACAAAGGAAAATACAAAAGGGGGGTTTGTCTTTTTCTTGGAGGGTCATAATTTTCCGGGAAAAAGGAAAGCGTGGAATTGAAAATGAGAGATTTATCGGTTTGCTTGTCAAAATTCAGAGTCATTTTGGTGGGGTTGACGTGTTTTGACGCCTGAAACTGCAACATTCCAACGGTAATTTCAGAGAATTTACACAAAACTGCCGACGGTTGGTTGTTTCGGGTGAACCCCAGTTCATAAAAATGCAATTCCTAAGCCAAGACATTTTAGGATGAAACCCAAAAGCAGTAATAAAAATGAGTAAAACCTGATGGTCTAGGCGAGCCGGAGAAGACACCGGTGAAGAGAGCTCTGGCGTCCGGTGACCGGGTGAAGAGCTCGATTGAAGCACGAACCGAAAAGGACTATCGCATAAATTACTCTCACAGAAATCAAAGCCTGTTACATTACTCAGCCGAAAAACAGAGTCGTTCTCTTTCTCGTTCTCCTCGATCGCCATTTTCGCCGGCAATGGCGGGCCATCACGGGGGTCGTTTATCCGACCATCGCCGTGGATCTCTCGCTTCCGAGAACGGCTCCGATGAGTCAAACGCTTAAGAAAAGAACCCAAAAGGCCTAATCCATTCGATTTTCCAAAGGATTTGGATCTCGCAGCCGTTGACTGTTTCTGAATCCTCAAAGCAGCTTCCAAAAGAAGTCCAGCCGTTCTAGCCGGAACATGAAAGAAAACAGGATTGGGGCTTCGATAAGGGGTTTTTACCGGAGACTGAAACCCAAAAAGCGGGGATGAGTTAGCAAGATCAGGGGAATGGTTGAAAGAGAAAAAACAGGTGCTCCTGCAAAATTTAGCTGAAAAATCAGGGGAATGGGAAATGGGTTTTGGGTTTTTGAGATGGAAATGGGATTTGAAGGAAGAGCGCTTGAGAAGAGAGCGTCTGTCATTGATGAAATTGGAGAGAAGAAAGGGTTCTTGATCCTGTTTCAAAAGCTCGTGTAAGTGTTGCTTTCGAGCCATGGGAGTGGCAGAATGTCTGCAAAAGAGTAGAGGAAAGCTAAATGGAGAATTGTGGATTGGGGTTAAAGGAATGAATTTGGAGTAAGAAGAAGTTGAAGAAATTTTTGAAGTTTCAGTGGAGAAAAAGGTGAGTGTGGAAGAAGTTGACACAAATAGAACAGAGCAAAAGAAACAGAGAGAGGGGAATGTGGAGAGAAGGACTTGGCTGAATCAAAATCAGGGTTGCGCCAAATATCTAATTAAATAAATTTTTTAGTATCTTAACCCTATAAAATTTTGTATTTATTTCCTCCCTAAACTATTCTAAATTATAAAGCTACCCTTTCTTTTCTTTTTTTCATTTTTATTTCTTATTTTTTATTTTTTATTTTTTATTTTTTATTTTTTTCATTGATAATTAAGGTTATTTTATATAAAAATTAACTAAACTATTCAAAAAAAAAAAATAAAAGATTAATAAATATTAATACATATACATAAATTCATGTCTCATTTTTTATCACTAATAAATTATAAAGAAAATTTATGTATTAAATAAAAACAGACAAAAATAGTTTAAGAATAAATCTTTTGATTTGATTCTTAAATTATATTTTTTCATTAAATTCATTTTGATTGCTCATACTTTCAATTTAGTCACTGTTACATAGAAAAACATTTTGTTTTCTCTCCTAAAATATTTACAAAGATACGATATTATTTACAAATTTTAATACAAAATAAGTATATAATCATGGAATTTTTTTTAATTTAATTTGTTATATATTTAAAGAGAGTATATTTGTCCTCGTTGAGACTGAGAAATGATATTACAAAATGAGATCTCATAAGGACATTTTCTTTCAAAAAATTGTCAATTTAATCCAACATTTGAAAAATATCAAAATTAAAATGGATTAAATTTGTAAATTAACCTAAAATTTAAACTTAGGCTTAATATGTCAAACTCTCTCAAAGCCAAGATTAAGTCCTATGAAAGCTTTATTTTGTTTAGCCCTTCCAACCAACAAAGTTCTCAATCAACGAAGTCTTATTTGTTAAACGTAATTTTGTAATTTCTAAATAATTTTTTTAGCTTTTCGATATGATTTTTTGAAATCTATAATATGAATTGTCTAAAGGTATAATTTTTAAGAATAAGTAACACAATTTTTTAGATCGTAAATTATTATACTTTGAAGAAATGTATGGACATGCATAAATGAAAGCATTCTCTAGTTTGTGTATTTTAAACTTTATCTCAAATTTTCTTCCTTTGTTGAGAAATGAGAAAGGGTTTGTCACAATAAATAAACTAAAGAGTAATGAAAGCAATATATAAGATTATTAGAAAAGCATTTAATTTCTCTTTCACTAATGTTTTATTTATTTAACATATGTGATTGTCACATCATCACTTATTAATCAAATCAAGTGTTATTTAAAAACATTTTAAACAAAAGCCACCCTTATACGCTAATTGATATCAAAATGAGTCATAAGACACACAATTTAAAACTCTTTATTTTCAAACCACGAAAAGCACTTATAAACTAGATATAATTATTTGACCTAGATATTAGAGACAAATCAATTAATTAAAACAGAAAGAGTAAAATCCAAGGAGAGATAGAGAGAAAGATTTAAAGGTTTTTGTTCACATGATCGTGTATGCCATTATTGATTTAGAAAAATGGGAAGAACACAATTAATTAAACTAAATGCTTTTTTTGTGAGGAAATCTAACAAGAAAAGAAAAACTAATGTATTATTGTGGGAAAAGTATATGATTCATTACACTGTGAGCTGCTAATAATAATATTTTGCTACTTGTTTTTAATTCATTGATTTCTCTATCCTCTCTCTCTCTCTCTCTCTCTCTCTCTCTCTCTCTCTCTCTCTCTCTCTCTCTCTCTCTCTCTCTCTCTCTCTCTCGAATTACATCTTCCATTGCTAACTTGTGAAGGTGAGAGGAAGAAGAAAATATAAAATAATAGCAATTGCAATTTTAAAAAAATGGTCTCAACTTGTTTGAATTTTTCATTTGATTTTTGAAGTTTTTCGGTCTAGAGTTTGAAATTTGTTTGTACTATGTGAGATTAAACGACGAAAAGAACGCTTCATTTGAAAAAAAAATCAAAAAGGAGTTAAATAATGTCAATGTCATGATTTAGGTTAGATCAATACCGATCCAATACTCTCCACTTATAGAAATTTAGAAATCAATTTCAAACGTTAAGAGTCCACGAGAAGTCAAATGTTGAGATCAAATCAAAATATCTATTTTTTTTCTCAACTTTTAAAAGATAAAAAGAATAAATTGGAATGAAATTGAATTTGTAATAAAGAATATAATTTATTTATAGACACATTGAAGAAGAAAACACATATCTTGCATATTTTAATGTCCCTTCTTGTACTTCCATTTTTTATACAATTTTTCCCCTCCATAAGAATGCAATTCTTATTTATTTCATCCAACTATGGCTTTTCTTTTAAAATAAATAAATAACATTTTCTTAAAAAAAAAAAAAAAAAAAATCCCTATTCTTTTCCCCTTCCTACCTTCTTCTTCCCATTCTCTATTTATTATTCTTTCAAAAAAAATTTAAAAAAATATTTTCTTCTCATAATTAATATATTTTATATTTTATTTACTTAGGGATGGATCTATGTTGGTTTAGTTGTTTTAAATTGTGGACGGTGATATAAGTTGATAAATATTTTACTTGTGTCTATCACTATTATTGGTAGACTTCTATTAATATTTATTATTTTTTATTGTTAATAAAAAGTTAATTTTATTCATTTTACTTATTTAAAAAAATTATTATTATAATTTCTCTAATATTAAAATCATTATTTTCTTTTTAATTCTAAACAAAATCATTCATCTTTGAAAAAAAAACAGCTAATTACAAGTTGCTTCTAATGTCTTAGTTTTAACTCAAAATTTAAATTTATTTTTTTGGACATAAATTGGAAAGTAGATAATTGTAAATTAACAAAAATAATATGTTACTATTAGATGAGAGAAAAAGAAGATGATGATAATAATAATAATAATAATATAAAAGGTGAAGGAAGGAGCGTCATGTCGTCAGAGTACCCGACTGCGGAGTCCATATCCAATCCCACTACTGCTGCTGCTGCTGCTGCTGCTGCTACTACTCCTCCTCTCCTCCTCCTCCTCCAACTTCTACTAACACCTTTAATTTAAAATTCTCCTCAATTATTTTCTATTTTTCTTTTTATTTTATTTTTACTTCTGGACAAAACTGTCCTTTTGGAAAAACAGACTGATTGGTTCTAAAAACAGACCTCCCCACCATTCCCTTTCCTTTTGGATTTTGGGTCTACTTTTCCACAATCTATTCCTCTTTCCCCCTCACCTACATCTTAAACTCCTCGGCTCCAACCTGTTCTGGAGCCTCTCTCCCCTCTCACTCCTTCACCACCAATCTCTCACTACATTTCAAATTACTTATACTATCTCTTTTCAACATAAAAAACACACCTCTTTTTCTAATATTAACCTTGCAAACTTCGATAATACCTCTCATTTTTTGTTTCGTCTTTAGTGAGGGGAACAAAATTATTTATGTTTTTGTCGTTTTTGACATATTCTCGAAGTTAATTACTATTTTGAGTTTGGAAATAAATCTTTCCTTTGCTTGAATTATCCTTCTTATCAATGATATTAAATATATTTTTCAAAGTTAATATATGTCTTGCTCATGTAATTTTTTCAAAATTAAATCATACCTTGCTTATAACTAAATTGCTTTTTCAAATACCTTTAATTAGTGTATATATATATAGACACACATAGGTCACAGAGAAAAGAAAATGGTACATACATATTTAATTAGTTTTGGATAATATTGCATGTGGAAAGAGCTTATCTTTTATCAATCAGTTTCTCCCTATAGGTTTGAAAAATTAAAGAAGTTTCCTACTTAATTAAGAAAGCTAATTAATAAGCTATATATATATATATATATATATATATATATATATATATATATATATATATATATATATATATATATGAAAGAAAATAGAGATATATAAGATGTCCAAAGGGTTTTCTAATTTCTTTTCAGAAGTCAAAGAAATCTTTGAAAAAAAAAATAAACAAAATAATCTTTGAGAACCACCAACTCTTGTGCCAACTTAAACATAGATCAAAGGCATAATTAAGAGTTAAAAAGATATAAAAATAGTACTAGTGGAGAAATGTAAATGACCCATTTTCAAATATTTTGCTTTCATCGTCAAAAAGTAAACTATATATCACAACTATCTCCTACATATATATTGTATATGTGTGCTACTACTTGGCTCTTGATATTCACTATGTGCATCTTTCTTTTTTTTATTAATTCCTTTTCCTCCTCATGTGATTCATGCATTGATATAATACTCTTGTCCTCTTTCCTTAATTTCTAAAATTCTAATTATTCTTTATTCACTCTACTGATATTTCAAAATTAAAAATAATGAGAAGAACATATAATAAATTTTAAAATTTTCTCCATTCAAAACATATGTGATATAAGCAAGAGTCGAGTACTAACACAAGTACTCAATAGATTGACCGAATCTACAATTTCACTTTGATAATTTGTTATAAAATCTTTTGTACACTTTATGAAATGAGTCATACGTACAATTTTCCTCCAAAATTATCACTGACCCTACAAATATTTCTTGTGTAATGTAATTTTAAAATAAAAAAGAAGCAACTAAAGAAAAAGAAATCATCATCATATATTCACAATTTCCAAAATCTAAATGGGACCCTCGAGAAAATTTCATATTTCCAGAAAACGACAAAAAAAAACAAAAAAAAAATAAGAAGAAGAAGAAGAAGAAGAAGAAGAAGAAGAAGAACTGAAGAAGAAAAGAAGAGAAAGTATGGAGAGTTGATGAGGGGCAAAGGCAAAAGCACCATCACAGTTGGTGGTATGTCCACGTAAGCAGAGAGTGGGGCCCAGAGGGGGAGGTTATCGCACGTGTGCAAGAGTTCAATATATAGAAGTAAGTAGGGGGGGGGGGGGGGGGGGGGGGACGTCGGAGTCTGAGAGACGGTCGGAAGTCTGTCTGAAACATGTCGTGGGCCCCGCAACATGTAGTCAAAGTCAAACCCCCTCCCCCTGCCGCGCGTAACGACGTCGCGCCAACATCGTTAACACTTATATTCCTTCCACGTAGTTATTAATTAAATAACAGTAACAATTAATTATTTTTATTTCCTTCTTTAATTTATTAAAATTTTTAAACAGTAATAATAAAAATAAGACTTTTCTCTCTCACACTTCGAATCCAATGTTCAATTGGTCCCCACATACACAATTTTATTTTAATTTTCCAGAACATTTCACTAAGTATAAAAAATATCTAATTTTATTATTATTATTATTATTATTATTATTATTATTGAAAAAGTACTCTTTTTTTCCACCTAGTATTTTCTCTTGTTATAAAGAGAGACAGATTGATTGGATTCCATGTACTTTTTGTAATATAAAAATATTTGCCACATTTTTCCCATCATTATTTTATTTCTTCTTCTTACAAATTTTTTATTTTGTTGCTTTTTGGAGGCCTCAAGAAAAGTACAATATAGTATTTTGGAGGGTTTTAAAGTGTCACTCTAACTAGGGATATGCATATCACAACCATTGATATGCAAAAGCCAATACTCAAATATGCTTACAAGAAAAAAAAAAAAAAACTTCTCCTTCAATGGATCATCTATACATTTCTTTTTTGGCATCCACATGTTAAAGCCAAAAAAATGTCATTAAAATATTCTAACTCCATCCTTTCCTTTTAACTGTTAATGTCTTCGAATTGAAAACAACGTATGCGTCTTTTGTATTGAATCTAGTATATGTATAAATCGAAAAAGTGAGACCACCTTTTTGTTTACATGTGAAATATAGTTTAAAGAATCTATTCAAGTTGTTTGGATGAATACAAAAGTTAAACATATTTATATCACTGTTGTTTCTTTTCTCTCATTCAGATAATTATATTAAATATTGAACTAAAATACATAAACAAATATCTTAATACATCTATATCTCGATTATACTCTAATTTTACATTTTACATTTTTTCTTAATTTTTCTTTATAGTATTTTTTTTTTCTCTCAATCAAAGTTGCAAATACCTTTTTAGAATGAATATTGTTTTTGGATTCAAATTGTATAGGAAGATTAATTAATTTTGAGTATTACTATAGTTTCATTCTACTATGATAGGAGAGGAATTTCACACATCATGTAATTTTAGTTCTGTTATGCTAATTCTTGTGTAGTTATTTGATTTAATAATTAAAGAAAATTAGTTGGTTGGATGGTTCATGTCATACCAAAATCTTTTGTTTTATTGGTGATGTATCCAACAACTAACAAAATAAATACTTTTTTTAAAGTTATGGATATGTCATAAATAACAATTTGGTGCAATAATTTAAAAATTGACATTTCAATAATTTGGCTTATGATTTGATTTCTTCTTTTAGTTTCAATCATGTGTGTGTGTGATTATTTCATAATAATAATTATGATAATGAAAGGACCTTTTGCATTGGATCGCAAAATGGCCTCTTATGGAATTTTAGTAACTTAAGTGGGCCACGGCCCAAATATGATTGATATGGAACAAATGACACTAACAACGTTAATAATAAAATTTTGATCTACAAAAGCTTGAGGTGGTGTTGGGCTTACAATGCGTTAAAATGCTGATCAGGATTGGGCCCAACTCAGCCCCATTTCAAGCCCTTTCAGTTACATACGTAGCCCTATCGAC
The DNA here is from genome assembly GCF_025177605.1 of Cucumis melo. Lineage (NCBI taxonomy): Eukaryota > Viridiplantae > Streptophyta > Magnoliopsida > Cucurbitales > Cucurbitaceae > Cucumis > Cucumis melo. The sequence continues at coordinate 32,643,109 of NC_066860.1, read as the reverse complement.
TCGGGCCGGCCCATTTTCTTTGTAGACGGGCTGCATCAACTACAAAAGCGATCAAGATCAATGGGCTCAACTATAGGCCCAAACAGGCAGGATAATCCTTTTTTTTCCTTTACATATACATGTAAGGCTTCCACATCAAGAGAAAGAATAGAAAGACTCGAAAGACTTTAAAACACCTATCTAATGCCTTGTTTAGTTAAGACATACAACCTGCAAGATAAGTACAAATTTGAATGAGGCATGCAAACTGAGTTTATGTGTCCCTAACAACCACTACATATAAATTCAATACCTCGACTACCGATCACATTGTGACAGATCATCAAATAATTTTTTGACGCTTAGAGAATTTCTCCTAAAAAGAACTTGGGCTGTTCTCAAAGAGGTCAATCATAATGGTTAAGATGAAGATTTATTAAGCATTCATCAAAAAACTTTGGAATTTAGTAATTTCTACATTACAAATATTTAAACTTTGACTAATTGGATATTTCCTCTAATTTGAGAGAGAAAGAATGAGAAGTTGATGAGAAAAAGAGAGAAGAAAAAAGAAAGAGGGAGATGAGTTACAAACCTGTTTATAGGGCAATTCCCTTCCTAAAATCAGTTAAAATGTTTTTGAGTAACTTCTCTAAAGGAAAAATAAACAAACAAAGACAAATTATAAAAATACACCCAAAACACAAGAGAACACCCAGATTTCAATAAATACACAAACAAGTCCTTTTTCTTCTTTATATTAAATACATCACACACACCAAAAGCCTAATAAACAGAGGGTTATCGCTTTGTCATCCTTCGCTCCAATCAATCAATCAATCAATCAATTCAGTTACCGAATCGTATCTATGTTCTTACTCAGCTCCTCCAGCTTCTTCAGCCTCAACCTCTCACTTTCACTCACCAGCTGCCCACCAAAAATACAAAACAAACAAATCAATCCATCAATTGAAACCCGAACGATAATACACGACAAGAACAAGAGTTTTACAACTAATGGAGGCCAAATCGATAAGGTTTTTCAATTGCTGAACTGATGCGTCCAAATCAACAAGGTTCAAAATTTATTGAATGGGCTCCAGTTGTGCAAATTTTGGTTCCTACTTCCTATTACTCGGTTATTTATGACATTTGACGAGCAGATGATGGAGAACGAAAGGAACTCAAGGGAACTTACCTCCATTAATTTCGTGATGAGCTGAACCTTCTCCTTGTTCTTGTCGTTAAAGGCTTCAAGGGCTTCCTTGTACTCTTTTTCCTATGACAGACAATACGAAAACCAGCTCAGTGGTCCTATTTGATATTGTAAGGTACAATAATTGAGATTCACAGAATGCAACATCATCTTATATGCTAGGCAGTGCTTGTCCACACAGCTATTCCTTCCCCCAAATCTCACCTTCTTTTGACAGGTATGTCCCAGAGGCTTTAATTCCTTGTTTACGGCATCGATCCTTTTACGAACCTGTGCCACTTCCTTCCTCATTGGATCTGCCAGTGCTTCAAGTTCCTGGTATTTGTAAAACTTCATTTGATTAACCAAAACAACAAGAACAACAAACAGAATCCAAATTGAAAACAACCAAAAATCTGACTAGTTGATCTTTACTGCGATTCTTTTATCAAATAGAACCTTTATCCATAGAATAAAGTATCTACTGTACCTATTTCGTCACATTTCTACTTCTGTGAAGTTTCATTCTTTGCTACAGCTGATACAAATCGTTGGACATTGCCATATAAACTAATTGCTTGTCCTTCTAAGCTAATCGTAGAACTAAAAGACTTTCGATTAACCAACCGAAAGATGAACATCAAAGCATTGTTGATAATGTTTTAGCACTATACTCATCTACTCCTTGAATTCATGAGTAAAGACCTTGGAGGTCTATTATGCAAATGAGAATCTCTCATCTCTCTCTACAGCTCTTGTTCCTTGACATGTAAAGGTTTGAAGAGAAAACAAAAAATAAAAGGCTAAAATTCAGATCAGAGCCTCATATTTCTTCGAACATTTTCAGGTAACTAAAGTAACGAAAATACACATACAAAATGGGACATTAGTCTAGAAAAGGTTATATGTTGAGAATGCAAGTCAAAATAATACAAAGAAACTTACAAATCTGACATAAAGCTGCTCCTAATTCCTTGATAAAAACATTAATTTAATCCCAAATCCCATAGATAATAGAACTAAATCATGCAAAAGGGGTTAAGAACCCCTTGTCCTCAGACCTTTTTAGCAAAGTTTTCCCTCAAAATTACAGTCATATTGAAGAGATCTTACACAATTTTATACCCAACTTTTCCCCCAAACCCAAACCCACCAAATTCATGTAAAACACAGCAGAAAAGTTAAAAGTGTGTCGCAAAAACCAAAATCTAAGAAAAACCCATGAAGATTTAAAGGTAAAAACCCATAGTGAAAAAAAAAAAGAAGCCCTCCTTACCTCACGGATGCAAGCAAGGCGTTTGGTTTCTTCTTCAACTCGGCCTAACTGAGCTTGAACCTTCTCTCTAACTTCCATCTTCTTCCTCTCGATCTCCTCTTCCTTAGCTCTGAAAGTGGAAAGAGCCGACCTGGAAATCTCTTCATCTTCCTTAGACAAATGGCTGCTGAAGCTTAAGCTTCCTGTGTTGTTCTGCACCATTAACTGTTGCTGTTGTTGAGCTTGTTCAGGCTGCATCCTCTTAACCCACAAAACCCTTTTCGTCTTTCTTTGAATTTCCGTCAAATTTCCTCTGTTCTTCTTCCTCTTCTTCCTCTTCTTCCTCCTCCTCCTCCTCCTTTGCGTTTCTGGGTTTGTCGCTTTTTCTCTCTCTTCTTTCGCTTTTGCTTTTGGAATGATGGGGTTTGTGCTGTATTTTCAATTTTTCTTTTCAGCTTGTGGGTTATGGGTATTGCCAAGTGCTTATAAAAACTAAGAATAGAATAGAAATGCCTTTTGAAAGTGCCCACCCCCCACTCTTCTTCTTTTATTAAATACCATTTTCTTCCCTTAAAAAATCTTTGAATTTCTTTTTTTAAATACATACTATCCTTTTCCTTTATTTATTTTATTTCTCTATTCTCATTAAAGGAAAAAAAAAAAAAAAAAAAACTAGCCGTTTAAACTATGTCTTCATCTCCCATTACAAATAATAGAGTCTAGTTTTCCATTAAAATAAAACTCAAGTAATTATAACGACCCAAATTTACAAATATAATAAAATTTTACTGTTAACAGTAATCAACATTGATAGACCACCGTTATAATAAATATCTATCATCAATACACTAAAACTTTTCTATATTTATGTTTATTAAATTTTTATATTCAAACTTTGCTTCAAATTAAAACTTGGCGTAAGATTTTATTAAATTATGCTATGGAGTTTGAGATAAGGAAGCAACTAAAATAAAAGAAATGTACATTTTTTTTATATAGTAAAAAGAACATAATAGAATATATATGTGTATAAAGAGTGAGAGTAAAACATAGATTTTGTCCACTTTTAGTTTTAGGTAATTAAGGTGAAAATCCGAATATAGTTATTATGGTTAAAATATATATATTAAAAAAAAAAAAAAAAAAGAAGAAGAAGAAGAGAAGAGATTAATGTGTAAATGAATAAAAAGGAAGAAAATAACAAAGGTGTTAGCTGAAAAGACCCAACTGCCAACCACTGCCACTGATGGAGATGTGATGCTATTGCTTTCCTATCCCAACTTTACTCTAAATTTATTTGTTTTTTTTTTTTCTCTCTATAAATTTTTAAATTCCTTTCCCACAATATTCCAAAACCCACTTGATTTCACTTTGTCTTTTTTTTACGGTTTTTATTTCTTTCCCTCCCTTTTTCTATTTTTTCATCTTAACAAACAAATATTTTCATCTTCTACATCATTTCAGTTCCACTTTACTAACTATTTCTACATATTAATTTAATTTAAGTATTTTCTCAATCTTTCTCTATATATATAGATTTTTTTTCATAACTTTATATCAAAAGTTATTTTAATTTCTGCCAACAAATATTTTTGAGATTTCATTTATTATAATTAAATAATGCAAATATTTCTAAAACTCGAGGTTAGTTTAATTTTAATCATGTTCCTAGAGTTTGAATAAACTAGCTATTAAACGATAAAATTGTATAAAAAAATGACTGTTGAGAGATTTTTTTTAAAAAAAATTATTGATATTATAGTTGATGTATACAAAATTAAAATGCATGAATGTAAATCCAAACAACCCCATGACGTATAAAAATTGAGTGTGTCAATGACATATTTTGAGTTGAAATAAAATATACTACTACTACTTCGATTTGACTACATAAAATTAACTTTGAGTTGTAAATTATGTCGTTTATGCCTTTCAATTTCTACACATACACAATGTCAGTGTAAGTCTTCGTTTTGACAACACATCAACCCGTCAACTTGTTGTATTAAGTATTAGACTATTTTGTATAATTTAACAAAAACAATAATAGAAATAGTATACATCTTTAATTAGACTGCGTAATTGTTTGCTAAATCCTATCAAACTATTCAAGTTTAATATACGAAGACGTTAGGTTAATCTTGTATTATTTTTTAGTAGCATTATATATATATATATATATATATATATATATATATAATTTTTGCTTGAAAAAATATTGATTAATTTTAAAATAGAATTTGAAAGTGTTATAAAAATGGTATAAATAATGGAATGGGGTTGGTTACTTTACAAGTTAGTAAAGGAGCAAACCTCAACTAACTTTGCTGTCCAACTCCCTACACATGTGCATAACCCAACCCCTCTCTCTCTCTCTCTCTCTATCTCTCTATGTATATATAAATGTTATTATTCCAAATTAACATTTCTCATAATAATTATTTAATAAATTAATAGAACGAACATCTTTCTAAAAAAAATCCCAAATGAAAAGAAAAGAAAATTATCAACATTTTTTTTAGTGGATCTATAAACATGTTTCTGTCTCCAAGCAATGATTGGAAATTTGGAAGTCACATAATGTCTTGATATTTTAATTTTCTCAACTTTTATGGAGAATTATTTTTTAGATATCAATACATAGGCCCCATTTTGATACCATCTTTGTCTTTTAGAATTTAGGTTTATGTACTAATGTTTTTTTAAAAAAAAAAAAAAAATTGAAAGCTTGATAAAAAGAATCATTAATTTGGAAACTTCTTAAACAAAAAAATTATTTGATTAGGATTTTTTGAGACATTTTTAAAAGGGTAAATTGGGAAGAGAAAGGAAATTATTGATAAATAAACTTACTTTACAAAAGTAGAGGACTAAATAAATAAACAAATCCTAAAAAAAATCCATCGATTAATTTTTGTCAAAAGTTGTACACTAAAAGACTTTACAACTCTACACACCCAATGATCTATTGATTTTACTTTTGATGTCTCCTTTTAAATTAGTATCGGTTAAAATGCAATTGATTCTTATATTTTAATTCTTTTTGGTACAATCTTAGTGTTTTTAATTTTAATTATTATACTTTTAATAAGACTCGAATTTAGTCTCAAATTGGAGTTTAATGTTAATCTTTTTATATAAAAAAAAATTGTTATTCAAATAAAAAATACGACTAAAATTAAATAAATTTTAAAATACAATGACCAAAATAATATTTAAATTTAAATTTATTTTTATTATTTACCAACACACCTCACACACTGTTATAATTTTATAAAAGATAATAATCCTTTTCCATATATATATATTTAGAGAATCCACGAGAGATAATGAGGCGAAAAAGAAAAGCACTTTTGAAAAGCATTGTTGAGAGGGAAAATCTCCTTTGAGTGTTGTTGAAGGGTACATTTATTATTGTTCCAAAAAAATGTAAAATATGTACGAGGTTTTCTAATGAGCTTAACTAAGTGGTATTTGACATAATATTCAATCTTTTGAGGTGAGAGTTCGATTCTCAAATCTCCACAATTATCGTACTAATAAAATTTTAAAAGTTATGTATAATAGCTTTTGTTTTTAGTATTTTTAAATGAGTAGAAGGAGAATGAGATTTTGTATAATTTCATATAAATCTATATAAATTTTTTATTTGATTTATCATTTTGTAATATTTTTCTTCCCTTGATGTTGATTTGTTCATCCCTTGCCATCAAGAAAAAGTATCATGAGTTGAAGCATTCTTTCTTTTTCAATAACTATCCAAATGGAATAAAGGGGAAAAAAAGTGGAGTAACTAAGATGTTATTTCAATGTAGCTATCAACTTACCACATAAAAGATTAATATATATATACACATATATATGAAGTTCAAATAAAATTTGACCTAACTTTTAAAAACCTAGTATTTTTTTATCTTCTACTCATGTTATCACGTGATGTGAAATTACGTACCAAAATAACCAAACATGTGTGTGTGGTGCGAAGATCTCACTTCGTCTAGCCTCCTTCTCATTTCACTTCTTCTATTATAAGAAATCCTCGATTCTTGCACTATCACTTCCACTTTTCGATTCACCTTTGTTATCTTTATATCTAAAAAAACTTTCGATCGTGGAATCAAAAGACCATTCCCAACCAAAAAAGAGGCAGAGAACAACCAAAACAATGTATTTCATCCATGTCGTTCAACATAAGTCGTAGAGATTGGATTTTTCTAAATAATAATAATAATTGCATATCAAAGAAAGAAATATTAAAGAAAAAGGAAAAAAAAATCGAGAATTGAGGAATAAGAGGGAGAGTCAAGGAGGGAAACCCATCTTATATACATTGGTTAATTCAATAGTTTCAACAAACGATGATGTAAACAAAACATAAATATTTTTAAAAAATAAGACAAATTTTATTGTCAAATCTAATTTGAGCCTTCATGGATAGAGGATGGAGATGTAGGTAGAATAGAGTATATTTTGATATCTCTAATAAGGGTTGGATACAAATTGGATATTAGGTAAAATAATTTATTTTGAAAACAAAGATTTAGGTGTAAAGGGAGAGATGAGAGTGGTTGGCAAAAAAAAGAAAAGGAAAAAAGGATGAGCTGCCAACCAAAAGGAAAGAGGAAAGGGGAAAGAAGTATAAATTATTTTTAGAGTATGGGTTTGAAGGAATCTTAAGTCTTAAGAGGCAAGGCATCCAATAATACACAACACCTTAATTACCATTCTAAAACTTTTTCTTTTAAATATTTCTCTCTCCCCTAATTGTGTTTAGTATCTTCTCTTTCGACTTAAACCACTTTTTATTTCTCATAATTCATTCAAAAAGTGTACTTCTCTCTTTTTCCTGTCATATTTTGTTTTTTAATATTTAAATTTCAAACAAAAATCTCATTCGTTGTTAACGCATTTTTATGGCAATTGAACTATGCTCCCTTTAACTACTTTCTAATTAAATATCGATGTTTCTTTTAATAGAAGACATGCCTTTGTTATATATCAAGAAAGAAATCAAAATGGCTTGTTATATATCTTTTTTTTATTTAAATACTTTTTTAAAAAAAAACTCTTTAAAATTCATTTCAAAAGTTATTTGGAGTGATTGTCGAAGACTTGAAAGTAACTTATTTTTGTATTAAACACTTGAAAATAACGCACCATAATTATTTTTTTCAAAATTTTTATATATATTATTTCAAATAATTTAAATAGCTAGCTGTGGTGAGGAATCTAAAAAAACACTTTTAATTAGTTATAATTAAGTAAGGTTTTGAGGTATTGAAAAAAAAATTACATTGAAAGCTTAACTAATACATCCCGTTGGATGATTATTTGATTTTTTTTAATAAAATTAATTATGTTTTAGCTTGCATATATTTTTAAAGTAAAAAGTTTGAATTTTTAACCAAATACTAAAACAAAAATACGTTTTCTAAAAACTACTTTTTTTTTTAGTTTTCAAATTCTTTTTAAAAAAAGAAGCAAAACTAAAATCCTTTGATAATCATTTAGTTTTTTTCAATCAAACATAAAAACCTCTATTCACTCTCTAAGCTGGGTTTAATTATATACTTTCTACTAATATTTTAAAAAATGCGAAGTAAGTTTAAAAGAAAATAATTATAAAAATGTATTTTTTAAAAAAATTTGTTAAATATATATCCACCATTTTACTTTGAGAAAAGTGAAAATTGCATTTAGAGAGATAAAGGAAACAAGTCTAATTTAAAAAATAATAAAAAGAAAAAACTTAAATAAATACTAAATATAGAATCAATTTTCAGAAATAGACAAAAAAAAAAAAAAAAAACCAAACCAGTAAACAACACCAACCAAGACAAAGAATAACAACAAGACAAAAAAAAAATTAAATGTCTAAATGAGATTGAAAACGACTATTTGACATTATTTTTCAAAACATGATCCCAATAAATTAACAAACAAAAAACAATCAAATTTAAAAAGAATGAAATTGCTAATATGAACTCAATTTAACTGGTACCGATATATATTAGTGGACAAGAGGTTTCGAATTCAAATCTCTTTACCTCTATCCGATGTCATTGGACTACATTCTTAATTTGAATTGCATTTTGAAAATCTGAAAAGTGAACAGTTGAGGAATACGTGTCCTTCGTTCCTACGTAGATTTGTCGGTATAGCAAAAACAATTAACTAACAATCGATAAAAATTGAATAAAAATAAAAACTGTTTCATGACACGCGAAACTTCAAACTACAAAAGAATTACGAATTTTCGGATGAATTAAATAGTGCCAAAATCAAGATTTATTGATTTTAATTTATTTTTCTAAAGAAGGAATTGTGTGTTACTGTTTCTCTAATTTATTTAATTATGTACACAACCTTAGGATTAGATACAAAGAGAGAATCTTTAATTTAAGGTTTTTATTTGATTTTATTTAAATTAAATCGATTGTTCTTTATACTATAATTATTAATTACTTTATCAAATTTGTTTCTTCCGACAATATCTTTAAATAGTTTGATAGGTTCTGCCATATTAAAATCATATTTTTCTAAATCTTTCAAATTTTAGTTAGTTGTATTGTCCATTCAATGATACATATATATATAATTCTTGCATCTTTTAATTTTTCATCATCAACAAATTTAGAATATATATATATATATATACAAAATGAAGAAATAAAAACTTTCATTTGAAGTATACTTTATTAAGAAAATAAAAACCTATTTTGTTATTTTAAATTTTCAATAGTATTTTATTTTGATCTCTAAATAAATGTATTTTTCTTTTTGATTTAATGGTGTGATGCTAAAAGATAAAAGTTACTTAACCTTTACCTAATGAATTTGTTTGAAGAGGAAAAATCAAATTACTTGCAAAAGAGACAACATGCATATATATTGAAACACGTTCCAATAGCCGGAGAGTGGAAGAGGGTAGAAGTTAGGGAGTTTGAGAAGTATGATTCGTGTTATCACTCTAAGAGCTATAAAAATATATTTAATGGTTGGGTTGACCTAGGTTAATTATCTCATTTATCTTCCTGAGAAATTCAGTCATCTAATGGTTATCGAAATTTTTTTGAACTTAATATATATAGGTTAGGGGTGATGTGGTGAACATACCTTGCGTGCAAGTTAGGTTTATCGACTTGACAAGAGATGAGTTGGCTCTAAGGCCCAACTCCCTTCCCTCGAGACGTAAGTCAAGGGATGGATGTACCCAAAGGCCTAACATTCTTTCGTTGACCCAATTTGTATTATTTTAGTCATAATTTTCATTTATTTTCCCTAATTTTTAAAATTATATATTTTCAAATTCTACCTAAGAGATAATTTTTAAAATAAAATGTGGACTTTGACTTTGTAAAGTCAATATTTCAATGAAGTATAGATGAACGTTTGTGTTCAATAAATGATTCATTGATTTTTCAAATTGTTTCTAATAAAATTGTAAATTTGCTTGAATAATTATTTGATCCAGAAGAAACGCACAATAACATAACATTTGAGCATACTTCTTAGAAGGACTATTTATATTTCTTTTAATCTTTATTATTCAATTCAAACATTATCTTAGTTTCCAAATCACATAAAGGTTCCAAAACTATCTATAAGATAACATAATAAAATAAAGAGAGAGAGAGAAAATCAACTATTTCCTAAACTTATCACAAGCTTTCAATTTCATCAAAAGTATTTGCATCAATCAAAATCATTTATACAACTATGCTAATTCACATCAACTAATTTTAACAGTAAGAATATACGTAAACTTTAGTCATATTAAAATTTCATACAAAAATTAACCATGCAATTAACTTTGTCAAATTAAATCCACAAACTTTAATAAAAAGATAGGTTTAGTGTTAAGATAACAATATTTATCCGTTTTAAAATATACTTTGAGTTAACTACCGTAATTAGTTACATTTAAAAACCCATAAGAGGACATGAATACAACTACATAAATCAACATCTATTTTTTATACATATATTCAAAAAAAAAGGTCAAGACAATTAAAAAAGAAAAGAAAGAATAACAAATTTGTTTCGTTTGCTATTAAAAAAAATAATAATAAAATTGCACTAAAAGAATAATTATGTAAAAATTGACCAAATTATGAAGTGGAAAAGAAAAGAAAATGTGAGAAAAAAAGAAATGAACGGCGAAGATTAAAAGATGAGGTTGAAAGTTGACCCCAGGAATCTCCAGGTGGGGGCAGGGAAACGGTTGTTGATTCTCACCTTTAACGGCATGCGATTTGGTCATCATTATTTGATTATATCCATTTTTGGTAATTAATATTTGTGCTTTTTCTTCTTCTTCTTTTTTTAGTACGATACTTTCAATTTTTGGTTATACCAAATAAATACTTTTAACAAATAACATTAGAATTTATCTCTCTAATTCCAATGCCTATTCTCATACTTGATCAAATAATTAATAACTTTCTCTTGAAATTGGAACCACCCTGTATGTTAAGTCATCGTCTTGCAATAACTAAGTATTTAGTCGTACATTATACCTTCAATAAATATAATACAATTCTATCCCTATTAGGTGTGTCTCAATATTACTTTCTTTAATCTCTAATATTAACCCTATAATTTTTATCCCTCAAAGTAATCTTCCTTAATTCCTACATTTTATTTTTCTTCATTTTAAAGACATTCCAAAGTCATTTTAGAAGGAAGATTTTAACCCTATATTTCGTCTCAAAAATAAAACTAAAAAATTAAATTTGTTATACCATACAAAGTCTTTTTTTTTTTTTTTCCCTCAAAACAATATGTTATAAAACTAAACACGGAGAGAAATAAAAGACATAACAACAGAGTAATAAAAACAAACCATAAAGTACACGTGGCATCAACGTGACAACAATTGTCTATGAACAATACATATTCTTTTCTTGTTTCAATTTTTTTCTTAGGAAATCGATGTAATTATAAGTTTAATATTTGATATTTAAACCTATTGATTTAGATTCTAAAATTCAAAAAGTAATTGATATTTTTAAAATTTCAATTTTCTATCCACTCGATCGCTAAACTTACCAATTGTTTGATAAATCTTTAAAATTCAAATTTTGTGTTTAATAAATTTCCACCCGTTTGCTATATCCTTAAAAATATAACTGATTTAATGATACGATTTAATTTTAATTAGTGGAAGCTATTAAATTGATAATTGGAAATCATGTTTTCTAAATTTCAAACACCCATTTTATGCCCAATTAAAAAATCATAGCCTAGTAGACGAAATTTTAAATTCCAAATAACCATTTTGACACAAATTTAATAATTTTCAAACTCTTATTATTAGTACTACCTCTTTTCATACTCCCTCCTTTCTAACAGTACTGTCAACCAATCATTGACATAAAATCAATGCAATTTATTTCAGCAGGTACACCTCAACATTACAAAAACAATTAATTACAACAATTTAAGAGCCATAATTATTAGCTTAGAAAGACACTCATGAGCTAAGAAAAAAAAAATTAAATCAAATTGGTCTAACCAAGCTTAGCCTAAATTAATGGCCAATGATAAATCATGAGTGAGTTTAATCTCATTTCTCAAAGATTAGACCTTCAATATACTATTCCTCAATTGTTGTATTGGAAAATCTTACCTAAAATTAGTAGTTGAGTCCTCAAATTATTATAACATAGTATTTATTTTTAAAATAAATTAAATGGTTAACCCAAAAATCAGGCATTGACTTAAAGACAGAATGTTTGGTCAACCAAAAGAAAAAAAAAGTGTTTGAAAATTATTAACGAATAAAATAGAAGAAGAAAAACGGAGAAGCGTTTTAGTTGAACCGTAGGGTTTGTTTGAGGTTAGAGATCACACCAATATATTTTGTCCGTATATCGTTCAACTGCCAATGTTTGCAACCAAAACGCAGCCTTATTTAACTATATTTAAAAATCAATTTATTATTATTTTTAAATGCCGTCTCGGACGGGCCGTTGTGAGTCAAATTGAACGGGCCAAGTGGGCCATACGGCCCATTATATGGTTCAGCTTTTTAGAACAGAAATTGTCGCTGCACTTCTTTTTCCAATTATACCCTCCTGCTTTTATTAGTTTCCCAATTATGCCCTTTCGTTTGGATTTCAATTCCTCTCCTTTTCATTTTTCCCTACTTCTTCCCTTTTGGCCTTGGGTGGACTGGGTTGTTGTATGTATATCATCATCCAGAAACTTGATAAATTAGAATGTGTATGAAAAATAATATATTCTAACCGTTGTTTGAACCCACGAAAGAAAATGTTGTAAATAGGGAATGAAAGAGACACAAAAAGATTATAAGAGACTGTAAGTATAGACATTGATTGCATTCCGTTTAGGGAATAAAGGCATTCTAAAAAGAGCCCATAAATGAGGTTGGATCGTGAATTTTCACTCCAAAACTTGAGCCAACCAGGTTACTTGTAAGAGACAGCAGTATTGGACTCGGTCCGTTATCCCACGGGGGTCTAGTGAAAGCCCAAATTAATTTGGGTGGAAATCATAATGAAACGTGGTCCAATCAGAAGATGACAGATAAGTTGGTGTTGGAGAATACAAGTGAATACACCAAAGACAAAAGAGAAGGTGGAGGCCAAATAGGCGTAGGAGAGGAAGAGCGTGAAAATAAAAATAAACAACGTGAAGAAAAGTCACGTGGAGTCACGTGGATACCTCGCGTGCCGGCGTGCTTTTTTTTCTTTTCTTTCTTTTTTATGTTTTTGTTGGTTCATCAAAATAAATATATAAATAAATAAAGGGAAAAAAGGACCCACGTGAGCAGCTGTGGGTTCTGACATTTCTCTTTCTTTTTTCTTTTTTCTTTTTTCTTTTTTTTAATTTTTAATTTTTTTTTTGTATTTTTTGAAAATTTTCTGACAGAATTTGAGATTGTCGTAAGCTCTCTCTCTCTCTCTCTGTGTAGCGCTTAGACATGTGACACCACCCCTTCTCAATTTCTCTACTTATTACCAACATCTAATTTCTACCCTTTCTATATCCATTAATTCCTAAGTTTCTGTGTCTCTGTCTTACATGTTTTTAATCAATTTTATTATATATAAACTAAAGGTTAATCACACACACACACACACATATATATATATTCGTAAATTATGAAATATTTGAAGTTTTATGAATGAAATTTGTTGTCTTGAATCCTCGTAGAAGTTTGAAATAAAATTGATAATTTAAGTTTAGTTTAGTCAATACTTTGTTTCTTTAGTTTTCTATTTTTATTATCTTCTCTCTGTCTGTGATTTATGAATCTTTTATATGTTTAACAAATATGTAATGGTATGTGTAATTAAAGTTGGTGTGATTAAATTGTTTTTAGTCACGTTTAATTCAACATTTTACAAATGTAATTTGATTATGATTGATGATTTAAGTTGACTTTGCAATAATTGCAATGGAATGATTGATATGGTATCATTAAACTACCATTTGGGTTTAAACAAATTTACATCCAACAACGGTGAAACCTCGAATTTGCAAACATCACATTGTCTTCTTATCATTACTATTTAGAGTTAATCAATAACGATATTTAAAATAGTAATAATCGTAGTCTACGACCAATTCAAAGCTCATTAGACGAAACGGTAAATAACGAGGACAAAGACAAGACAATTTTCGAAAATTATCATTTTTTAAAAAAAAAGTTTTTTTTTTGGTTAATTTTGATATATATATATATATATATATATATATATATAAAAATGACAAAAATGAATATATAGAAATAGGTAAGGGATGTGAGTGGAAGAAAAATATTTATGGAATTAATAATGGCGTGGAAAGTAGAAAGAAAAACATTTATGGAATGAATGATGTGTGAGAAGTAAAGGGAAAAAGAGGATAGAGACGAATTAGATGAGGTGGAGGATGATGGTGGGACCCGAATAAGGGATAGGGTATAGGTGGGTGTGAAGAGCAGAGCAATGGATCCCAAGGTGTTATGTGTGTGTAATTTCTATCTCTTTCTTTGTTTTTCTTTTACCATTATTCACAAACATGCCCCCTACAGTTTACCATATTTCCCTCTTGACTCCCCCCCCAAACATTTCCTTTTCCTTTTCACTCCAATTACAGCTTTTGTTTCAAACACTTTCAACAAAATATGTTTGACTTCTGTATAATATACCCACTAATAATTATATAATAGTTGCACTTACCATAACATTTTTATCTATATATTTTCTTCAAATAGTGCTATCGAATTTCCATGTTTTTACCCATTCACTTGTGATCTATCGGCTTGCGCTAGAGCTTCTCTTTCTTCCAATATGGTTCTTCTTCCTCTCGGTTGTTTAGGTTTTTTCTTTTACATGTAGGACGATAATATGTATCTCTTACGCTCTAATCGAAGAAGATGGTTAGTTCGGTTTATTGATTTTCTCTTCAAAAGATAGAAATAGGTAACACACATACAAGTTAAATCTTAGATAAAATATGAACGATTGTTGTGAATATAACTCAATTAGTTAGTTAATATATTATTTAGGGTTGTAATGATAGAAGGAATTGTTGAACTAAAAACAAATAGGAAGAATAACAATAAATACACTTACTTTGGGTTTGTTACCGTTTTAGTATGAGTTTTCAAATCAGATCCAACACTTTAAATTTTAATGTAATCAGTTTTACTTCATTTATAGTGAACGATTTTTTATTAGTATACAGATGCATATATATTTTCCCTTTCTTTCCCTATCCTTTTTCGTTTTTCCATTTCCTCCATCTCAACAATCGCTAATGAAGTTTTTAACAATGGTTTTCAGCTTTTCTAATTTAATATTTAAATTAATCTTAATCAAGTTTTGAAAGCAAAACAAAGTTTTAAAAACTATAAAATTATTTGTCTTGTTCGTTTCAAAACTTGGTTTTAATTTTAACTCTATATCTCTAAAAATTTGATAACAAAATTAAATAAATGGATTGATGAAAATTAAACAACAAAAATGATCACTCTTAATTAATCAACAAAAAGTAATTAAGTGTTTTGTTTGTATTAATCTCTCAAATTATTTCAAAGGCCAACCGTTTTTTAAGAAAATTAATGTTAGTATCTAACAAAAGACTGTTTAAAACAATTGATTTTGTCTAATCAGAACAACTATTATAAATACATACATGTGTATAACTAAAGCATTTTTTTCTTCTAACAATTCTTTCAAATTAGTTGATTATTCGAGAAGTAATTGAGAGAATATTATTTAATGGCTAATTATTTAGGATTTAGAGAATCGTTTTTATTTTTTAAATATAGTTAAAATGAAACAAGTTGCATAGATACATGATAGAATTTTTTTACTTAAAATCATTTTCACAAAAATGTTTTGGATTAGATTTTTTTTCTTTGAGAATATTATGTTGTAATTTAATCGAATAAATGCCAAAGTAAAAGAAGTACCACAAACTGAATCTAAACTTAGAAAGTGCTTTATAAAATTGCAAGAAGTGATTAAGTAGAAGTAAGGTGTACTAATTAATAAATGCCAAAGTAAAAAGAGTACTGAACTAAATTTAAGTAGAAGGGTTAAAACTAAGTTAATTTTCTTTAAAAGACTTGTACATGATTACATGAACATTTAGAGGATAAATGATCTCAAGACCCAACTCTATCAATCATAAAAGAAAAATACCGTAAATACTAACATCTTAAAATTCTTATAGATTGATGATTATTGATAATTAATATGACCATATATCTCTAGCTTCGGATAAACAATATAAATCTTAACACCTTGAAATTTAAAAGTTTAAACCATATAAAACAAAAGTGGACGACAATATTATTATGTTCAACATGAAAAGTAATAATGTGGATAGATAGGTATACAATATATCTCAATTTTTATGTATATACATCACGAGAAAAATCATAGGTGAAAATATATAATCCTATTGTTTTTTTTAGTTTTCATCTAATTATTAATAATTATAAAATTGCAAAGGTGACTAACCCTAATCGTAGTCTCTAAAGCTTAAACCCTAAATACAAATGTAATCATTAAATTTCAATATTGGTTTGACCAAACTTTGAGTTCTTTTTCCTCTTTATTAAGTTTGACAGTGTATAATATTTTTTAGAAGTTAAACTTGAAAACAATGTTTCTTCCTCTAAATTAAAAGTATATTTGTTCTGCTCTTTTTTAAATTTAAACCAGAATGTGAAATTATACTAAAAATTATATATTTTATAGACGTGGGTGTGTGTTATTTTTATTTAGATAAAAATTCAAATGTATTTTAATACAAGTGAAAAGAAAATTCAAAATAGAAGACGACGAAATTTTAAAAATGAGAAACCACAAATGAACTTGAAATTAATTTATTTATTTGATGGAAAATATCAATCTCCATTAATTATATATATATATATATATATATATATATATATATTTGTGAAATTAGAAAACCAAAACGACACAATGATTGGAAGTGTTGTGTTGTGTTTAGGATAAATAAAAAAGAAAAGGCAACATATTCAGAAACTAAAAATAAAAAATAAAACAAAAACAAAAGAGAGAGAAAAATAGGGTGTGGGTTTTATGTAATCTGAGTATTACTCTTTCGCAACTTTTATTTTATTTTTCATTGGGGTTTGGAGCCACCATCAAAAATACAATCTTTTTCTTTTTTTCTTTAATAAATATTCTATTAAACAAAATTATTATTTACACACACACACACACACATATATTAATATTATGTTTGGCAAGTTGGAGAGAATATCTCGATTCTTTTAAAATAATGTATAATATAGTTTGAATCGAAGAAGTTGGGTGTGATTTGAGTATTGGTCTATTTTAGTATAAATTATACACCAAATTTATCAAATTACTTTGTGCAAACATTTATTTAATTTCTTTCTATTAGTTTGGTTTTGAAGTTTTAAAACATGTGAATTCAATTTGTTTGTATTTTTGTTAAGCCAAGATAAATTTACTATTAAAGTTTTGTTACAATTGAACAACTTTTATACCATTGTTAGACCTTTTTATCTAACTCTCAAACTATAACACAATATAAGATTAAACAAACTTGTTTTCACTAAGACCATTTGAAACCAAAACCCCACATTCGTTTATAGGGTATATAGTCTATCACTTTCCTTAACATTTATTTTCTAATATTTGATCGAAACCCTACACGATAAACTTGGTTAGTTTCCCACTTTTTAACTTTTATCTTTTCTTCATTCCTTAAAACATATTTATTAAATAATAATAAGTTATCTTTTACGCTAAAAAATGTATAAACAAGTAGAGCAACTCAACCGAAATATCATAAAGTTTACCAATCAAAGTTGATTCGGCTAGGTTTGATTCACCTCATTATAAGCTAAAATGTATTGGATAAAGTATTAAACAGATTTGAGAGAAAAACATCCAACCAATAGAAGAAAGAACACCAAAATTAAAGAGGATAAGACATAAGAGTAGAAGAACTAAAAAAAAGTATGAACAAAGGAGTAATTGAATTCAACAAAGACATGCTTAATAGGATAGAAATAATTAGAGCTATATACCTCAATTTAACTCATCTTTCTTTCCCTTACTATTTCAACACCATTATTATTATTATTTTGTTTAAAAAACATTTATGGTGTGTTCCCTTCCTACACCATAATACTATACATAAACAAAATTTAATAATTAACAACAATAAAGAGATGGTGTTCCCAAAGCAAAACAAAGAGACAGAAAAGACTGCACCTTCTTTCCTAGCCTCTCTCTCTCTCTGCCTTGTTTCACACATTATTACTCCTAACTTCTTAAAGCTTAACAAAATAAAATTTACTAACCGTTTTATAAATATAACAAAATATCACTGTTTACAAATAAATGATAGTAATAACGTCGATTAAGTAGATGGGTTTGTGACTCATAATGAGATAAGTTTGTAATGTAATTCAAAATACATGTTTTGATTAAATGTTTTAGATTCGATAGAAAAGAAGGTTACAATTATATTGTATTTAAGTAGTTTTAATATTTATAATGACTGAACTTTATATTTATTTTGATATATACATATTTTTTTTCTACTTTTTCTGTCAACTGTCTTGTCTGACTATCTTTTTCTCAAGTGCCCTAAACTCTACCCTCCTCTTCCACTGCCTCTTCGAACAAACTTTGCAGCTTTCATTGTCAGGAACCTAACCCTTTTATTTTTGCTCTTTTAAATTTATATTTTCACATACTTCCAAAAAAATAAAAAAGAAAACACAGAATAATCCACACAAGGCACTGCCAAAAGCCTTTTGTTTCTTAAAAAATGAAACCCCCAACATAAAACATATATTAGAAACCCAACACAACAGCAACAACAACAAACCTTATAGAATATAAGAAGAGAGTAAAATTGAAAACTTTTATATTTATTATTATTTTTGGTATTTGTTGTGTCTCTGTCAAATGGACTTTGATCTGAAGCAATGTAGAAAACAGAGGGAGTCAGAGTCTGATGAGCATCAAAATTCTTCGAAGATTTCTAAGTTTTTTCCTCAACACAATCCTTTAAATCCTTCTTCTTCTTCTGTTCTTCCTTTGTTTGTACCTTCCAAAACATCTAATATCTTGTCAGCATTTTCAGATTCTTCATCTACATTACCCAGTGAGCCTTTTTTTTTTTTTTTTTTTTTTGTTGCTTTATTTCTTTGAATTTGTTAAATCATATTTTTCTCTACTAATTTTCTTTTGGGTTGTTTGTTTCTTATTTCAGGGATGTTGGGTTATTTCAGTGTAGCTCAAAGGCAAGAACTTGAACTTCAAGCTCTCATTTTCCGGTATATGATAGCCGGCGCCGCCGTCCCGCCGGAGCTTCTTCATCTTATTAAGAAAAGCCTTCTTTCTTCTAATAATACTCCTTTCTTTCTTCATCATCCTCTTCAACATTTCCCTCAGTATCCCACTTCTTGTAAGTCCCCATTTCTTAAATTACTCTTTTATTTACTTAAATCTTTTCAAATTTCTTGCAAATACACAGCAACCCATTTGATAAAAAAAAAAAAGAAAAATGAAAACTTTGAGTCTTGTGCCAGGTTTGGAGTTTGATTTTAAAACGGTTCTACATTAATTATTTTTGTCTTTTTGAACGATTAATGTCTTGTTTCGATCAAGATAAGTTGATCGAGACTTGTAATACCTTAATCAATGTGTGTATATATACATATATATTTTAATTTTCTTTGCGTATGATTAAAATGAAGACTTTGTTTGTTCAGTGTTACAAGCAGGGTATTGGGGCAGAGCCGCCATGGATCCGGAACCTGGTCGGTGCCGGAGAACCGACGGCAAAAAATGGCGTTGCTCTAGAGATGTGGTCGCCGGCCAGAAATATTGTGAGCGCCACATGCACCGTGGCCGTAACCGTTCAAGAAAGCCTGTGGAAACCGCCACAAATAACGCCGCCACCACTGCAGGCGGCAGCGGCGGCGGTTGTTCTATCAGTTCCAGCTCCAACCGTGGCGGTGGTGGTCGACCTTTTTTGACTGTGGAAAGTGGGAATTATTTCTCCATGTGTGAACAAACCCCATCCGTTGATCTTCTCCATCTCAATCAAGGGTCAGATTTCAATTGGGTCCCATTTCAAACATTTTGTCTGTTTAAGCCTTTTTGATTCTTTGATCGTACACTCACTATTTCCCCCCAACCATTAGTTTCCTTTTCTTCCCAACTTTAGTTGTTCCTTTTTATTTTTTCCCCTAATAATATGTTAGTTATTTATTCTTTGCAGTTCTTGCTCTCATTCCTTATCAGAGAACAAGAATTTCTACGAGTCCCACAAAGAGCCTTCCACCGGAGATGTTAAATCCGACGGCCACATCTTGAGGCATTTTTTCGACGATTGGCCGCGGTCAGAAAATGATGGGTGTGGGAACGTCAACAACAATGTCAACCAACGAATGAACTCCACCTCTGCTTCCTCAACATCCCTTTCGATTTCGATGCCGTCGTTGTCTTCTGATGTATCATTGAAATTATCGACAGGAGGAAGTTCTGATCAAGGCAGTGATCATCACAATCACCAAAATGGCAACGTTGACCGAGAACACACCCCGTTGAATTGGGCAGCGGGATGGGCCGCCACGCAGATGGCGTCGATGGGTGGACCGTTGGCAGAGGCGCTACGCTCGGCGAATAACAGCTCGTTGCCAACAAGTGTGCTGCATCAGTTACAAAGAACAACCAACTCGGAAGCTAGCTTTATTAGCACATGAAAGTTCGAATTCTAATTTGGATTTACAATGATGTTTGATACTATAGTAGTCTGTTTCATTGCTTCTAATTTGGTTGCTTGGATAGTTAAAAAGTATTTTACTATCTGTAAAAAAGATCAAAGATGACCAAACTCTAATGTTTCCAGCTCCATTTTCATCCTACTTGTTTGAATGTGGTAGGTTGAAGTATGTTGTCATTGACTCATTGGTTTTTCTTTTGTTGTTATATCGATTGTTTTACCAATGATTTTACTACCAAACATGTTCTACTACATTAACTCTATTAAGAATGTGGCTTCAAAACTATGATATAAACGAATATACTTTTTCAAAGTTTTGAGCTAGACTCTAAATTTAATCCCTTTTTATCATCATGATTAGTTCATTCATTCATACACACATAGTAAAAAATATGTTTGAAACTATGAATTTGTACAAACTATAGGAACCAATTTGTAATATATAGACATAAAGAAGCTGCTGTGACAGATTTGAAAATGTAATAAAGGGTGGTAATTTACAAAAACAAATTAATTTTTTTTATAAAGAGAGAGAGAGAGAGAGAGAGAAAATTTGGGGCACATGGAAGGATATGTTTAGTGAAATACGACGTGTCAGAGCAATAATTAATTGCTTTACTGAAGAATCAGGTGGGGTTAAATGCCCACTCTTTCAACCAACGAATACAAGTCCTCTCACCTTCCTTCTTACAACTCAACTAAATGCTCTACTAAATCTTTGAATTATTAATTTTTGTATCTACTAAAGATTTAACCTTGAGTTTGAGTTTTTTTTAAAAAATAATGTATTGATCTGTGAATTTTAGAGAAGAAATGCGAGATAAGTTGGATCTTATATGATTTAATTTCGGGACCTTATTAAAAACATAATGAAGTTCAAAAACTCATTTGAAAAATAAAAGTGGGCTTGTTTTCTTACAATTATTTGCAGTAATTCTCATTTTCTAAGAAAATATTTGAATTAATTGCCAATTCTTTTTTTTTTTTTTTTTTTTTAAAAAAAAGCTCGATTAAAACACCCCTAAAAATTGTAGAAGGAAGAAAATAACCTCACCTCCAATCGAAGTCATGAAAATACCTCAAGATTAGTTCTTGAAGTGCATAGTGTATTTCCTTATAGATTAACCATGACTTGGAAGAGAGTTTTATTTACACGCTCTCTACTATACATAGAGAAGTTTCCAGCTCTGGAATATAAAACCAATAAATATAATGCTAAAAGATTAAATAAAAAGAGCGAAAACATCTACTACTCATCCTCTGTTCTCCTCTTTTACTTTATGCATATGACATGAAGTTCAAGTTGCATCGAATAGAAAGGTTATTACCTTGTTAGCTGTGTATCCAATTTACCTACCAGAATTGTCTCCCACACCCAAGAAGATTCGGAATCGGTTGCGTGTCACTAGAATTGTCGAACCATCTTTATTGCATATAAACCTCTACTCCAATGAAGTTTCAGTTTCCGTTTCCATTTCAGGCTCGGTATCGGTTTCGGTTTCACCCTTTGCAAGCTCAGAATCATCTGGTGCAAGAGCATAGACCACGGCCGTCCTGGAAGGAGCGTATATGAGGAAAGAGCGAGGCCTGTTATCATAGTTACCCTCCTGCAGCAGCAAAAAACATTTTAATCCAAATCCTTTAAATGGATTCAATCTACTTAAAAACAGATGTTAAGAGACTATCTCACAAATGTGAAGTATTCGGCAGAATGATCAAGCCGATTGTACCCCCCGAACAATGGATCGTCTGAGTCCAAGACAATCTAAAACAATGCCAACAATTGCCTCCTTATTTTATAGAATTTGAACAGATTAAGAGGAATACATTTCTGGAAGATCATGGAGCCCATGTATTTGTTTAAGACTACAAAATTGACAATACAGTAGCACAATACCTTGTATTTTCCAGGCTTTAGGCACCCAACTCGGTAGTCATAATAGCTGTTACTCCAATGGAAGTTGAAAACAAAAACCAAATCCCCCCTCTCGTACACAATGATTTTATCTCTGTCGTCTTTTCGGGAAACATATTGGTGTCCAGCTGTCATAAACTGCAAGCACACCTTAATGCTTGTTATGCATATTCTAAAATTTCAAAGCCAAGTAAGTACGGTTGGTTATAACAGAATTCCAGGCACATGAAAGCAAGAGGAAGGAACACAACCCAATTTAAGTAGATAAGAAAAGGATATTCCAACCCAACAAGTTTTCAAGTGTTCCCAACTCTGGTGACATTTACATAAAGCTAGAGAAAATATCAATTTATACATCTTAAAACTTTGTAGCAATAATTGTATCAATTTAAACTCCAAACTTTCATAAATTTATCGGTTTACACTTCCTTTAGATTTTGTTCAAACTCTTAAAAGTATCATAAACTAATTGGTTTACACCTTTTATTAAGATTACCCTTGAGACGTCAATTTTTACATGCATTTAGACTTAATTCAAATGTTGGATTAAGAAAATGGACAATTAGAATCGATACATTGATGATTTTCAAAGGAAAGTCTAAATGAGAGTCCAAACTGATCAACTTAGGAAAGTAGTTTAATTAAGAAAAATTATAAGCCTCACACCACATTTACCCAATAGAGCATAATGGAGGACAAAATTAAACTCTTTCCGATAGAAATATTAGTTTAAGATTTAAATTGATACTAACGCCTAAAAGTTGATATTTTCCCTAAAATTAGAACACTAAAATACACAATTTAACAACTAAAGATGCATGCCAATGTATGTGTTGGAGTCCAATCCCCTATACAGAGGACATCGGATAAAGTTTTAACAGTAAAATATGCAGAAAGACATTTCGTTGTCAATTCATAAAGAGTACAAAACTTGGAAAAGAGCACAATCTCATGAATGTAGAAATTAAAAACTTTTAGCACCGCACACTAAGACTAGTGGCAGAAAGCACAAAAATAGAAAAGGACAGCAAAGGCATAGAATCCAGGTTGAGACAGCAGAGACAACTTTTATGAGAAAATTTGAAATGTGCCTAGGGAAGGGCACACACAAAGTTGTAAACTGAGTGACCATTTAAGCACGAATGAAATTACGAGTTAAAATGTATCTAAAAAATAAAAAAAAGCCTTTTAACAAGATGACAGGTCATGAAGTCATTGGATGGGATTTAAATTTTAAAATCCAGGAACTTAGAAATCTCAGATATTGTAAAACATAGGCTTCATAAAACTGAAAAACTTACACCAAAAGATTCTTCAAGATGCTGCATTGCTCGATCAAATTCTTGCATACCACGATATCTTAAATAATCTGCATCTCCCTGCATATATGCAATTTATTGTCAGTATAACCATGTCTGAAAAGTATACACTCAATGGTCCATTTTTCTAACACATTAGGTAACCATGATTAGGATGCATTTCACCAAAGTTTTATCAGCTGTGCATAGAACGCTTTGCCTTGAAACAAAATATCTTTAAAATGAAAGGAAAAGAAAAATAATAAATTTAAAGAATATTATAAAAAATTGTAATTTCTTATCCAACTAATATTGACTTCCACTTGTTGGGCCTTCATCAAAATTTAAGCATGCAAGTGAAGGAGTGTTGTATGATATATAGGCTTAAGCTTAAGCTTTTTGTTCCATTAGTGATTTAACAAAAATTATACTCAACAAACATGAGGTTCCATTCAAAAACATTTGGTAATAAGAGAGCAACTTGTGTATCTTATAAAAGATTATGAGGTCCCCAAAAATTTCCATGTGGGATCCTCAATCGAACCTAAGGTTGTCATAATCACTCTACAATAAAATATCAACTTAAAATACAAAAGAAAATATGAGGTGGCAATCACTCACCAAATCAAATCTACGCCGACATTTATCGTAACTGAAGTTGTTTCCAGGAATTACTGCACCGCCAGGAAGATGCTGGTCGCCCCTTGGAAAATCAATCCATTCTGAAAGGATGGTATTTGACAATGATTTTTCAGAGGAAATAATAGAGCAACAAATTGATAAACATGATACTACCAGATAGTGAATGACTTATATGAAACATAGAAAGACCAAGGATGGAGTATCGTACCAGGATGTCCAAATTCATTCCCCATGAAATTCAGATATCCTTCTCCTCCCAATCCCATGGTAACAAGCCTTATCATTTTATGCAATGCTATTCCACGATCAATTGCAGGAGTTGATGGTCTGTCCAAAGCCATGGAATCATACATGTCCTGAAAGACAAGAATATAAGAGACTTAGCAGCAGAAATAGAATGAACCAAAATCTTCTTTAAGACTTCATTAATATTAATATGGAAAGGTTCCAACTTCTGAACAAAAAGATTCTTCTTATTGAAAGGATTTCTATCATTTAACCTCCAAATAAACACGATTTAAACCCTAGGAAAATGTGAAAAGAAAATAATGAAAATAAATTAACGACTTGAACATGCAATAGAAAACCAATAGTACTAGACTAACAGGTCTAAATTTCAAGTAAGCATGTCATCAATATTAGACATTTTCACAACATAGGAGTTCAGGACAATAATTATGAACCTTGTCCATCAACCAGAATGCAACTGTTTTATCACCAACAAGAGCTTGGTCATGACTTTCAGCATATGCAACGCACTTCTCTAACCACCTTCTGTTAACAAGCGTGTGAACAATATCACCCATTTCCCAATCTTCATCGCTTTTCCTACATCATACATAAAACTGGTTAAAGCAGACCTGTCTACGTACATTTAGGAAAAGTTTTTAAATGAAAATATTTCACATGGAGGAATTTGGCTGCCACATTTCCAGATTTGTTCAATCCTTCAAAAAAAGAAAAGAAATCTAAAACGAAGACTTATTCTATTAGTGTGGCATCATTTGTCTTGAAAATTGCCATTCCAATATCATATGGGTTATATCATGAGCTCACTCTCAGCCAAGTTATAAAATAGAGATGTATGACACGTGTTTTCTTCTCGTCTTTTATTTCTTTTGAGTGGTGGTGAAAATAATAAGTGGCAAATTTGTAAGGATTGCCTTTTCGTTTTCATCGTGATTAAAGAGAAGAGCATTTTAACATGTGTTTTTAGCAAATAAAAATGAAATATGAGAAATAGAACAACATACTTGAGAAGCTCGATCCATTTATCAGCAATGGCCATGTGCAGACGGTAATCAAATCCAATTCCACCGTCTTGGACAGGAATGCAAAAGGTAGGCATTCCACTGACCTGCAAAATTAAAGTTTTTCCCCCATTAAAACAAGGCTGTGGATACATGCAAGGTCACTTAATGATGAATTCAAGGAACATACGTCTTCACCAATTGTGACAGCCTCAGGATAAAGCCCATGAATCATATCATTCACCAGCATCAAATACACAACAGCATCTACATCTGTAGCAAATCCGAAGTACTCACTGTAGTTTCCAGTAAACCCTACCTGAAGCACCCACAAAGAAAGAAAAAGAACATTCTTGTCATAAGCCAAAGCATGAGCGCAATATTACAAATCTTTCATAGACTGCAACAATTTGGCATATAAAAAATAAAAGCCTAGAGAGCTGCAGATATGTAGGCAGGTATCGTTAATCCCTTTTTTTTTGGACAGGAGAATGTCACTCGTAAGCTTTTATATCTAGCTTTCCCAAGGAAAGAAAGCCTTGCATCTCGCCCCATCTCATGAGATAAATTCCCCAACCCTCATCAAATAAAGTACCTCCAAGCCATGATGAGTGTACATCATTGAGGTCACACCATCAAATCTGAACCCGTCAAACTTGTATTCTTCCAGCCACCATCTTGCATTTGATAGTAGATACCTTAGTACCTAAATCAACGATACAGATGGATGAAACCTTAGGTTATATAGAGACATGAGATAAATATAAAGGAGGCCAAAAGCCAAGTCCTCCACACATCCAGTGATACCCACTTAATCATTTATGATTCCCCCCCGAGAGAGAGAGAGAGAGAGAGAGAGAGAGAAATATCTTACTTCCCAGCTTCCATAATTAAAAAGTCGAGAATCCCACATCCAATGATAACCTCGTGACCCAGAATGGAAATAATGGCCATCAGTGCCATCAAACATGTTTAGTCCATCCAACACATTCTTTGACGCGTGACTGCATGTTACCACATATATATCAATAAGAAACTATGGTTTTTGAAAAATACAATTGATGAGTAAAGAGAAAAAGGACTTGGAAGAATATTCAACATCAAGGACGTAAAACAAAGGGTGAGATAATGGATTTAAATATCTAGCCAAAGATCTCAATCTCATAAACTATGGTCAGACTAAACAGTGTCTTGAAAATTTAACAATTTTTACATATATATTAGTAAGAAACCACACTTTCATAAATCAAAATTTCAAAAACGCCTAGTGACCAAAGCCCAAACAGAGACTAAACCTTGCCATGCCTAAGCCTCTTTACCCAATCTCTCGCTTAGCAAAACCTTATATTATTCCTTTCCAACCAAGTATTCCACAAACCATTGGTTGTTTTATTTTATGATGTTTTTTTGTGACTCCAGGATCTTTTGCTGCACATTCTACTCTCTCAAGAAATGAACAGTCATCTGGCCTATTAAAAGAAAAGTCCCATAGTACTACAGATCCTGCCCGCATAAATCGGTGGAAGTTATAGTTGATGGAAGTTAATTTTCCCCAATTCATTTGCATGTCATTGTCAACATTTTAGAAGAAAAGTACCCTCAATGACATACTGCCTCCATGCATGCCCAAGTGATATAAAAAGAATTACTTAATAGTTAAGCCTATTACATTAAGTAACAAATACAAAGGAATTTAGTACCAAAGAAAAAAGAGAGAAAAATACTCTCACAATGTAATATACTGAAAATAAAACAGATTTTCCAGTTCTTTGCACGATCTTGGATCTTTAAGTTCATTTACCTATGAACAATATCCATGAGAACAAGCAATCCGAGCTCATGAGCTCTATCTATCAATGATTTAAGTTCTTCAGGGGTTCCACAACGACTACTAGGAGCAAAAAAGTTGGTGACATGGTACCTACAGTAAAATATGCAGGTAAGCAAATTGAACCCAGGGGGGATACAATACAAAGTGATGGCAATTGTTCTGAAAATGCTGCATATCATTTATTAAAAAAATTATACTAAAAATGAACTCCAGCTTAATTTAGAAACATTAGCATATAATGAACATGAACTAACCCAAAGCTAGCATAGTAAGAGTGCTCTTGTATAGCCATGATCTGGACAGCATTGTATCCAAGCTTCTTAATGCGAGGAAGAACATCATCGCGAAAATTTGCATATGTATTTATAATAGGCTCCTACAATCCAAATCGAATATATTAAGACATGAATGCAGCATGTTGTAAAGTGGCAAGACATAAGGTTGATGGTAGAATGTAAATGAATATTTCAACATCCATCTTTTAATTATCCTAGAAAAATGAGGGCTGCAGAAAGGATGGCTGGGAATTAAAAGTCCAATACAGCAAGCATTTACTTTTGCTTGAAAATGTGAGCTTTCAACACAGCAGGGTGGATTACAATGAAACTAACCTACTACAAGTTTAAGATCCAGTCTGCACATCAAAGCAGGAAAGACGACTATTCCAGCCAGATAAGGAAAGCCAAAACTAAAGGAGATCAAGATCTTTCATTCATAGTCGTGGGTCTCTTTATATCACAGGCATAATTTTGTGAAGGAATTAATTTTGGCATGGACAAGAACACAAGAAGAAAGAGATAATAAGCATTTAAACAGAACACAGAAAGTATCGATCACAGGGAACAGAAGATGCATACCGTACTACTCATACCAACATGGCTCTCATAAATTCTAAGTGATTTTGGCTTTTTTGGCTGAGGATGTTGAAACACGTACTTTTCCTACAATGACAGAAAGTACAGTTTAGTAACACAAAGCAGTTTGATGTAGAAAGCCATACAATAATAACTATCTAATAAGCAAGCAACTATCACTAAATAACAATGTACTCGTTACGGAATTTCTGACCCATGATTTCATTAAACAAGTGACAAATTTAAGATATGAATTTTCTTTCTGCTTGTTAGACGCTATAGCTAAACTATAAATCTATTGTTAGCCATTCATTTTGGGACACTCCCATGGATTTACAGCTATAATCTAATTTCAGTTGTATATTTTCCCCAATATTTATCAATATCGGCACAAAATGCAGTTCCAAAAGGTTTCCTGTAGTTGCTTGAACATTATAAGACACATGGTAAATTTATGAACCATACCTCTTCTGGTGGATCATAGTATATGCCATTGTATGGTATTTCACCTGGAGCCTGCACCGAAAACTTGATCCAAGCGGGAATTGAATCTTTGATGCCAGAAGGAGTATCCATTCGAATCTACAAGTAAAAAATGTCAAGTCATGAAGCAATAATGTTGTTAATCAAGTTGCACAGAAAGATAATTCATTTGTGCACTTCTACATCAAAAAAGGCTAATTTGATTGGTAAGTGAGAAATCTCCAATGAGTAAAATGGATTCTCCACCAAGTTATTTCCTACTTAATTATTTACGTAACTTCGTAGATAAGTAGATAAAAGGTATTAATTTGGCATACTATTTGACTTAATGGTTAAGGTCCAAAACCATACTCCAAATTAAGAAAACTTTCCCCCTGCGTCCATCCATATTTCCTTTTAGGAGGTCAAATCCCATAAAAAAATCCATTTCTAAACTGAATCACAAAGACAGTTTCTTATATCAGGTGAATATGTAATTCTTCTTTTTCCTAATCTGGACAGTCGACAGCTGTTGCTTATTGCATCACACCTTCTCTCATAAGTTTTACTGGGGCATCCCATTTAAAAAGGAAAATAAGCTTTTGTGGATCCAAAGGGCTTTTATATGGCTTACTAGCAAGAAAGGAGTCAAAAAACATTTGAAGAGAAGGAGCTTCCCTTTGATAGGCATTAAACTGCCAATTCACCTAAAAGTTTAGGCCGGTAGTTGAAGGCAAATTTAATTATATATCACCAACACGACCTCACTTGTGGGATTGATATATTTGAAAGGCCCAACAAGTGGAAATCAATTTTACCTCACTTGTAGGCTGAAATATTTTGAAAGACCCAACAAGTGGAAATTAATTTTAATTGGGGAGGAAACGACAATGCGCTCTGATACCATATTAAACTACCAATTCACCCAAAAGCTTAAGCTAGTAGTTGAAGGCAAATTTAATTATATATCACCAACAATAGGTTTTTTGATGCCAGTCTTTTGGTTGAAATGCTCCCCTCTTTTCCATCACTATACCTTTCTTCTCTCTTGTTTAATTGAAGAGTCCTTTTTAAATCCTTTGGAGTGGAGTCTCCCCCTTTCTTTTGCAATTTCATACCATCGAAGAAAATGACTTTTATTAAAAAAATTACAATTAATTAAATAAACTTCTAGAAGCTAAAAACCACCTATTGTTCTCCTTGCATAATTTATATGCCACTGTGAGAATACATACCTTCACGCGAGATCCATGGGGAATGGCTGGAGAACCATCTGCATTATTAGGCAAAAAAATTTCCCAGACACCAAATTCATTCTGCACATACAAAAAACATTACTGTAAATAGCATTCTAAATCCAAGGAGGCTAAAATGCGCAATATGTATAAGGTGAGGGAGAAAGAGCACACATGGCGAGCCGCTAGTATTTGCAACAAATATTGCATACCCGGCTCATAATATCTGCATTAGGATTCCAATTGTTGAAGTCTCCAATCAATGCAGCTGACTGAAAGAGCAAGACAAAAAAAAATAATAAATAAAAAATTCTTGAAGTTCGTCAAAAACATATATGTGCAGGAACTGAATTGAAAAGGGCCAGAAGATCGCTCCAAACAACCATCTAAACATACTGTCTTCAAATTAAACAAACGCTGTTTGGGACCTTTGGGTGTAACTGGGAAACTGTCTTCTGCTTTCAAAATAAGTAAAAACACATTTTGACAACTGTTTGTTAAACTTGATTTTTCATGGTTTATTTTCATCAATGACTTGTCTTTCTGAAGTAACTGGAGTTATTTTCCTTCCATAGTAATGTGATTGTGGATAGGTTTTCTAAGTGCACAGTTGTATAAGGAGCTTCCCAGAACTTCTGAGAGAGGCAAAAATGAAATGAAGGTATCTATCTTTCATTGTTTCTCATAACAAAAAATAAAAATTGAAACAATAATCATAATTATAAAAAAAAGGGTAAGGAAAAGTGAAAACTAACCTTGGCTCCTGGTGCCCATTCCCTGTACGTGATACCTGTGGCACTGAAAAAACCAATTGAGAGCAAATTAAGGAACCATACAAGAAATTTATCGTGTATGGTTCTTTATATAACAATGTGGAAAAAGAAGGTGATGGACCTGCTATTATTAACATATAAAACAGAAAGAGAGGGGGAATTAGTGGGTAAGAAGTGCAAGTGAGCGGCTTTTTTTGTAGCTAACTAGTAGGTGGGAAGGGGTGGGAGCCTAGTGGCTATTAGGATAGCCAGTGCAAGGAAGAGATACTCTTTCAGGTGACTAACAAATGGGAGATGACACTCCTGCTTGTTTTTTTATTTGTTGTTCATAAGCCATTTTTCCTATTTGTCCATACTTGCCTACTTGGTCTCCTTATTTCCCGAGATTGCTGAAATATCTATAGGCCTCTTGCAATACTATATTTTCAGCATACAAATATATTCTCCATACACCAGCAGTAAAAGAAAAGACAAAAAATTATTGTTCTAAAAAATCAAGAGTTTATTACATGTAACAATTGTCCCAAGCATAAGGAGTTCTCAGTTCAGACTACGTATTCACACTTCAAGTGCTTGTAAGAGCGAGACATAGACAGCACATAGAAACCAAGAAAATTACCTGCGTGAGAAACCAAACTTTTCATAGCCACGAGAGAACGCCTCTAAACCACCTTCATTCTGGTCAATAGCCTCCCTCATCCTTCTGTACTGTCCATATCTAAAAATATATATAGAAATGGTTAGACTTTATCCAGTATGCTATGAGAACACACCCTAGTATATACCTTACAATTGCTGACCTATGCAAAGAATGGGCAGTTACGGGGCAAAATAGAAATGGGAACGTGCACGTAAGGAGGGGATAAATTTATGGATCTGCCACTAGTTGCTTTTGAAATAGTCATTTATATCTTTCCATTACTTTTAGATGTTCTTTCCTTTTATAATTAGGTTTAATAGAAGTGTTTCCAAGCAAGGATGGCAAAGAAACTTACCGGTAATCAAGATGTCCTCTATGACTCGACAAATATGGATCTATATCATAAATTCTCTGTCCGCTGCCAGGTGGAGGAATGGACCTCACAGTGGTTTCAGCCTTCTTATTTTCTGAAGGGATTGATATCTCCTCCAGTGGTGCTTGGTCACCATCAATATTATCTACTGGCAATGATTGAGGATCTTGATCTGTTTCTTCCTTTGTCTTCTCATGAGCTTCTATTGTTTGACTATCTATGTCAGGAAGCACCTGACACAAAGTTACAAAAACAATGAGGATAATGTATAGAGAAAAGAATAGACGCCGTGTGTGACAACGGAAGTAAACATGAGTATAAAAACAAGAGTAGAGACAACCAAGTCAAAACGACTTACAGGTGGACATGTACGAAAGTGATTTTTCAAAACCAATCCTTAACAAGTTTTCAATTTTGATTGTATGAGAATTGAGAACCATGTTTTTTTTCTTCTAAATGGAAACAAGTCTCTTCATTAATTATGGAATTGAGACTATGCTCAATGTACAAGAGGATTATACACAGAGCAAAAAGCAAAAAAGCCCAAGACTAATGCTCCATGCATGAGAACCATGTTTAAAAATGTACAATCAGCCATTAAAATGATTTTGAATGACCATTTGGAGAGATTTTGAACATGGAAAAGTGATTTTAACCCTTATAAAACCACTCCCATACATGCCCAAAAGCTATCCTATGTCCTTAGAGTTGAAAATACAAGACCAACTGACTGTTTTCAGCATTTTGCTTTCCTTCCTTTACAAGAAGGGCCAAAAGGGCAATGACAGCTAGATGGCTGACTTGTAGCATTGGTTCTAAAATAGGGTATGGGAAATGAGATTCTAAGTACAGCAGTGTGCCCTTAGGTCAAGGAGTAGAGAAGTAGGAGCCGTGAACTTCCCTCCATGTTAGCCCAAGGAGTTGGTGGGTTTCACTACTAAAATACATCAATCTTGTCCTTATCAACTCCTTTACACTATGGGCCTTAGGAGTTCACAACTCTCAACTTCATAACTCCTTGCTCCTCAGTCCTCACTATTAAACTTTTTACCCCAAACACCCCCTTAAAGATTTAAAACAGCTCACATATAGCTAGAATTCCAATAAGTTACCAGAAAATTTAATTGCTTGGGTTCCTTCTGAATTAAAATTCATGTGAATGGCATGTGCAAAAAACTTCAAAGGTCTAAGAAAACAGCATTCTAACTGGAAGCAATCAAGAAGGAAAGTGTTAGGCATCCGATTGATTTCACCTGCAAAACATACGAGAAAATACACAACACAGAGAGATGGCAACCAAACACTTAGATATTGATAGTTCTTCAACATACAGTGGGTTATTTCAGCCGATCAACTCAATAAGAGAAAACACAGGGTGATATCAGTCACAACCTAACTGCTATTTGAGAGAGCTGGACCTCTCCTCACTACATAACCCTAAATATATTCCACACCAACAAAATGGCAATCAAAACCCCAACAATACTTTCCACGCTCTAGAAAACTAGACTGCACATCCTCCCACAACACTTGCGGACAATCCACGTTCTCTGGCTCACAAGCCAACCGTTTCTCCACGAATTGCTTTTCCTACCTTCCTCCTATATATGTGCACAATTGGAGGTCTCCCAAAACGTATTTATAAAAAGCTTTGGAAGAAGAGCTCAATAATCAGACCACAGACTCCAACATCCAAAGCTCATAATGAAAGGTCCTTCCATTCCTCTCAGAACCACACACACTTACAATACCTTTAACTACATAAATATTTGGAGCGTGAAAATAAATTAGATCTATTTCTTAAGGTATCCAAATTAATAGTACCAGGTGATTCCATATTGAGTTACGGCTGGTGAGACCACAAATGAGAGAACACAAGGTTCTGATGACTGATTGAGGGAGAGGTTCAATGTTTTTTTTTTCTTTTGGAACAGAAACACAGAGGTTGGTCAATGTTGAAGAATTGAGACAGCACTTTAAGAGAGGCGGATAGCAGTCAGCAAGAATTACAATGATGAGAACCAATTTTATTGATAAAAGAAATATCCAAAGAGTACACATAAACAACAAATAGAGATGCAAGATGAAGCAAAGGGGCAACCTGACAAATGCAATAGGTCCAACAGAAACCAAGGGGGAGGGGTCAACAAAAGGAGAGATAAACAGGAAGAAGTGAGATGGATTGGATTGAAGGTGCAAAAGCCCTCGGATCAAAAGGTAAAATCCAAACAGAAAAACAATCCAAGGAACGTCAAACCGAGGCACCTCAAAAGTAAAAGGAAAAAACCAAATGGTAAGCACCCTCTGGCAATCCACAAAACCAACGAACCAAAATTGATAGAAACAGGATAGAATAGCGAAAAAAGTGGAAGGCAACGCATAACTATTAAAGGATCGTGCCAATAAATGATGATGACACCTCTCCAAGCAAAGAACATACATGTTTTGAAGTCGGTAGCCATTAAGATATCTCTCTTGCACTTTGTCGTGAGAGTTAAGCCTTCCTGAGCAATACTCCAACCAAATACATTAATTATAGCTTAATGCTGGCACTTTCAAACTGCATATAATTGGTTTGCTACCAATGAAATACGCCTATGTCCAGAGGCACTCAATTGTTTTTTTAGGATGGACAACCATTCGAAGAAGGTTTATCTTCAATCTCATAATTGACTTTATACGATTAGACTACGTCCACCAAAACAAAATAAACAAATAAATAAATAAACTTCCTACTCCCCCACCCCACCCCACCCCACCCCCCCGCGCGCTCATATCTCCAATACACCAGTCAAGCTTCTTTCCTACCATCGCATTTCCATGCAAAATTCCCGTCAATCAACAATGCACCTATAACTGATTATAAAGCTCTGGTTTCTTAACAGCAATGTGGCCTCCAATACAGCAAATAGTTATCGGTTTAAATTACACTCAAAGCTGAAACAATCTCAATAAAACAATAACATAAATATCACTAACCTGAGGATCCTCGGAAACTGCGCCATAATTTTCAGACTGCCCAGCCAAAGTCGAAGATCCATCGCTCCCACTCCCAGGAACTAAAACCTTATCAGAAGCAGCAGTTGCAGTCGACGAGACGGAATCAGAATCATAAGTAGACTTGGCCACAAAAATCTTCCCTGAAAACAAAGAATCGCTTCAACTCCATGCACAGAAAAAGAACAAATCTCAGAAAACAGATTAATCAATTTCAGAAGTAGGAATTGAAGTTCATTAAACCAAACATAGTTAACATAGCTCACAATACACCCCGTGGTGATAAATGGTAACCAATCAGGAAAATCTAAACACATAAGGTACACATACAACCGACGCCAGTGATCCAATTCCAACCTTACAACTGACGTTTCAACGGATTTTGGCAGCAAAAGTAAGGAAATAAGAAAAGAAAATAGAGCCCCGGGAGTGTGCATCTTAGAAAAGTGTGTAAAAGTAATATAAAGAATGAAAAGGCGAAAAAGTGAGATGAGCTGAGTACTAGGAGAAGAGTCTTTCTTCATGAAGAGAGATAGCGGCATCCTTCTGTGGCCATTGAAGGTGGAGTCGGAGCACTTGCAGAGCGGCGGAACAGCAGGGAAGCGAATCCCTGAGATCGTATAAACCATATTTTTTTTTTCTTTTCCGAGGGGAGAGGAAAAGTGATGGAGAGGAAGTGGATGGTAGTTTTGAGAGTTTAAGGAAGAAAAATCAGAAGGAAAAGAAAAAGCGTAGCAGTATTCAGTCGCTCATAAAAATCGAAAGGAAAGGGAAATGAACGGCGCGAGAGAGAAGGAAGATGGAGGAGGTTGGATGACACGTGGGCACTCACGTTAAGTGGGTCCCGCATCAAATATATATATATATATATATATATATATATATATATATGTCTTTATTTCTTTTTCTTTTCTTTTTTCTTTTTTACTTTTGATGATTTTGCGCCGTTTCAAGTCCCAAGTTTTGTGTTGTTCCGTGAAAGAAAAAAAATAACAACAAAACCAAACGTAATGAAAAAAAATATATTAAATCACAAAACTGGAAGAAAAAAAGTATAAATAAATAAATAAATAAAAGGTTTAAATCATCTCAACTTTATAGTGTTTTTATTTATACTTTTAAGAGTGTGGTCTTAAATTTTTAAAAATACTATATTTTAGTTACGGTATTAAAAAAAATTAGTCCTAAATTTTTTAAAATAAGTTTTAATTTTTAGTTAAAACTATATGGTAAATTGATATTTCGTTAAAAAATTCAAAAAGTCGTTTGCTTTTAAATTTTGATCTCCCTTATTTTGGTATATTGACATTATACTTCATTTACTCAATTCATATGCATGCAAGTTATCTACATATAATTTTTTTTAGTGCCACAAGTTTTGGATATTTTGTGATTAGTTTTAAATTTTAGTTTATTTAACTATATTTCTATGTTGACATAAAATATTTGATAATAAATTTATCGATATTTTTTTTATATTATTTATCGGTTTAATTAATATGATGAATCTATACTATAACTATCCAAATGTAGAAGGTGCTAACGAATTCTAATGACATAAACCAAAATAGGTTTTTTTCTTCAAAAATTCAAACCAAAATAGACACTTTTTATCGTTCGTTTAACTAGTGGAAATATGGTCTCTATCGTAGAAGTTGGTGTTTTGATTTTAG
This sequence comes from Cucumis melo, assembly GCF_025177605.1. NCBI lineage: Eukaryota > Viridiplantae > Streptophyta > Magnoliopsida > Cucurbitales > Cucurbitaceae > Cucumis > Cucumis melo. The sequence goes on along the minus strand of NC_066860.1, from coordinate 32,606,473 downwards.
AAATTATTGCTAATTAAATTATGTTCAATTGCATTAAGATCCATCATATTCCCACCTTACAAAACCATGCCTCATCTACTTGCAAAATGGGATTCCATTCATGGATCTTTTTCTTGGTTTAATTTTTTTTCCATCTAGGTTGAAATTAATTAGTCACTTCCAAGGATTATATACGTTTCTATTTCTTGTAGCACCTTGATGTGTTTGAATGCAATTTATCAAAAAGACAAAATAAATAAATAAAAAAAATGAGTGAAGTGTGTAAATTGTTTTATATGTATGTATTTGGCACTTTATTTGTATTTCTCGTTCTTCAAACAATAGTACGATAAGATGGTGATGTTTTGAGTAATTTTCGATTTCATATTTGATATTTTAAATTTCATAATTACGTTGAAATTGAAAAATCTGTAATAAATGTCCATTTTAATATTTGAAATTAACCACATATAAATCACACTATATGATAACTTAGCAGATATGTTAATTAAATCGAAGTAAATTATTTAGTTGGTTACTGTAATGTTATTGTTTCCAAATATGTTGTATTGAAACTACAATTTGATATAATATAATGTTTTCATAATTCAACATTAAGAATAGAGACAATAGACCGTTACATATGGTTTCTTCTTTTCCTATATTTTATATTACAAATTTATGATGTTAAATAGAGAAAAAGAAATTGTTATCTCGTGAATTTTGGAGAACCGACTAATGAGATCCCGGCACGTGGGGATACGCCGTCGTTTTACGAAGATTAGAAATGGAAGGCTCTAAATCTTAATCTATGACCCTACCCCTTCCCATTTGCCTCACTCTCTTACCTTTTCTATTTTTTTTAAAAGAATTTTCCACGAATTGCAAAAATCTTTTACTGTACTCTTTAATTTCTTAAAATTAAAATTCAACTCTTAAAAAAATAAAGATTAAATTATATATAAAGTATTATTTATTTTTCCTTTTTTTAATAACTTGGGATGTGAACTGTGTGTGCAATTTGGCCCCATTATCTTTCATCGATAGTTGTAAATAAATATTTGATTGAATCAAAACAAATTCGTCAATCAAAGTATAATTCGTTGCAAATAAAAGACTATAATGCTTGATTGCGTATGGAATAACCATCACATATATTATATAATGTTTAGAATCCCATCAAATCCTAATCAATTAAAAAGCTATGCAAAAATAATTTTAATTTTAGTTTAGTTTCTTACTGTCTTATCTTCGTAACCAACTAATAAATAATAAAAAAGAGTAAAAAAAAAATATAAATTTTAGTGACAAGAGATTAAGTAAAAGTATCAAAGCAGAGTTGGAATACGAAATATGTAAGTGATACCCTCTTGAAGTAAGTATGAATAAAACTTAGCAAAGAAACTTTTTATGGAAATGAATGATAGAAGTAGAGAACAAAAAAAAAAAAAAAAAAAAAAAGTTTAATGTCCTTTCAAATATCTATGAGAGAGAAGAAGGAAAGAAAAAGAAAAGTCATTTCAAAGAAAACAAGTCATGGGAAAAGGTGATGGGATCACGTGACTATGTGTGTGTCATTTGCGGAAGGGTAAATTTATGGGGATGCATAAATACCATTAAATAATCTTTATTTTATAAATATGGAAAATTTTGTAAGTTTACAGAAAAAAAAAAAAACAGCATATTGTAAATCAAGCTCTTCGATTTAAATTATTTAAAACGAGTATGATTCAAAATTATATTGACTAAAATTGAAAAAAAGAATGGGAAAGTTGGGGTAATTTTTCTGAATTAATATTAAAATTTTGAACTCACAAATGCATTATTAAATTTAATGCAACGAAGTTGGGAATTTTCTTTTTATTATTATTGTAGAAAATAAATAAGAGGTGGAAAGAAAGGTTATAGTGTTTAGATCTTATTTGAATGACAATGAAAGAATATGCTGTGACCATAATAAATCCAAATGGCACTTTCCATTTTCAGGATGAAATTTGGAGGGCCATTCACTTTAATTTTTCTCATCAAACAGGAAAATGGTATAAAGAAAAAGCATATTCTTTAGTACAAAATATCTTAGGTGCCAGAAGTAAGTTCACTAGACTTCTCTTTCAAACATCGACTTCAAATAAGTTTAAGAACTCTTTAAGTTAGAGCAAGGGGTAGAAACTCCACTTTCGAATACCAACTTCAAATATTTAATCATGTGTTTAGAGAAAAAAAAATCTTATTGAAACAATAATGTCGAGAATTTTAATTTTAAGTAGTTAAACTAACTAAATTTTCATGGTCGAGATATGGTTCACCCTCGTTTTAGGTCCTCAAGGGATCTGACAATGAAAGCGATGGATAGAGACGAGAGGGAAAAATTGTATTTATTTTAGTTTAAATAGTTGAAAAACGTGACTTTTAATAAATAAAATTCTTTTGTTTACTACGATAACAGTTATATTAAAAATTAATAGCTCGAACTAGCATCTAATATGTTTCAGCAATCATAAAAGGTTTGTAGTTTGGCACCTACTATTTAACCCAAAAAAATCATTACTATATTTGGATTAATTGAAAAAGAAAACCTACATCTTTTTTAGGTAAATGTCCATCAGATTAGCATGTATTTTGAAATATACACAGTATATTATTATGTCCACATGTATATATAAATGTTCCCATTAGTAACTTAATTAAATAGACCTAATTACAAGAATGCTCTAAATTCAACATTTCTTTTTTCATGAATAGCCTGTTGTTACATAAATTAGGCCCGAAAGTTTAAGGTATTGGAACCCATTCCCTACATATGCTTCTCCACTACCGCGAGAGGCTTTGCACATTCCAAGAGATGTAGGCAAAAAATGGTGTGAATGGGCTAGCTCTGGCGAAAAGGAGTGTTGTATGTATGATAAAGGTGGTGTGGTAATTGACCTCAATGCTAATGGTACATAAGTTTCATCTAGATTACGTCTTCTTGCACAACCAAACCTTGCAAAAGCAGGACAAAGAAGACAAGTCGATCACCATGGCTAAAATAGAATGAAACTAAGTCGATGCGAATTGGGCCTTCAATCAATAGTTAAAACTATATGATCTCATTTGTCTGTAATTTAATCGCATTCTCATAAATAATAATTAAAATGGCAGTCCGAAAACTTGCTATTCTAATTACCACTTAATCCAAAAGCTCAAAACCAAATACTTGCTATTCTTATCAAAAAGCTCAAATGGACAGTTTGTAGTAAATTTATCTTATACAATATCTTTAATGTATAATCTACGACTAAATATATGTATAAAATGTGTGACCAAGCGGATTTTGCCGTATGATCAAAGTAGCGATAGCAAGAAATGGAATCCAAAAATGATTACTAGGAATAGCATGTGGTGAACTTATTATACAAAGTAAAACGTCATGAAGTGATTATACAAGACAGAAAGAGACATGATACAACTCAATTCTAATTTCTGTAAGCTTTGATCGGGCATTGGTTCTCACCTTGATTGTACTTGCACTTTAACTTCTAAGCCAGCCTGCCTTCTTTCTGACTATCATCGGCAAAAAAAAGAATGATTACTGTTTCATGTTATCAGTATCACGCACAATTTTCATGGAGGGAAGCACAACAGCAGCTACAGGCCTATCTTTCAGTCCGCCACCTTCATCAATGATGAGTCTTAAGCCATCTATATGAAGTTTTCCATGGTGTCCACTTACAACCATTGTTGGCTTCTCAGATAGTTCCTGCAAGATACAATCCAGATGGCTTGATTTCAGTAAGTTCTTACAGTGCAAGGACGAAAACCATATTCAATTCAACTAATCGAGGAATACAATTTCATTCTAGGGACTGTTTGGGAGGGTGAAACGTAATTAGGAGTACTGGAAAATGGAAGGGCTTTGAAATGTAACGGGGAATGGTGAAGGTAGAACGGGAATGAGATCGTGAAGTGTCAAAACGGAAAGAGGGTTGGGTTGAAAACTGTGGAAAGGAAATGGGTTTCGTACTATAAACTGGGTTCAAAACGATCAATCCAAATATGGACTTGGAATAAAACTCAATACAAACTTGTCCCATTCCATTTTCCCAAACATGCCCTAAAAGAACAACACAACTCATTATGTGTACACTATAAGTCCTCACTTTTGGAATATCCCAGACATTTTTCCTCCCGCTTAAGCATTCTATCTTGGGCACTTTGGTGTCTTTGGCTTTCAAAGAATTCAGCTGCTCTTGAACATCTTTCCCTCTCTCTAAACCAGCATGGACAGCAATCAATTTATAGTGTTCGATGCCGTCCACTGTCTCCAAACAGACACCATCCTGGAATCAATTACAAAGATTATCCAATCCATATTAGAGACGAATTATATAATTCCTGGCCATTCATTTAGCTATATATTTTGAATATGCTGTTTTCTTGAGAGAGGGAGACTCGCCTCTTCATGTACCCAAGCCATATTGGAAAGGAACTTCTTGTGCTCATCAGGCACTGCCTTGACCAAATCTGAGAAACAATGGTTTTATCTAATTAGATACTCAACTCATGAAAGAAGAACAAACTAAAAAAGGTAGCGTCTAGCATGTTAGATTGTTAATTATACAGCATTTCATATTCAAGCAATTATAGAACTCCTAATCAAATACAATGTCCGTTTAGTTATAAATTATTACCAGAAACCTGCAAGAATCTCAATAATGAAATACAGACGTCTATCCTGATGTCTTTGTTAAGCATAGTTCAATTAGTAAGTTGGTACATGCAGAAGACGGTTCTAATTTTTATGAAACTCTTCCTTGCTTCGCTACTGACGCCCTCAGACCTTTTCATTCAAGTTCATATAAGACAATGGTCCTTCGGTGCAATTCCATAAGTGCTGCACTTGAACTAATTCAGACAGAACAGCAAAAATAATTACCAAAGATATCAACAGACCCCAGAAGAAGACTTGGAAAACATAATTTTCTTAGCCTCCACTTGGTCCTCTCTCAACTATTATTATTATCTTTATAGCATCTCCTCAATCATGGCTAGATTCGAAACCTCTTTGTAACCCCTTGGCTTGGAATTCCCCTTCAGTACATCTTAGATTAGTGAATAGGCCTATTTCCTCCAAAGGGAAAAGGTTGCCATATGACTTATACGAGATAGTTGAAGTTTGTCAGGGTAGAGGGGAAGGAAATCTTGGGCAGCTCTGTATACTAAAGGAAGTGGCAGTGAAATGGGATGGAAAAATTTTGTGGGGTTGAACTTGGTTAAGGGGAACGCATCAAGGAATTAAATTAGATTGTATTATAGGTTATAATAATCTTAGTGTACATTTTTTTTACAATTTAAATTTTCTTCCTATTTCCTATTAGTTCCTACCAAATTGATATCATGGTTCCATTCTCCAGCATAGACCAACACTTCAAAATCCTACTGACGACACGTGGGGATAAAAAGAAATCAAAATTGAATTGTTTGTTTTCTTTATCCACTCCCTTGTTGAGTTTGTACCTTTTTATTTTTTCCATAATTCACTTTTCACTATTCAAGGCAAAGTCTCATTTTCTTGTAAAAGAGGAGACGAGCGAATTATCATTAACTAGCGAAAACTGGTACAAAAATGTAGAAGACGGGTGTTAATCACAATCTTCAGCACTTCCCTCACTTGTAGGTTTGAAAAATGTCAAATAAGTAGAAACCAATATTAATTGGGGAAGAAAGGCTTGAACAAAGGGCGCTAATGTTATGTTCAATCACTTATCTTCAACAAAAAGATACAGATAAATGCTGTTATCATGTCCAACTACGCAGTTTCTTGCCCCAACAAACTTTCTTTTTCTAGTGTAACAAAGTGGGGTTGAGGTAAAATGAGCTTGTCGATCATTAATGTGTTCGTTTTTGTCATGTTAGTATTTCAGACTAATCTAATTAAGTGGTTCCATTGAAACATACATTTAACAACTTTAAAGGACCAAAGCTAATAGTCACTATCCAAAATTTCCTTCACTAAGATTGAGAAGGAAAGTATGACTCATACGTGAAGTGTAACTGGAAATTAAAAATAGTAATGAATTCAAACAAAAGGAAAAGAAGCAAGGGTACCAGCAGAACCATGAGGAACACCATAGGACTCAAATGTTGGTCCAGCGTCATAAATGGAACCCTGATAATCAGTCCCTTTAGCCAAATTGGTTTTGACCGTAATCTTCCCAGCCCATCTCCTCCCTTGCACATGCATATTCTCATACCCCTCACCTCTGAACCACCCTTCTCGCTCTTCGCTCTCCTCGAACTGCGTCCACGTATCCGAAAACGGCGACCCATCGGCGGGAGGAGGCAAAATTCCAAGGAAAGCGGCGAAAGCGAAATCGTGATTACCGGCGAGGAAGACGTGCTTCTGGTTTGGGTATCTGGAAGGTAAATTGACCAAGAAATCAATCACTTCTCGGGTATTTGATCCCCTGTCGCAGTAATCGCCCAAGAAGATTATGAGGGCGGAATTGAAATCCGATGGGTGGATTGAGGACTCGAGGTTGGACCATAAGTTTTGAAGCTTGGTGATGTATCCATGGACGTCGCCGATGCAGCAGACTACTCTAGTTTTAGCTGGAATTAAATCGGAATGCGACATTGGATTGACGACGAGACGACGTGGTGAATTTGCGTACAGCTGAGGCAGCTCCGATGATATTTGATTTTCGTGGATCCTTTTTCTTAAAAAATTAATTTTAAGATTTCCTTTTCGGTTAAAAAATGAATTTCGAAAAGACTATAAATTTCAACACATTTATGGTCATGTTAGTTATGGTTTGGCAAATAGTTATGATTGTGATCAAATTATTACGGATCTACCGGTAAAATTTTATTACTATTATATTAAATTTTATTATCAATCGACAAACATGGTTGTGTGGTTTTAACTTAATTTACATATAAGTGTGATATCATCCAAATGTTATAAGGTGTGCTATTATTCAAATGTTATAAGGTTAAGACACTTATCTAATGAAATTATTCGAAACGTAAGTGAAGATTTGGTCCAATTCTTCTTACCTCTAATTTGTACCTAAAGAAAAAAAACATTTGTAGTAAAAGTTTGCTCACTCCACATCTGAATTGGTCCAAAAAAGATGAAGGTTAATATTTACGAAATGATTATAAATGTCTTTTTAACGGTTGAATTAAAGCAAGCCTTTTACTTTTTATTAAAGGAATTTAATGAACTTTATATTTATATGTAAATTAATTCAATTGTCGATATAAATGGGCTACCCCAAATCGGATTTCTTTTTAAGAGTGAGCTGAGTTTATTATTATTATTGTTATTATTTTCATTTTACTAAACATGATTGATGATTTGATTAAAAAAAATAATTGAAAAACGATTTTGTGAAAAGTTGAATCAACCAAAGGCAATTATAAATTCAAAGTGAATCACAACCAAAAGTATGCATATTGCTGAGATTGATCAAATGAATTGTTTTCAGTATTCAACCATTTCTTTCAAAAGGGTGAAAAGTGGGCTTTTAACTAATTAATTACCATAATTTAAGATTTTAAATCCTCCATTTCAATTTATTACCTATTGCTCTTAGCACAAATCAATTTTATAGTACAAAAGAACAGCTATGAGAGTCTATGACTAACAAACATATATAAACACTGCCTATTTCTTCTGAAAGTTAAGGAACTTGATCCCAGAAACAAACACAAAGAAGAAGATCAAAACCCAGAAGCCATGTGCTGCAACAACGACCGGAATGAAGTCGTGATGGTACCCGAACCGTTCCTCAAGCAACATCTTTAATCCTACATTTCCAAATCCAGGTATCTCAATGTCAACATCTCTATCACCAACTAGAGAAGCCACAAGGCCATACATGGTCCAAGCCACAGGAGATGCCCAGTAACACCATCTCCACCAGATGGGAATTAGCTGCAAAAAAAAACAACGGTTGGTTTAAGTTGGTATACGTTGAACTACGAGTGGTAGATATTAAATTCAGATGTCACATACCGGTCGAGGGATGAAAAAGCCAGTAAACAAGTTCCAGAAGGCAAAGAAGAAAAATACAAAAATGAATGCAATATGGTGGTTTGGAGTCAGTGCTACAGCCATCATTCCATACAACGTGAAGTATATGAAGCACATTAGAAAGAAGTAGTAGAACAGAAGAAACTTTGCCACTTTCCACTCAAATCCAATCATGCTATAAAGGGGGAGACAGTAAATTAAAGCCTGAACTGAAATATAAATTGTCTCAATTGCCACCTGCAGGAAAAATAAGATTAATCTTTAGTTTTCTGGTTCTATGTATGTATAGCTAACAAATACATCCAGTTGATTCAACTAGTTAAGATATTATACACAACGTCTGTCCTAGAAGATAGATGTAGCTTTCCACACTATTGAACCCAAAAAATAAAAAATAATAAACATGATATCAAAATAGCAACTTATTATTTTTCCTACCCACTCCATATAATAGAAGATCATGTGTTAAGTCAAGGCAAGGTACCTGAGCAAATGCATAAGGCAAGGTAGAATACATCCCTGCAGCTCTTTCTCTATAGAAAACCACTCTTTCAGTATCAAGCACAGGGAGCACAATCGCAGAATTGAAAATTCCAAGGAAAAGGGCAGTTGCATATATAGCTCCCATAATATTCAACACATCATGTTCCTTGGCACTGTTAAACATTGAAGAAAAACACAATATAAAAAATATGGTATGTGAAAACAGGCACAAACAATAAAGTTACAATGGCCAGCGAAGCCTTACAAATTTTGTCCCATGTTCCAGAAAACTAGACCAAATAAGAAACCAATAAATATGGTCACGAGGAATCGAATGGCATTGTATTGAGTGTTTCGCCAGTAAGAGTGACATTGTTTCCAAAAACAAGCTTTGAATTGAGAGAGACATGATTGTGAGTATTCATTTGAGAAGTGTAAGTCCTCGGAGCCTTGAGTTGGAGTACTAAGTTGCATTATAAGTTCTTGGTTCCTCCTTAGAAAAGAGGAACCACAAAGTTAAGAAAAATGCTGAAACTCAAATAAACTTTAGAACTTAAAAGCACGGTCATACATACCGATACAGTGGAGATATAGCGAAAATTTCAGCAAAATTGATATCCAGTTGAGCCTCCATTGTTGGGGCAGTAACCTCAAGCATCCATGTGGCAGGATTTTGGCCATCTTCAATCTTTGGAATCCCAGGAATGGCCTGTGATTTTCAATCATCCACAAACGGCATCCAAATTGAATATTTGGTGCAAAATAAACAGAAGGATTATAACACCAAAAACAAATATACTCACTTCAAGATATTCGATAAGCTTGCAAGATTGCCGACCAAGAGGTCCAGCATAAATTATTTGCCCACCACGTTCCATAAGCAGTAACTACATTAAGCAAATATAAAAGTAAACACGGTTAAATGAAAAATTAAATTTGGAGAATTTAAAATGGCTTACCAAGAACTAAACACGATCATACAGACAATGAATAATATAATACCTCATCAAAAGCTTCAAAAATGTCTATGCTTGGCTGATGAATCGTGCATACAACAGTTCTTCCTGTATCAACAGTGTTTCTCACAGTACGCATAACAATGGCAGCAGATCTAGCATCCAAACCAGAAGTTGGTTCATCCATGAAGATGATAGAAGGATTAGCAACCAACTCCACTGCTATTGTCAACCTCTTCCTTTGTTCAGTTGAAAGACCATCTACTCCCGGAAGTCCCACTATAGCGTCTCTTATCGAATCAAGTTCTACCAATTCCATAACTTCTTCTACAAACATCTATATCAATAAAGACCCCATTTTACATAGTTAGAAATAATGGTGGGTTTGGATCATGTTGAAAGTTAGTTGAGATTTATTTTATCCTAATTTTTTATTATTTTAATTAAGCTCGTGTTGCTTATAAATATTTTCCTCTTTATCACTTTATTATCATAAGAAATATCAACATCCGGTTTTTTTCCTTTAATAGGATTTTCACGTAAATTTGTGTTTGTTCTACATCTTTACTATCAATAATACCAATCGAAAGCATGGAGCTATATAGAAATTCATAAAGTTGATGATTAAGAAAAATATTCTTGAATGGTGTACCTTTCTTATTTTAGTATCCACGTCGGAGGAAAGACGAAGCCAGGCAGAGTACAAGAGAGATTCGTAGACGGTGACATAAGGTGAATGAATGTCGTTTTGTTCACAATAACCACTTACTCGAGCAAAAGTTGATTGTTTCTTTGGATAACCAGAGATGTGTATGCTTCCTTCAATATAACCTCTAGTCTTTCTCCCAGCTAAAACATCCATAAGGGTTGTTTTCCCAGCACCACTCACACCAACAAGTGCTGCTAATATACCTGGCTGAAACGCTCCACTGACATCTCTTAGAAGTTGAAGACGATTTTCTTCAACTCCATTCATCTTCATTTCCTAATTTGGAAGATATAGATGTGTAGTGATCAAGCAGTTTCCATTATTTATAACATCTTCGCAAAAATTTACAAACTTCACATAACTTACAGTGGGCATATTCACATAGTAATTGACATGGTTGAATGTAAGCGAAAGGGGTTGGAAAGGCAAAACCATTCCTCTTCTTTCCCTAAGATCTGAATCGGCTACTATTTCTGAAGATTTGATGACTCCACCGTCGATGCCTTTGATTGTTTTCCGAAGATCAGACCTCTAACTAATGAAATATTACTAAAATGCTCATGAAACTTGTTTGTGCAGTTTTTTCTTCAAAACGCAAACCTGATAATTTATGTTGTGTAGTGGATCCACTGTTTTTCCCTTGCTTGTTGTCTTCATCCATGCTAATTGCAGTTCTTGAATGAGTCAATGCTGAAAATAGATTCAAAAGATAGACAAAATATCTATAAGAATATATTCAAATTGATAATTTAACTTAAATTCTTGAGCATATCAAAGGACGAGATTGCTTACGATTCAAGTAACTTAGAGCTATTGTAAATAAAATGTTAAAGAGGAGAGTAAAGCCGCAAAGTGCTGCAATACAAATCCAGTACCAATATTCTTCCTTATAAAAACCCCTACTAGCAATGAGCACTTTCCCAACTGTAACTTCATCAATTCCATGGCTAGTGCTTTCCTGCATTAGGCAAGCACATTTTGAGTTATTATGACAGAAAACGAGCATATAGTTCCATTAAATATCTTTTACCAAATGAAACTTTACAAACATAAATCCAACTAAGATTTTACCTTGCTCCATCTTTCGTCAAGAAACTCATTAATGACAATTGCATTTTGTCCATACATCATGGGAGAAATATAGAATCCCCAAACCATCCATGACTTAGCGTTATCTATGTGTATGAAAAGAAAAGATAAAAATCCCGCAAATAAAACATTTTCATCTACAAAATTAGTGAGTATGTTGTAGGGTTTAAATTTAGCCAAAACGAGAGAGGGAAAAACCACTTACTTTTGTCAATAATGAAACCTCCAAATAAGATCATTACTGATATCGAAAGGGTACCCAAAGCGGTTGCTATCACTTGTGTTCTTCCAATTGCAGCCAAAAGTCGAAACAATGATAAACCCGTTTGATGTGAGGAAAAAAGTGCCAAAAACTGCTTGAAGAATCTAAAAAATCAATAAAGAATTGAGTACATAAAGTTTACTTTCTTGACCAATGAAAAAGAGGTAAGAAAGAAAATAAATACCTACTAGGAGTAGGAGCAAACCCAATTGTGTAATAAGTAAGAAGAATCCATATCCCCGATTCTATGAGAGAGAGAGGAATTCTAAGAAGCCAAAAAGGTAAACTGAATGCCCAGGGTGGATAAAACAAAAAATCCCTATGCTTATAAAATGTTGGAAGGCTGTAAGTAGTGAAACCCAATTCTGCCATTCCATTGAGCATGACATTCATGAGGCTGAAAAACAAGGCTCCAAGGAACTTGCTTCCATCAATCACATTGCCCACTTTCATTTCAGTCCTAAAAAACACGGTCATACCAATGATGGCCATGATAGTAATTTGGATAGTCTTGAACACATAGATAAAAGCATTTCTCTTCATCAGCAACAACTCCCTTGAAAAGCATGCTTTGAAGAGCTCCCAATTTGACAAAGCATATTTCTCTTTGACCAAAGCAGCTGGGTGGATTCTAGATTTTTCATAAGGTACTTCAAGATCAGAGGCAAGGTGTCGGCCGATGGAAAAAGAGTTGAATCCACGCAGAAAATCAGGAACAGAAATGAATCTATATGGTTGGTTCTTTCTATACCAATATTGTTCTTGGTCCTTTTTTGATGTCACTTCCAGTAAGAAATCAGCAACTCCTTTCCTTTCTGGGCATTTGAAGCCCATAAATTCAAAGAATTCAAGGACCTTTTCTCTTGGACCATGGTAAACGATTTGGCCATTTGAAAGTAGAATAAGATCATCAAATAAATCGTAAGTTTCTGGAGCTGGTTGTAGTAGAGAAATGACCATCGTCAGGTCCATCATATGAACCATCTGCCTCATGAACTTGCATATCTGGAAACTAGTAGAACTGTCCAGTCCTGTTGTTATTCCATCCATTAACAATATCCTTGCTGGCCCTACGAGCATCTCCCCTGCAGTAATGTTCAATCACCATCATTACATATTGTTTTTTTTTTTTTTTGACCCTTATCCTTGTTGAACTTTAAGCACAAAACTGTGACGAAATATTGAAGACAACATTTTCTACCTGTTGTAAGACGTTTCTTCTGGCCACCAGAGATACCCCTTCTCATATCATCACCAACCAAAGTATCAGCACAAATTTCCAATCCAAGTATCTGTGGACGATTTACTTTTCAATTCTCATGACCTCGGCTCAAGTGAAGGTACTGAATTAAAAATATAAAATTAAAGACTTGCCAAAATGGCTGACCTTGAGAACGTAATCGGTAACTAAACTTGTTTTCTGGCCAGAAACAGAAATGGCCTTCATGAAAGCATCAATCTCAAGGTCTGGCTTAATGTTTACTTCTTTCTCTTTCTTCATGAGCTCAATCAAAAGTTCATATCTTCTGCCAACCCCTAAGCAGCGACTAGAGAAGTCCAATGTCTCTCTCACTGTCATTTCCCCAGTGTGAAGATCATGTTGACTGATATAAGCACAAGTTTTTTGAGGCACGAACTCATGCATTTCGTGTCCACAGTATGTCACTTTCCCACTTTCCTATTGACATACATTTTCACATTGTTATTTAGCTGTAATTTGGGTGGATTTGACCTTTTCATTTGGTAAAAACAAGTTATGCAAAAGTAAGAAAATTTATTTTAAGAAGTCGCTAATGATTTAAGTTTAAATGACACACCCTCAAATTTTTATCAAGCTTCCCAGCAAGTGCCAACAGCAAAGTGGTTTTTCCAGAGCTTGGATGACCAAGAAGTAATGTCATCCTGAAAAAGATAAATTAATGTCAAAATCCAATGCAGAAAACATCATTGATTAAAACAATAACAATGTTTTTGAAAATAGAATTATAAAAGCGAACCCTACTTATCTGCTAATTCCCCTCGCATAAGTAAACTTAACTGGAGTCTACTTCATGGAAAACACTACTTGGCTTGCGTGCACCACACATGTTTTAAGTTTGGCTAGTATAGGGTTTATTATCATCTCATCATTTCATTAGGTCGACTAACATTTAACTGTCTGTATGAACCATTTAGAAGCTAGTTTGAAACTTCAAGAACTAATTTAGAAATCAAATTCAAAATTTGGCAACCAAACATGTTCTTTTTAAAACCTCAAAAACCAAATAGAAACTAAGATTAAAACTCAAAAACTAGTCTTTGTTTGATGATGCTAACTAATTGATCTTTAGTTTTTGAAAATCACTTATAATGTTGTCGGAACTTGTACAATAAATTTCTTTGCCATGTTATCTACTCTCCACAAATGCTTCCAAAATCTAAGACGAGTTTTGAAGATTAAAATAAGATAAATAAATAAATAAAAAAAAAATTAAGAACTCTTTTTATATTCAAATTTTGAGTCTAATTTTTTACTAACAATTTAATTAGTTCTTTAACAAATGTGAAAACTATTAGCAAAGAAATGGGGAGAAAGCTAACACACATATATCTTGTCATCAATTAATAAAAGTTAGTAATTTTTTATTGCGTTTTTACCTTGATGTTAGATTCAATGACTAAAATAATTATCATGAAAAGTCGTTACAACAGCTTTTAAGTGTCATGACATCCAGGTTTTATCGTTAATTTGTAGTATTAATACCCAAAAAAAAAAAAAAACTTAGAATTTTAAAAACATATATTTTATATATGATTTTATCACAAAACTACGATTTACATAATTAAAACATCAACTTGGCCTTCCATCTTATTTCTAGTTGGCAAAATTTGCGGTCCATAAAATTACAATTAAAAAAATTTAAGAAAATAGAAAGTCGATCTTTTTTGTTAAATACTTTGAGGCACTTAATTTATATTACAAAATTAAAGACGGACGGACGATTTAAAAATATACCATACATAAATACATGTGCACATGCACAGACACACATATATAAAACAAGATTTGTACCTTGAAGGTTTTATAATTCCACTAGCATCTTTAAGTATCTGAATCTTTTTCTTTTTGGATTGACTCAACCCAATCAACCCAAGCAAGCTCTGTTTTTCAAAGCATTCAAAGAAATATATAGAAGGTGAGGGAATTAGATGTATAGAAATTTGGTAAAGAGTAATATTTACCTATCAACTACCATTAAAAATTAAATTCGGCACTTGTTTATTATTTAAAAGAAAAAATCTCTCCTGTCTCTCCGTCTACATCCTTCAGTTCTAGTTGTCAAAAGATAGTGATTGTAAGAGATACCTATAGACCAGTGAAGAGAAAAGTCTTAATTCTTTAGTAAATGTGTACGTCAGAAAGTTAAATAATTAGCAAATGATCTTTTAATTATTTTGAGAAACAACTAAAAGAATGCATTGGAAGATCCGTTATAGTTAATTTGAAGGATTCTATGGGTTGCAAATAAATATTTTTCAACAGTCAAAAAAGTTATTAAAAAAATAAGATTCATTAAATTTATAATTAAGTTATTAATATTAAATAAGACTGACCAAAATAAGTGGAAACATAACACAACCAAAAGTTAGTACTTTTTTTAGGTTGAAAGTTCAAATCCAAGTACTTCGATTGTCGTAGTAAAAAAAGGGAAATTATACTTTTTGTTCCTAAGATCTAAAAGGTTTGAAAAAACAACAATCAACCCCCCAACATTTTGGAAAATGATTCCTCTGTTAATACTGTGCGTGTTGGTGTGACAATTTAAAATAAAAATAACGATTATTATAATCAAAATACACTAACAAAATAATAAAATTAAAATATTTGACATTATTCATTGCGTGTTTTATTCATTTGTTGTCCTCTTGGGAATATTACATTCAAACTATAAATAAAGACTTAACTATTTGAAATATAACATATTGCTTGTATAGTTTTATATTGGTTGCTTAACATATTGGGAATGTTTGTATTGGTTGTATAGTTTTTTAATATCAATTAATTTTTATTATTGATAGAATCTGAAAATTTGTTAAATTGCAGCGTTCATTATAATATATTAAAAAATGACTCTAAATATAATAAAATATTAACAATAACAATAAATTATTATCAAATGGAGTATTATAAAGTCAATTCAAATACGTTAATTTATTCGTTTTTTAATTTTAGGTTCGTGTAATATTTATCATTAAACTTTAAAAAATGTTTAGTAAATTGTAAACTTTTAAGTTTTGTGTCTATCGAAGCTTTATAAAGTATTTAATAGGTTTATAAATTTTCAAATTTATATCTAACAAATCACCTAAATTTTATTGTGCGTCTAATTAGGTCTATTTTATTAATTATTATTTTTTTTTACTTTATTATTTACCCACCTATTACATACAAAATCGAAAGTTAGTCGCATTACAAAAATCAAACAAAAGCGAACATAACAAATAGACATATAAATATTATTGACCACAAAGTATTTAATACAAAAACAAATAATCACAATTTTATATCAAATAATTGATTAATTTTTAAAAAATTGTCCATAATAAAAAAATGACAAAATATTTACCTTTTATAGAAAAATCAATGTATTTTAGTGGTTTTTTTTTTTATAAAAGCGTAGATATTATGTGAATCTTACTATTCTTTGCAAAACCTCCTATTTTTTTTTTCAAACTTATTAACGAGCCATTAGGTACAAAAATAAAAACTTAGAATATTAGATGAGAAAATGCCAAATATTGACTTCGTCCTAACTTACACCTAAGAATTATAATATTGATGTCTATGTTGATATTAAATTCTTAGTTTTATATGAAATACCAATATCCATAGATAATCTTGTAAGTTAAAAAATTATTTAATATGTTTTTTAAAATAATTTTGGTTTTGGGCAGTTGAATCAAAATATTATATATTTAATACTTAACGTTTTGAATTTTATTTCAATGCAATCAAGTTCTCAAGCCTATAATTTTATCATTCAAATTTGAATTTTGTTTCGGTGGATTTTAAGTTTTAAAATTTATATTCTTAATTTTTAATTGTTATTAAATATGCATGAATGTAATAAAATTAAATTTAAATCAAAAGTAAAAATTTAATTTTAATTTAAAAGTGAAATGTAATAAAATTAAATTTATAAATAACTTTTAGCAATTTTATTAGGACATTTTGCAAGAATAGTAACAAAATTTATGAGAACAGAGCCCCATTTAAAAGTAAATTTAAAATCTCTATATTTTTTAAATTATAAAAATAGCAAATTTAAAAGTAGATAATCATTTGATGGTCCCCAATAATCTTTGGATAAGTCTATGGTAACCGTCTGATGGTTCATAATATTTGTCATATTTGGAACATGAGAAAAAATGTGATATGAGTTGTTTTTTTTTTTTTTTGTCATCTTATGCAATTTTTTTATTATTTAAAATACATTCCTTATTTTTTAAGGATAAAAATAAATAAAAATACCTCAAAAGGGTTTATTTAAGCAGTTTTGTTCTTTACTTGTTTTTTTTAATGGTAAACATAAAATTACCTCAAAAGCGTTGAGTGTAAGATTGAGCAAATTGGGCTGTGCTCTCCTCCCAACGTAAACATCTCCTTCAACTGACAAATTCTCGAAACGAACTTCGGCTTTTGGAATTTCAATCCCAACTCTGCAAATCGATCAAATCCCAAACAATAAACCAAAAAATCAAATCAACAAATCCCTAACCTCACTCACCATTCGTCTTTGTTTTAGGGATTAGGGGTTAGGGCTTACCTATCGATTCTGTCTCTCATCCGTCTCAGAAATTTCTCATTATCTTCTTCAACAACTTTCACCACTCTTTCCATCACCCGTTTCCTCTCCTCAAATCCCATCTTCCTCACATCCACTTCCTCGCAAACAACTCTCCCATTCTCCAGCATTTCCCTCAGCATTCCCTTCCGCACCCGATCGTACGTTGGAAGCCGCTGGATTGCCGCCCATCGGAGCTCTTCCTCTTCGTCCACTGAAGCAGAGCTCCGACAAGCCTCTGCGTCGGTTCCCGAGGCCATAACCTCATGCATTTGGAATGAAAAAATGTAACGGGAAGTAGTGATGGTGTGTGGAGTTGAAGCGTAGAAGATGAAGAACTCATGTTTGTAGAGAGAAATGGAAAATGGTAGACACGATGCGTTTCTGTTGGCATAAAATAGAATTCCTCGTGTTCCATTTCTTTGAGTCTCTCTTATTAATAAACCATTTTGTTCACGCGCTTTTCTTTCTTCTCTTTTTTAGGAGCAAAATGATAATTCATTTTTAAAACCATGTCAAACCCATTTAACTTGTTAAAAACCTAAGGCCATGTTTTGGATTAGGAGTGAAGTTTAATTGTTAGAAACCTGTTAAGCATATCAGGAGGGTTAGAGACTTTGTCCACAACTTTCGGACACCACCCATGATCACTTTACTCATAAACTTATAACAATCAACTCCGATAACCGTTGTCAATCAAACTTAGAAAAGTTTTAATAAAAACTATTTTTAGGGTTTAGACTAATCTCCGATGATCATCGTCGTCCGCGGATCTTCGACCACTACCTCCGTTAATTTCATTGATGAACTTTGAAACTCTAACCATCACCAACCAATCTCACTGTGCTATCAATCAACCTTGAAAATTTTTTGTAACAACTATTATTCAATTTAATTTAATGAATTTAGAATAACCTATGGTGGTGATTGATTTTAGTTTTAATTTAAATTTAATATAATGGCATATTTGTAATTAATTACAATTGGAAAGGATTAAGTCGCTGTCAATTTTTTTTTCCAAATACTATTATTGCTTTTAATATATTATAGGTTTATGAATACTTTGATTCATTGTTTAATATGTTTTTATATTATATTATTTAATGACATAAAATAAAGAAATTAAATTTGTTTGAAAAATTGTAAAAAAAAAAAAAAAAAAAACTTTTAACAAAATATTTATCCTACATGTAATAAATTTTATCTCTTAAAAATTTTGTTCTATAAAATATATATAGTTTAAATCAATTTATCTATTTTTAAACAAACCCTTGATGTTTTTATATTAAGTAAAAAATTAAATTGTTTGATTCAATTATTAAATAATTATAGCGAAAATATTAATTAATTTTTATATTAAATAGGTAACCGATAATGTATTAGTTGAAATATACACCATAATATATTTATATTTAAATTAATAATACGATTGGTTTTTATTAATTTATTAATTAATTGGACAATAGTTTTATTCATCATCTAATTATAAATATCATGTGGGAATTAAAGTATATAAAAACCTTTGCCATGTGGGAGTTTTAAAATTTTTTGGATAATAATATCTTTAGTTTTAAAAAGCCAAAATGATGTGAAAAAACGGTATTAATTGTTTTTCTTAAAAAAAATTATTTTTTTACAAGTTTTGAAGCCTATTATAGATAAACACAAATCCAAACACACATCAAAATAGAGACCATTTTGTTACCATTTGTTGACTTTTACAATTGCTTTCCATTGTATCTAATACAATGACTAACAAATATTACAACACAACGTTCTATCTCCTCTGGAAGTTAAAAAATTTGATTCCACAGGCAAACACAAAGAAGAAGATCAACACCCAAACGACATGAGCTGCGACCACGGTGGGGATGAAGTCGTAGTCGTACCCAAACTGTTGTTTAAGGAACATCTGTAATGCTGCATTTCCAAATCCAGGTATCTCAATTTCAACATCTTTGTCCCCAACTTGAGAAGCCACAAGGCCATATATTGTCCAAGCCACAGGAGAAGCCCAATAATACCATCTCCACCATATAGGAATTAGCTGCAAAAAAAGTTTTGGTTTAGAGTTAAGTTATGAGTTTAAAATGCTCCCAAATTAACAATATCCTTCCACACGTTACATACTGGTCGAGGAATAAGAAAACCAGCAAACAAGTTCCAGAGGCTGATGAAGAATAATACAAAAACGGATGCAATATGGGGATTTGGAGTCAGCGCTACAACCATCATCCCAAAAAAGGTGAAGTATATGAAGCACATCAGAAACAAGTAGTAGAACAGCAAAAACTTTCCCAACTTCCACTCGAATCCAATCATGCTATAAAGAAGGAGACAGTAAATTAAAGCTTGAACTGAAATATAAATCGTCTCAATTGCCACCTGCAGGAAGAAAAAGGGAACAAAGTTTCAGTTCGCTTTTTCTATGTTTAATTAGAAGAGCTAAATCCTTGGTTAAACCAAAGGCTTAAACAGAGAGTTGCCACTAGAATGAACTCTCGACGTATCTCTCTAAAATGGAATTATTTGACACACTTTACAAGCCTTGGTGGCTTGACTATCGGGTTTACCTAAAAGGATCTGCACCAATCGAGATGTTGCCCATCCATTATATACCCACGATCTTCTAATTCTCTAGCCATTGTGGGACTTTAATCACATTTCCCAACTATCAAACAAAGTATAATCCTTTTACTACTTTCTTAAAGACATTAGACCCTCTACATAACCACTTATTTTCCCGGTTTACACATAAATTCTTACAATTTTGCTTTTAATTTTATCCAAAAGACTTGCCAATGAAGACTTCCTATCAATTATAGAGTATAGACCCTAAATTTCTTATTTCCTAATCAACGTGAGACTTTAATTGCATTGATAAAAAGAATTTTATAAATTTAGGATCAAGAATAAAAGATAATTTAATACGTCTTAAATAGGCGAGGTAAATCAATTTTTTTTGTAACCTGAGAAAATGCATAAGGCAATGCAGAATACATCCCTGCAACTTTTTCGCGATAGAAAACCACTCTTTCAATACCAACCACAGCCACCACAGTTGAAGCATTAAAAATTCCAAGGAAAAGGATAGCTGCATACATAGCTCCCATGATATTCAACACGTCTGATTCGTTGGCACTGTTAAACAAGAAACAAAAACACATCATCAAAATAAGGTATGTGAAAAGAGCGAAATAATATGATTACAATGGCCAGCAAAGCCACTTACAATTTTTGTCCCTTGTTCCAGAAAACCAGACCAAATAAGATACCGAGAAATATGGTAATGAAGAACCGTATGGCATTGTATTGAGTGTGTTGCCAGTAAGAGTGATGTTGTTTCCAAAAACAAGCTTTACACTGAGAGAAAAATGATTTTGAGTGTTCATTTGAGAAGCGTAGGTCGTCGGAGCCTTCAGTTGGAGTACTAAGTTTCATTATAAGTTCTTGGTTCCTCCTATGGGAATGAAAATAACAAAGATAAGAAAGATGAGTCATTCAAATAAACTCGTAAACTTACAGTGCAGTCGTACATACATACCGATAAAGTGGAGAGTTGGCAAAAGTTTTAGCAAAATCGATATTTAGTTTAGCCTCCATTGGTGGGGCAGTAACCTCAAGCATCCATGTGGCGGGATTCTGGCCATCTTCAATCTTTGGAATCCCTGGAATAGCCTGAATTTTCAATCAACAAATAACAAACGAATTAAAGATTTGGGTGCAAAACAGACAGAATGCATATAACACCAAAACAAATATACTCACTTCAAGATATTCGACAAGCTTACAGGACCGCTGACCAAGAGGTCCAGCATAAATCATTTGCCCACCACGTTCCAATAGCAGTAACTACATTAAGCATAATAAAAAAACTTAAGCAATGGAAGAAGACAAAATTTGAGGAATCTAAATACGATCATATAGAGATTGAATTCATGCCTCATCAAAAGCTTCAAAGATGTCTATACTTGGCTGATGAATTGTGCATACAACAGTTCTTCCTGTATCAACTGTGTTTCTCACAGTACGCATAACGATGGCAGCAGATCTAGCATCCAAACCCGAAGTCGGTTCGTCCATGAAGATGATAGAAGGATTAGCAACTAACTCCACGGCTATTGTCAACCTCTTCCTTTGTTCGATTGAAAGGCCATCTACTCCCGGAAGCCCTACTATGGCGTTTCTTATTGTAGAAAGTTCTATCAATTCCATAACTTCTTCTACAAACATCTAAATCAGTAAAAACTAGTCATCGAAAAGTTTAACACGTTTTTATCCATTGAAACTTGGAAGCGTGAAGCTATATAACAGTTTCTAACTTTGATGGTAAGAAGAAAAAAAATACCTTTCTTGTTTTAATATCCACACTGGACGAAAGGCGAAGCCAAGCAGAAAACAAAAGAGATTCGTAGACGGTGACATAAGGTGAATGAATGTCATTTTGTTCACAATAACCACTTACTCTAGCATAGGTCAATTGTTTTTTTGGATAACCAGAGATGTATATACTTCCTTCAATGTAACCAGTGGTCTTTCTCCCAGCTAAAACATCCATAAGAGTAGTTTTCCCAGCACCACTGACACCAACAAGTGCTGTCAGTATACCTGGCTGAAAAGCTCCACAAACATCTCGTAGAAGTTGAAGACGGTTTTCTTCAACCCCATACATCTTCATTTCCTGATTTGGATGACATTGATATGTAGTGATCAAGTAGTGTCCATTGTTTATAAGAACATCTTTGCAAAAAGGTTTACAAACTTCAGTTAACTTACAGCGGGCATATTCACATAATAGTTGACATGGTTGAATGTGAGTGAAAGGGGCTGGAAAGGCAAAACCATCCCACTCCTTTTCATATGATCCGAATCAGCTACTATTTCTGAAGATTTGATGACTCCACTATCAACGCCTATGATTGATTTCCAAAAAATCAGACCTCTAACTATCGAAATAATACTATAAGTGCACGAGAAACTTGATTGTGCAGGTGTTTGCTTCTAAACTCGAACCTCCAAATTTATGTTGTGTAGTAGTGGAGCCATTGTTTTTCCCTTTCTTGTCCTCTTTATCCATGCTAATTACAGTCCTTGAATTAGTTATTGCTGAAAATAGATTCAATATATCAACACTAACTATATGAATTTATTCAAATTGATGAATAAAATTAAACTCTTAATTACAATAAAGGAGGGTGAGATTGTTTACGGTTCAAGTAAGTCAGAGCTACGGTAAATAAAATGTTGAAGAGGAGATTAAAGCCAAAAAGAGCAGCAACACAAATCCAGTACCAATATTCTTCCTTAAAAAAGCCCCTAATACCAACAAGCAATTTTCCAATAGTAGGTTCATTAATTCTATGGTCGGTATTTTCCTGCATTAGGCAAGCATGTTTTGAGTTATTATAACTGGAAAAGGACTTATAAAAATGACCATAGTTGACGTATTTTCCCAGTTGAAAATGCACAAACATTAATTCAACTAAGGTTTTACCTTGTTCCATCTTTCGTCAAGAAACTCATTGATGACAATTGCATTTTGTCCATACATCATGGGAGAAATATAAAAGCCCCAAAGCATCCATGGCTCAACGTTTTCTATGTGTATGAAACCAAAACGAAAATCCCGCAAATGAAACATTTTCATCTACAAAAATATTCCATATGTCATAGAGTTAAGATCCACTTACCTTTGTCAATAATGAAACCTCCAAGCAAGACAATTAATGATAGAGTAAAGGTACCCAAAGTAGTCGCAATAACTAGTGTTCTCCCAACTGCGGCCAAAAGTTGAAACATCGATAGACCAATTTGATGTGTGGCAAACAGTGCTAAAAACTGCTTAAAGAATCTAGAGAATCAATAAAGAATTGTGGATAAGTAAAGGTAACATTTATTGACAAATTAAAAACAGAAGAGAGGGAAAATATATACCTACTAGGAGTAGGAGCAAACCCAATTGTGTAATAAGTAAGAAGAACCCATATCCCTGATTCTATGAGAGAGAGAGGAATTCTTAGAAGCCAAATAGGTAAACTGAATGCCCAAGCTGGATAGAATAAGAAATCTCTTTGCTTGAAGAACGTTGGAAGCCTAAAAATAGTCAAACCCAACTCTGTCATTCCATTAAACATGACATTCATGAGGCTGAAGAACAAAGCTCCTAAGAACTTGCTTCCATCAATCACATTGCCCACTTTCATTTCAGTCCTGAAAAACACAGTCATACCAATGATGGCCATGATAGTAATTTGAACAATCTTGGACACGTACACAAAAGCATTTCGCTTCATTAGCAACAGTTCCCTGGAAAAGCATGCCTTGAAGAGCTCCCAATTTGACAAAGCATATTTCTCTTTGACTAATGCAAATGGGTGGGTACTAGTTTTGTCATAAGGTACATCAAGATCAGAGGCAAGGTGTTGGCCAATGGAAAAAGAGTTGAATCCACGCAGAAAATCAGGAACAGAAATGAATCTATATGGTTGGTTCTTCCGGTACCAATATTGTTCTTGGTCCTTTTTTGACGTCACTTCTTGTAAGAAATCAGCAACTCCTTTCCTCTCAGGGCATTGGAAGCCCATAAATTCAAAGAATTCAAGGACCTTTTCTCTAGGACCTTGATACACAATGTGGCCATCTGAAAGTAAAATAATATCATCAAATAGATTATAGATTTCTGGAGCTGGTTGTAGTAGAGAAATAACCATGGTCAAGTCCATTATATGAACCATCTGCCTCATGAACTTGCATATCTGAAAAGTGGTGGAACTATCCAGTCCTGTTGATATTTCATCCATAAACAATGCCTTTGCAGGCCCTACCAGCATCTCCCCTGCACATATACTACCTTTTTTTGGTTGAACTATAAGCTCAAAACTATTAGAAAACTATAAAAACCCACATATTTTCAACCTGTAGTAACACGTTTCTTTTGGCCACCAGAAATGCCTCTTCTCATTTCATCACCAACCAAAGTATCAGCACAAATTTCCAATCCAAGTATCTGTGAGAAATTTATTTTTCAATTCTCATGAAGTCAGGTCAAGTGAAGGTACTAAATTAGTAATGTAGAATTGAAGTTTTGCCAAAATAGCTGACCTTGAGAATATAATCGGTAACTAAACTTGTTTTTTGGCCAGAAACAGATATGGCCTTCATGAATGCATCAATCTCAAGGTCTGGCTTAATGTTTGCTTCTTTTTCTTTTCTCAATAGCTCAGTCAAAAGTTGATATCTTGCGCCAACCCCTAAGCAGCGACTAGAGAAGTCCAATGTCTCTCTCACAGTCATTTCCCCACAGTGAAGGTCATTTTGACTGATGTAAGCACATGTTCTTTGAGGAACAAACTCATGCATTTCATGTCCACAGTATGTCACTTTCCCACTTTCCTATTAACATACATTTTTCACATTTTCAATTACTTAGTAGTAAAATTTTGGGTGGCTAGTAAAATTTTGGGTGGCTTTGACTTTTTCATTTTGTAGGAAAAAAAGTTATGCAGAAGTAGAAGAGAATCTTTTTAGAAATTCACCAATGCATTAAATTTAAATAACACACCCTCAAATTTTTATCAAGCATCCCAGAAAGTGCCAACAGCAAGGTTGTTTTCCCGGAGCTTGGATGCCCAAGAAGTAAAGTCATCCTGAAGAAGAGTCATTAATGTCATAAAATCCAATGCAGAAAACATTATAAATTGAAATGAGGATAATAATAATGTAATTGGAGTTTCACTTTCGTTGAAATTCACATTTGTTCCTTTTAGAAAATAAACCAACAAATGTATAATCTTTCCTTGCTAAATATCATTTTATTTTACAGTAATGAGTGAAGATTCAATCTCTAAATTAAGAGAATGAAGTGGCAACTTAACCATGGAACTATGTTCATGTGGGCTGGTCAAACGCCTTTTTCATACGATTCATAAACTTTCCTACCTATTTCGTTGCAAGTCTCTAGTTACTTTATTATAAAATTCTTCAAAAACATTTGAATAATAGGCTTCTTTTCTTAAGCAAAAGTTCAAAACATTTTGAACAGGTTCCAAATTTATTGAGTGGTTGTTGCCCAAATTAAGAAAAGTGATGTCAGTCAATTTTCCATTCAATAATTTAATACAAAATTAACCTCAATCACTATTATATTTTCCAGGAGTTCATGAACCAAACCAAAGCCTATGAAAACTAAATATAATAAATATCACAATTGGATTTAAATAGCCAGTATCAATTAGAATAAAATATGAAACTTAAAAATAATCAAAACTTATATTTGATTTACGATTCTACAAATAAAACCATATAGTTTTGCACAATTAAACATTTTATTATTATTTTAAAATACTTTGAGGATTTTATTAATATAACAAAATTAATAGGGAAGGAAACTTAGAATATATATATATATATATATATATATATATATATATATATATATAATGTACCTTGAAGGTTTTATTATTCCATTAATATCTTTAAGTATCTGAATCTTTTTCTTCTTGGATGGAATCAACCCCGTCAACTCTAGACAGCTCTGTTTTTAAACCATTCAAAGTACAAATAAGAAGCATGGAAATTAAATTAATACAACGCTAGATGGGTATGTTGGCAGAGGGTTGAAAAACAATCTTTTAATTGATCAACAAACCAATTGAGTTTTAATACAACTTAATACAAAATAGTCGATACACTTCTCTCTTAAGGTTGGAGGTTCGATTCTATCTCAACAATTATTATACCTAAAAATAATAATAATAAGAAAAATGACAAAACCAAAATCCAATGACATGGCATTTGAACCTTGAAACTCTCCGTGAATATATATGCTTCCATTAGATGAACCATGATTTTATTATTCCAACTATGCTCACATTGGTGAAATGTCGTTTTAATTATTTGAACAATGGTATGGTATTGTAATGACCAAATAATCTCCTTTTTCTCTAATTTAGTAAACAATCTTTCGACTAATTCGAAGAATAGTACTAACGAAAGAAGTTTCCTTTAACTTGTTAATAATAATTAAGTTTAAAAGACTACATCGTTTGTTCTAACTTTTGTTCATCTTGTTTCATATTTTTTTGATATGTGTTGGTTTCTTCATTTTCATTCTATTTTTAAGAGTTTAGAATAATATTTAAGAATCAAAGTTGACTAATATTTTGAAAATATAGAAACTAGAATAAACAAAACTTAAAACTAACGTGAACTAAAGCTGAATATAGACAAAAATAAAAATTTAAACCTAATGATTAATATTAAATATGATATTAATATAAGATATAATAAATTTTGATTTTACTACAAAAGATAATTAGATGAATAATGACTTCTTTATTGAAAGGCCATGTCGTCATTTCTATTTACTCGAGGAAAAATGACACACATTTAAACGTCATGTAAAAAAAAGGTGGGCTATTGAGGTTAATTAATTCTTTGCCAATTCAAATTAAATTATAAATTATAGATGAGTACAAACAATAAAGTTTTGAAAATTGTTTTAAAGGGCAATACCGCTTCGAGTACTTTTAAATATAGCTAAAGGATATAAAAAGTTAATATATATTATAAAAGTTAATTTCTAGCACCATGTTACAAATCTAGACCCTCCAATAAAACTATTTAGTTTTTTTAAAAATAAAATGTTTAATTGTAATGTTTTCATAGTTTCCATTTTTCCTACTCAAATTTTAAAAAAGAAAAGAAAAGAAAAAGTTTCCTAAACTATTTTTCTAGTTTTAAAAAACTTAAAGCTAAGTTTTTTTCAAAAATACTTGTACATGTCTTTTATATAATATATATTATTTTATGGTTATCAATATTAAATATATGGATTTTAAATATCTTGGATGATTAATATTGGTATTAGGATAGGCAAGATAATTATAATTTTCTAATCCACCAATATTGTATATAAAAACCAAAAGAAGTACATAATTAAATGTAAGAAAAAGTTCTAATCTGCATTATATTATTATACTAAAATAAATCGTAGAATTGACAGAATATTTATGAATTTTGTTCTTAATGTTTTTTTCTATAGAGTATAGATATATTTCTTTAAAAATTAACTCCTTATATTAATAAATTATTTAATAACTTAAAATAAAAATTTAAAAATATTTTCATATTAAATACTAAATATATTATTTTATTTTATTACTAAAAATAATTAATTAGAAAATTAAGAGTCATTAAATATTTAAATATTTTATATATAAAATAAAATATTGATTGTAAATGTGTCATTTCAAACTTGTTGTGCATAAACAATATATTTATATTCAAACAAGTAACTATTTATATATAACATAGTCATTCTATTAACTGATATTACAAATTACATTTGGAATTTTTAAATATAACAAAATAAATTAAAATAATACAACAATAATTTTATATTTATATTTAATTAATGGTATATAGAAATTTTTCTATATTAATAAAGATTTTTATCAACGTTATCATTTACAATAATTTTTATACCTATCAAAATTAACCGAATATTTATATGAGCTATTTTTAAACTTAATAAAATCAATTAAAATATTTATAAAATATAATACAATATCATTATCAATGAACTGAATAGATTAATATTAGATGCATCCTCATGTATTAACCTAATATTTTAGGATATTTATAAATACTTTTTTAGATAAAAAAATTTGACAAATTATTTATGTTAAACAAAATTCTCATTTTTTGACGAAATATAAATAATTTGTTCTATTTTTTATAATTTTCCTATATTTTTTCTTTTAACGGTTGATTAAGATAATTTTAGTAGTCCTTATGAATATAAGGAAATGTGATTAATAAACTAAATATATTAAAACAATGACCTCAAAAGTGTTGAGTGCGACGTTGAACAAAGTCGGGTGAGCTCTACTCCCGACGTAAACATCTCCTTCAACTGACAATTTCTCAAAACGAATTTCGATCTTTGGAATTTCAGTCCCAACTCTGCAAATCAATCAATGGGATCCCGAACAAAGTCAAATTATAAAATACCTAAATTCAACCTTACCCTTTCGTTTTAGGGTTAGGGCTCTTACCGATCCATTCTGCCTCTAATCCGTCTCAGAAACTCCTCGTTATCTTCTTCAACAACCTTCACCATTCTCTCCATCAATCCTTTCCTCTCCTCAAAACCCAGCCTCCTCACATCCACTTCATCGTAAACAACTCCCCCATTCTCCACCGCTTGTCGGAGCATTCCCTTCCGCAACCGATCGTACGTCGGAAGTCGCTCAATCGCCGCCCGTAGGAGCTCTTCCGCGTCGTCCACTCCAGTCGCCATAAAATTCCTATTTCAACGCAAACAATAACCCTAAAGGAACAATGTGATAAAGAAAAATGAGTGTTTCCGAAGATTCAATCTCCATCAAGAATATATATATACACAAACGCGAAAGCGACGACGTAGACAGAGGACAGAGAAGGGCAGCTTAAATGGAAGACGAAATAGAGAAGTTGCTTCGGAGTTGCTTTTTGAAGAATCCATTTTAGTATCAGCTGGATGCGAAGAAGAAGAAGAAGGAAGAATGCTTGTCATCATGATGATTTTCTGTACCAAATATAATATAATTTTTTTACGTTATTAAAATTTTTGAAGGAGACATTTTCTAAAATATTAAAATTTTAAAATTACTTTACAAAATTATAACAAAATGCAAAACTTTTCAATATTTTTATAAATAGTTTTACTTTTGTGTGCTATGAACAATTTTCCATTTTGAAAATCTAATAATAAATATTTTTAAACCAGCAAAATTTTCAATAATTAAATAATGTTTTTTTTTTCAAAAATTTCCATAAATTTGTTGTTACTCAAAATAAATATGTTTCCAAATGGTTGAGTTTATTGTTGCTTAATTAGGTGAAGAATAATCGTATGGACAAAGGAGCCGCTTACTTCCACATGTTAAGAATCAACATTTTCAATCAATATCTTTTTTCCTAATAACTTTATGTTTTCTTAAGGTATTGGATTAATAATACATATCGAAAAATACAAATTCAGAATTTTAAGATTTATACTATAAATCTTTAGCAAAATACTTTAAACTTCTAGTAATAAAATGTCACTAATTTAATTACAATAATGCTCATTCCAATCTATTTTGAAAATCATAAAATATTTAAATTTATTTTTCTCAATTTTTTTTTTTTATTTTCGTAGCTATAATATTTTTTTAAGAGATTCATCCACATTGATATTTTTACAGACATTCTTGTATAATTGTTACCTTATACCAATATATGATGTTTGATTCATTTCTAAGCTTTAATTATAATTAATGCTAATTGGTGTTAGATTGGACATGAAGGTGTAGTGTTTTTTAATAGAGTGGTATAGAATAGTTTGACACCGTTTCACATAACCATACAAGTTTCGATCATGATAATGGGAAAATACACGCTTGTAGAAGTTTAATTACCTCTTACTAGATTGAAATATATAAAAACATTTTTCAAACAAAGAAAACGTCAATAGATAAAACATCAAATTACAATCATAAAATATAAAGATATTTTTTAAACAAAGAAACAAATTTGAGATTATTTTCTATACTTTTAATTAACAATATTTTTTAATATTCATGGATAAAGTATACACGATTGTGATTCATAGAATCAAAACTAGGAGATCAAATACTTCAACTTGAATCAAACACAAATGCACAAAAATGAAAATAATATTCAAATAATTTTTTAGGTCAATGGTATTTGAATATTATTTGATCTATAAGAAACCCAAACCCATTGATTATCTGTTACAAATAATAAAATATAGTGAAGTCCATACCATAGTATTATTATGGCATTTAAAGGCATTGAATATGTGGGCTTAAGAAAGAAAAGCCCATACTATTCTGTCAAATGCATTTAAACATGAAATAATGAGTTTATGGGCTTTTGGTTGCATTGATATATACTCCAATTTGCTCTCATTCAATTCTCCATACTCCTATTTCGCCTCTATCCATTTTTCATGCATTTGATTATTTGATTATTAAGGTACTAAGTTTTTCCCTTGAAATAAAAGGTTTGAAAGTTTTAACGATCCACATTTGTTGGATTAAAAAAAAAAGTGTTATGATTATTCTAAATATTAAGATATGTATCATCGATGAAAGGTCAAAAGTTTGAATCTTCACTCTTACATGTTGAACTATAAAAAACAATATACATTATAGAAAAGTTGATTTTCTCATATTTTATAAGTTTGATAGGATATTTTGGTAATTTGGTATAGTCATGTTGTAAATATGCAAGTGATTAGCATTTCCATTGGAGATTATCTTTAGAATCAATCTTTATAAAATAAATTTTATGTTAACTAGATTTTAGACCTTAAATTAATTAGTAATTTATTCAAAGGAAAAAACATTTTTTTAAAATTATATTTTTGCGTAAACCATAAAATCTAGTTAACGTAGATTTTGTTTTATAAATGTTGTGTGTCACCCATCGTAAAATCCAAGTGCACAATAATATAATTAAAAAGCTAATAATATAAGCAATATATCGATCGAGTTATGCTCTTTTTAACACAATATAAAAACTTAATAAAACAATAAATGGATACTTTTTAGTCGTAGAACCCACACAAGCAAACTCGCAACTAATTTTAAAATATCTCTAAAAATACCCTCTTTTTTATTGTATTCTCTTTTATTAAAGAGTCGAAGTTCGTATAAAATGTGGAAAGTGTTTGTATCGAGAGCACATTATATGAGCAAGAAAAGAGGAACCTTTGTTTTCTTTTCCTCATTTTGTCACTCTGAAATAATTGATTTCCTATAGTAAAAATGTACTAAACTGCAAATTTCACACAACAAGTAAAGGATTGCCTATCTCCTTTGGAAGTTAAGGAATTTGATTCCATAGGCAAACACAAAGACGAACACGAGCACCCAGACGAAATGTGCTGCGACCACGACGGGGATGAAGTCATGTTCGTACCCGAACCCTTCTTTAAGGAACAACTTTAATCTTACACTGCCAATTCCTGGTATCTGAACAAGACTGTCTTTGTCACCAACTTGGGAAGCTACAATGCCATATATAGTCCAAGCCACAGGATTAGCCCAATAATACCACCTCCACCATACGGGGATTGCCTACAAGAGTTGGTTTAACGATGAGTTTGAGAAGTTGGAAAAATGATCCAATATCGAAATATCGTATTTGGGCGTCATTTACCGGTCGAGGAATAAGAAAACCAGTGAACAAGTTCCAAAAGCCAAGAAAGAAAGCCATGACAATGGCTGCAATGTGGTAGTTTGGAGTCAATGCTACAACCATCATCCCATACAGAGCGAAGTATGTGAAACACATGAAAACCAAGTAACAGAACAGCAGAAACTTCCCCAATTTCCACTCAAATCCAATCATGCTATATATAATGAGACAATAAATTATAGATTGAACAAAAACATAGATGGTCTCAATTGCCACCTGCAAGAGAGAAAAAAATATTAAAAATTTTTATATCACTGGAAAGCTAAGGCTTGAATGAATAAAGAAAGATTATATTCATCTTAAACTTAATCTTGATATGATTAACATAGTATTAGAATAGTTTCTTACTTGAAACCTAGCTGTATTATCTTCACCTCTTCCTATTTCTTATAAGAATACTACATGCTGGGTCTCGTGTTGCCCACACATGAGCAAGAGTTCAAAATATATCAAAAGCATTGAATGGTAGGGTTTGGACAGAATATTAAAAGAAAACAATCTCAAATTGATGCTTCAAGTAGTAGCCAATAACTTTGGTTTCAAATTATCATACTTATAAACCATTGTAATTGAAAAAGTGCTTTTGTAAGTAAGATTGGAGAGAGAATTTTACGTGATTACAATAACTTTTCACATAGTGTAATTTCTTTTTAGTGGGTCGTGGTTTTGCTATGATAGAGTTACGAAAATTATTGTGTTTCTTATCATTGTTGCTTTCTTTTAATTCCTCTTCTTTTTTGCAATGATAATGAGTTTTTTTTCTCTCACCATAAACTTACATAGTTTATTCGATTTAAATTAGCATGGTTTGAAAGGATGAATAACTTTTTGTCACCTGAGCAAATGCATACGGTAAAGCAGAATACATTCCGGCAGCTTTTTCTCGATAGAAGGCTGTTCTTTCAATAGCAACCACAGACTGCACACATGAAGCATTGGTAGCTCCAAGGAATATGACAGCAGAATAGATAGCACCCATAACATTCAACACATCTTGTTGCTTGGCTCTGTTGAAGTACAGAAAAGACACAAACATGTAAAAAAATCAATAAAGTAGAATGTGACAGGCACACAAAATTGCATAGGCCAATGAAGAAACCTTACAATATCTGTCCCTTCTTCCAGAAAACTAGACCAAATAAGATACCAATAACTATTGTAATGAAGAAGCGTATGGCATTATATTGAGTGTGTCTCCAATAAGATCGATGTTGTTTCCAGAAACAAGCTCTGCATTGAAAGAAAAACGATTGCGAGTATTCGGTTGGGAAGTGTAGGTCTTTGGACCCTGGGGCAGGAGTACTAAGCTCCATTATAAGTTCTTGGTTCCGCCTGAAACAAGAATTTGGAATGCTAAGAAAAAAGGAGGTGGACATTCGAGCTGACACGTGAACTTAAAAGCACGACCATGCATACCGATAAATGGGAGATTTAGCAAAAGCATCAGCAAAATCAATATCTAGTTGAGTCTCCATTGGAGGAGCAGTAACCTCAAGCATCCATGTAGCAGGATTCTTACCATTTTCAATCTTTGGAATCCCTGGAATAGCCTACCATCAAACAGCCACCAAATTTTACATGACTTGGGTAGACAATGAAAACACACACACATACACAAAGAATTAGATCTAACATGAGATTCCATCTTAAAGCCAATTGATAATGAGAGGATTGAATCATGTATCTTATAAAGATGATGAAGTCTCTTAATCAGAATCATCAACATGTCTTCTTCAAGATGGCGTGCCTCTTTGGGTTGGTGTCTTGGATCAAATCCCAATTTTGGACCGAATACCCAATTGGTTTTTGCTATTGCAGTTGTATTGGCTGATCTTTTTTAAGGCATTTTTTCGTGCATCATGTTTCTACGCTTGCCAAGATCTTCATGGTCGTTTGATCTGTTACTGTCTGGAAAATACTTTTTCTTTATTTGGTGCAGATTTTCAAAAGCGGCTTTCTGTTTTTGGGTCCGAAAAGATTTTCTCCCTTTACTGTGTTGTTCCATTTTGCTAACTTAAGGTTTTGTGGGGTTGCACACTTTTTAAGCAACAGTAAAGGTTCGCTAACGAGTGCGTATGAACCTCGCTGTGAGGCTGTGTCAACCATCATTGGTGCTTTGCTGTGAAGTTCGTTGGTGCTCCTCTTCATCATAGAAGTTGTTGATTAAGTGCTTGCTTAGAGGAGTCTAAGTTTGCTTAAATAAGACGATCTCAAACTTAGGGAAAGCCCGGTAATATTTTTTGGTGTGTATTCCAAACAAGTGGTGAAAAGATTGCTACTACATCAAGAGAGGGAATCTCAAGTACAGGGAAGGCCTAAACTCTTCCCTAGGAGTTGAGAGTCATTTTGGTGAATATCTAACAAATAAATTCTTAATTGTAATCGCTTAACTCACATCAGTGAAGTTTTTTCATAGGACACACTGCCCTTAGATGTAGATGTGTTTACATCGAGCTAGGTTACCAATGTTTTTGTCTTAATCTATATCTCTATTATTTTATAGATTGATCTTATGTTGTACTCATTGTCCGTGACATTGTGTTTGATTTGTGCAGTCATTATTAGATTCACCTAAATTCCAGACTTCATAGGCTCTAATACTATTTTAGATAAAGAAGAGGATCTATCTCAAAATCAATTGGTAATGAAATAAGTAATAATGTGATTTATAAAAAAAAGATACGAAGTTTTTTCATTTTTACTATGTACAATTCTCAGCATAAGAACCAAAACAAATATACTCACCTCAAAATATTCAATGAGTTTGCAAGATCGCTCACCAAGAGGTCCGGCATAAATCATTTGTCCACCACGTTTCATGAGCAATAACTACATTATTATGCATTAAAGTATAGAGAATTAAAAATGGTTTAGCGCTAAACAATCGTTCAGAGGCTGTTCAGTGGTACCTCATCAAAAGCTTCAAAAATGTCTATGCTTGGTTGGTGAATTGTGCATACAACCGTTCGTCCAGTATCAACTGTATTTCGCACAGTACGCATAACGATGGCAGCAGATCTAGCATCAAGACCCGAAGTTGGTTCGTCCATGAAGATAATCGACGGATTAGCAACCAACTCCACTGCTATTGTCAATCTCTTCCTTTGTTCTGTTGAAAGACCATCAACTCCTGGTAGCCCCACTAAAGCATCTCTCAATCTATCTAGTTCTATTAGTTCCATAACTTCCTCCACAAACATCTACATCAATGTAGAATAGCTATTCAATAAAACTTCAACCATATTCTGCATCAACTGGAAGCATAAAGCAGCAAGCGTTTCTAGTGGGAAATACCTTTCTTGTTTTGGTATCAACATTGGAGGATAGGCGGAGCCAAGCAGAAAATAGGAGCGACTCATAGACAGTGACATGAGGCGAATGAATGTCAATTTGTTCACAGTAACCACTTACTCTAGCAAAGGTTGATTGCTTCTTGGGATAACCAGAGACGTATATACTTCCTTCAATATAACCACTGGTCTTTCGTCCAGCTAATACATCCAAGAGAGTAGTTTTCCCAGCCCCACTAACACCCACAAGAGCTGTTAATATCCCTGGTCGAAAAGCTCCGCTAACATCTTCTAAAAGTTGAAGACGATCTTTCTCGACCCCGTGCATTTTCATTTCCTAAATGGGAAGACATTGACATAGTTTCAGTGGCTTCAAAATGACATTCATAAAAAAAAATAAAAAAGAAATAGAGCCTATTTAGAACGGCTTTCTAAGTGCAAACACCCAGATAGTCAATCCAAATAGGCTCTTTCAAACTTGAGTTAACTTACAGCAGGCATATCCACATAATAGTTAACATGATTGAATGCAAGTGAAAGTGGCTGGAAAGGCAAAACCATTCCTCTTCTTTGCAATTGATCTAGATAAAGATTTGACAATTCTGATCGTTAGCCTATGATTTTTCTCTAATAAATATCAAAGCTCTAATTAAAGAAAAGATTACTAGAAATCCAAAAGAATTTTGATTTAAGCAAATTCTTCCTTACGAAACTTAAACCTTGTGCATTGGACGTATTCTTTTTTCTTTCCTTCTTGTCTTCATCCATGGTAATGACAGTCTTTGAATCAGTAAGTGCTGAAAATAGCTTCAAAAGGTTCAGTACCGTTACGACAATGATAATGACAATAATCATCATTGTCATCATTACTTAAATGGTCATTTGAAATTATATTCTTGAATAAATGAAGGGTTGAGATGATTTACGATTCAAGTAAGTCAAAGCTATTGTAAATAGAACGCTGAAAATAAGGTTAAAGCCGAAAAGTGCTGCAATGCAAATCCAGTACCAACGTTCTTCCTTAAAGAAACCCCTACTAGCAAGAAGCACTTTCCCAACTGTAGGTTCATTAATTATACTATCTGTATTTTTCTGCATTAGGAAAAATATGCTTTTGAGTTATTATAATAACAAATGACTAAATTTTAATATTAATTTTCAATTTATCCACACTCATTATTCAAGTTGCGATTTACCTTGCTCCATCTATCATCTAGGAACTCATTGATGACAATGGCGTTTTGTCCATACATCATGGGAGACAAATAAAAGCCCCAAATCATCCATGGCTCAACATTATCTAATGTGCACAAAAGGAAAACCAAAAGTTGGCAAACAAAAATACTGGAATCTACTAAAGTAACATGTTCAGGAGTTAAAATTTGTGTTCTGGAATCAACAAATAAGAAAACAATAAAAAAAACAACAGAGTATTGACACATCTACGTCGTCCATTAGCATTGTATTACAACTACGGACAGAGGGAGAGGACAATTTTATCGGAGAGAAAATTCAAAATACATAAGAAATGCGCCACTAAGGGTAGGGTGTTTTATACTGCATTTCTTTAGACTCTTGGGGTCAAAATTATAAATAATGTAAAAATGGAAAATACAAATTTAAAATGCAAGACCCTGTACTTGGGTTGATGGATGTGTCAGATTTAGGATTCAAGGCATTCCAACGATAAGGAAAAGGAGAACAATCACTTACCTCTGTCAATAAGGAAACCTCCAAGCAATAAAACTATTAAAAGAGCAAAGGTTCCGAAAGTACTTGCTACAACTAGTGTTCTTCCAATTGCAGCCATGAGTCGAAATAGTGATAGAGCTGCTTGATGAGTGGCAAAGAAGGCCAAAAATTGCTTGAAGAACCTAGAGTATGAATAGACAGGTAATTAAGTAAAGCTTGTTTTTGTTAACAAATGAAAAAGAAGGAAAGGAAATATATATACCTACTAGGAGCAGGAGCAAAACCGATCGTGTAATAAGTTAAAAGAGTCCATATTCCTGATTCTACGAAAGAGAGAGGAATTCTGAGTAGAAATATGGGCAAACTGAATGCCCAAGCAGGATAGAACAAGAAATCCCTTTGTCTAAAGAACACTGGAAACCTGAAAATAGTGAGGGCCAATTCTGATATTCCATTAAACATGACATTTACGAGACTGAAAAACAAGGCTCCAAGGAACTTGCTTCCACCAATTACAGTGCCCACTTTCATTTCAGTTCTTAAAAACACAGTCATAGCAATGACGGACATGATGGTGATCTGGACCGTCTTAAAAACATAGACAAATCCATTTCGTTTCATTATCAGTACTTCTCTTGAATAGCATGCCCTGAATAGCTCCCAGTTTGATAAACCATATTTCTCTGTGACTAAGGAAGCTGGGTGAGCTTTAGATTTGTCATAAGGAACTTGGAGATCAGAGGTAAGTTGTTGACCAATTGTAAAAGATTTGAATCCCTGACAAAACTTAGAAACAGAAATGAATCTATATGGTTTGTTTTTCTTGTACCAATATTGTTCTTGGTCCTTTTTTGAAGTCACTTCTTGTAAGAAATCAGCAACTCCTTTCCTTTCTGGGCATTTAAACCCCATAAATTTAAAGAATTCAAGGATTTTTTCTCTTGGACCTTGGTACACGATTTGGCCTTCGGAAAGGAGAATGATATCATCAAATAGATTAAAAGTTTCAGGAGCTGGTTGTAGAAGAGAAATGACCATTGTTACATCCATTATATGAACCATTTGCCTCATGAACTTGCATATCTGAAATGTGGTAGAACTGTCTAAGCCCGTTGATATTTCATCCATAAAAAAAGCCTTTGCTGGTCCTACCAGCATCTCCCCTACACATATTTTTCCCATTCTTTTTAATTAAAATTTGGACACGAAACGGCAAAAAGAACATCAAAATGGTGAAAACTGAACACGTTCTCAACCTGTAGTAAGACGTTTCTTCTGGCCTCCAGAGATTCCCCTCCTCATTTCATCACCAACTAAAATGTCAGCACAAACTTCCAACCCAAGTATCTGTTCAAAGTCATCCCCCAAAAGTTTTCAAGATATACAATTATTGAGATACTTGTAGTCTCACTCACAACCTTCGTAACACTTTAGTCTCCTTATATTTATTTCATTTCTATTCAGGTAGATAGTATTGGAAACAAATTGGATATGCTTTTAGAAAAGCAGCATTATACTAACTTCTCAAGAATTCAGTCTTTGACAAAACTAATTGTTTAGTCTTAATCCCAAATATTCAGTTAAAATAGTAGATGAAAGTTGGCATAGTACAACTCTACGACATATCAATTTTAGCTTCTACATGATATTTGTTTAAGTATTGATATAACTACATTTACGGTAACTCGTCAACTTAAAATTCTAGGTTGATCGGGAATTTGACATGGTACCAGGAGCAGAATGTCCTATGTTTAAACTCTTTTAATGTCAGTTCTTTCTAATTAATATAAGTTTCCATACAAGTGAGGAGGAATGTTCAAGCATCGACGTAAATAAGGTTAAAAATCACTTTTAGTCCCTTAACTTTCACAAAAAATAACAATTTAGTCAATGGACTTTGGTTTGTAACAATTTAGTCTCTGTATTTTAAATTTTATGACAATTTAATTCTCAAACTTTATTATGTAATAATTTAGTCCTTATACTTGATTTGCAACGATTTAGTCTTTATCGTAGAAATTAGTGTTAAGACTCAATGAGATTCCTTGTATAAATAAACAAATAAATAAAAATTAGCAACTCAATATTTTTACAAAATAAAAACTCTACATCATAAAGTAATGAAAACTGCATCTAATTTTGATGGGTTCTTTTTCTTTAATATTAGAGATTAAATTGTTACTCTCATGCAAATTTAAAGACCAAAAGTGTTCTTTAATCATTACCTTCCAACAACTTAAGCTTTTGGGTACTACAAACCAATATAGGAACATAGAAATGTATTAGGAGAAATGAAAGAGCAGTTAAAAGTGCTAACCTTGAGAATGTACTCTGTAACCAAACTTGCTTTTTGGCCCGAAACAGAGATAGCTTTCATGAAAGCATCGATCTCAGGATCTGGCTTAATGCCTGCTTGTTTCTCTCTTCTTGTAAGCTCAGCCATAAGTTGATATCTTGTGCCAACTCCCAAACAACGACCGGAGAAATCTAACGTCTCTCTCACTGTCATCTCTCCACAATGAATGTCGTGTTGACTGATATAAGCACAGGTTCTTTGAGGCACAAACTCATGCATTTCATGCCCACAATATGTCACTTTCCCACTTTCCTATTAACATTTTCAATATCGTTATCATTTTGCTTTTCTACTTCCAACTTATCATTCTCAACCCTCCCAACTTTCTAATATTTTATTTTAGTCATTTAACTTAAAAGAAAGTGTTCATTGTTAGTTGATTCTTTTATTGCTTTTCTTAACAAACATGAACACTTTGACCCTATTCACACCTCTCTATGTCGATATTTATTGTTTACGTTTTTCTTGCTTTCTTTTTCATTTGAATTAGTTTTGAAATTAAAACCTTTACACCTATCACACAACTTTAGATATGTATAGAAGTAGACAACTTAAGCATAAATCAACTAATATGTACATAGGTTAGGATTTTTGTTAGATAACTTTCCTTTCAAAAATGAAAATTATTAAAATAGTGTTTTTTATGCCCTTTTTTCTTACCCAAATAGAATAAACATGAAATTTAACAAGATATACCTAAAACAAATCATGGTTATGACTTATTTTTAAAAAATTATCATTGAAAAGAAAAGGATAATATCCAATGCATTGAATTTAAAACCTTTAAATTTTTGTCAAGTTTTCCAGCAAGTGCCAACAACAGGGTAGTTTTCCCAGAGCTTGGAGGACCCAGAAGTAATGTCATCCTGAAAACAAGAAATTAATGTCAAAATTCAATACACCAAACATCATTGGAAGGGAAAACTTTTAGTATGACCACATATTTATCATACTCGGATTGTTCACACTAAAACTTTTCCTCCATAAATATTCTTTTAACGTCCATAAATGAAAGTAGTATGAAAATCTTCTATAGGACAAATTAATATAGTGATAATAATTTAAAATGTAAACAAATTTTAATTTTGTTCTATCTTTTTTAGTACAATAATCGAGTTTGAGAATTTGAATCTAAGAAAAAGTTTGTACCAAAATGAAGCTTGCTCTACATTTATACTAAATGGAAATCTACGTTAACTATGTAAAAGTTAGTTCATTAGTTTATCAAACTATTTTAGTTAATGTCATTGATTATTCAATAACTATACAGTAAAAATCTTAATTGGGTTTGGGATAAGATTTTTGTTTCCACATACTTAGATTTAAAATATTAGCCATGTACACATTGACGTTATAAACAAAAGACGTGCCGAATATATGTCCGGTTTTTGTTAGATAATTGATAAAAGCTTGACAATGACTATAATGGTTTAATACAAAGTTATAACCCTAGAATAGAATATTTTGAGAACTTATGGGACTAAAGTAAAATATATTAGCCAACAATATACATTTTTTTATTAAATGCCTTGGAACTCAAGGCAAGGAGACACTGTATATTCTATAAAACAGTTTTGCTTTTATTAAAATATCTCTCAAAAAGGAAAAAATAAATTTTATATCACTTTCAAATATCCAATTTTGATCTTTATACTGTCAAGTTCCTATTTTTGGCTTATTATTGGTGTAATCTTTTAATATTTATGAAGTTTATCAAAATAAATTTTGGAAATGTATAGAAAATATCTTTTCTAGCATGAAAAGTTGTATTATTATGTATTGGGTTAACTTGGACAAAATTAAACTTTCAAGAATTGAACATTGAAAATACATAGTATAAAATCAAACATCCAAAAATATCTCAATTTTACAAGTAGAAGAACTCAAAAATAGTTTTTTTTTTTTTTTTTTAACATTTGTTTTTATTAGAAAAGATATGTACCTTGAAGGTTTGATAATTCCATTGACACCTTTAAGTATATGAATTTTTCTCTTCTTGGATGGAACCAACCCTATCAACCCACTGAAGCTCTGTTTTTCATTACATTCAAACAAAAAATAATTAGAACATGTTTAACCTACTTGCGTCGTGTCTGCCACGTGATTTAATCCTCTATTCTTTTTTTTTTTTTTTTACTGATTCGCAACTGAAAAACTAGGAACGTATAATGAAGATCATAGATATATATATATATATATATATTAATATTGATGTTGAACAGCTAAGGTATAATCACGCATAAGCAACACAAGAATTGGTAGCTCAGTTTGGTGAAATCCACCTCCATCTCGGAAATTAAACAATGTGTCTAGGAAAAATAAGTCCACTAATATAAAGTATAGGTATTGCAAAGTTGTAAAATATGTAAAGCTACAACAATTACAGTGACACACTTAAGGCTTCACTTTTTGAAACAACATTTAGGTTCTCCCTAAATGCGATACTCCTTTTCAATCTTCTTTGGACTCCCCCTAAATAATCATAAATTAGCAAAGGCTTCTACTCATGTTGTAGTTTATCTTTGTTTCTTCAAGTGAAGCTCACTCCACTCTTAAACTTTAACTCCTCCTAAGTTAGAGAATCTCGCTCACTTTGATGCTAAACCAATCAGTATCCACTAAATGAGAACCGATGAGATATGAACAAATATCCTTCACATAGAAGGTCACACAATTGCTATTTCGAACCACTCACATTGTAGCAACAATAAAGATCTTCTACCACAACATCGCCATAACCCTAGTAAACACAACAAAAGCCCTTAAATATGCAGCGGAAACCAACAAGAAAACCCTAAGAAATGTTTTGATCTCCGCAAAAGAGGAAACACAATTGAATAAAATAATCTACCAAAATATTTTTGATAAGAAAACAAAATAATTGGAGAAACATCTTGTCAACAACAACAACAACGCTAGTTAGAAACCACACATGTTCAAACATACCAACTGACACTCACTGTAGAGATCAAATCACATCTTAAACAACAACCATCTTTTATTTATATCGTAATTCATTTTTCTTTGCTCATTTAAAACTATCATACTTTTCTATTGTATACTCTCTCTCTCTCTCTGAAGAAAGATTGAATGTTGATCACATTTGAAGAGTATGGGTCGCTTCTGATTTTACGATCATACAACAATATTCATTTATTTGTTACATAATATATTTTAAATTACTTAGCCTAAAATTTTTGTCTTCCTTCAATTATTAAAGGGTTAATTGACACATCTTTGGTTTATTCATTTATTCATTTA
The DNA here is from genome assembly GCF_025177605.1 of Cucumis melo. Taxonomy (NCBI): domain Eukaryota; kingdom Viridiplantae; phylum Streptophyta; class Magnoliopsida; order Cucurbitales; family Cucurbitaceae; genus Cucumis; species Cucumis melo. The sequence goes on along the minus strand of NC_066860.1, from coordinate 32,564,301 downwards.
TTTTCATTATATTTATGAATTGCACTTGCCATGCATATTTATATATTTTTAATGTAGTTTTAGGTAAGTAAAGGAACTAAATGTTTGACAGTTTGATGTATAACAAAATACAAGCAAAAAAAAAGCTAATAAATAAGCACTAAACTAACATTTTAAATGAATGACAAAACAAATTATAAACATAAGCACTTAGCTTAAGAAAACGTTAACTAGCTACATTTTTAGAAAAACAACTAGGCTAAGATTAATCAACAAAAGCTAATTAATGGACAAAAGAACTAAATTTAAGTAACAGTTTAAATGGTTATAATACAATTTGAATTAAATTAATACTAAGAAAACAACACAATTATATAAATTGATAATACATAATTCATCCATCATCTCCACATTAATACAAATAAATAATTACCCAGTCAAAATAATAATAATAACAATAACCCCTTTCTTCTATCATTTAATAAATAATAATCCTTTTTTTTTTTTTTGGAAGATATCAAACTACTAATAAATGGAGAAATTTACTGCATGTATAATGCTACTTTAGGGGATGAGGTTCCCATTGGCTAAGGTCTTTGGGTTATTGCCATTATGAGGTTAGGTTCGTTATTGAGGTCTTAAGATAATGTGCCCTTGCACTCTCAATTTTTCATCCACTCCTCTTCAATGTTTCACCAAAATATTTATAAATATATCTTTTGTTCTTAAATTTTCAACCATATACTTTTTTGTCATTAAATTTTGAACTTATTGTTCATTGGTCCCTAGATTCAAATTTTTACATTTTTACTTTCTAGGGTTGAGTTTAATTTCAAGTTTCAATATCTTTAGATTTTACCTTTAAACTTTGAATTTTATTTTATTATTTATTAATTAATTTAATTTTTCATTCACACAGTCCTTTTCTTAACAAAAATAATAATACTTTGAAACACTATCATTCTTTCTTCCCCCATTTCTTTATTTTCATTTTGTATATATTTTAAATTATAAACCAATATTTTTAAATATAACGAAATGTTACGGTTTATTATTATCTATCGACTATATATCTTAAATTTGCTATATCTAAAAATATATTAACTTATTTGACTATGTTTGAAATTTAAAATATTCACGATTTCATTTACTATTCAAATATGACAATTTTTTTTCTTTTTCTTTTCTTTTATTATTTCAACTATTTCTGAACATACATATGTCTAAACTCACTTAATCCCAAACCAAACAGTAAAGCTTAGGAGGAAAAATTATTTTGTCATTTCTTCCAAAATCATTAGTAGCAATCAACCACATAATATGTTTAAGCATGGGGAGTGGGTCCCAAACTACGAAAAGGGGATTCTAGACTTTCCCATTAAATAAGTACTTACATTAAAAGTCAAAAATAAATGTTGAATATATCGACGGTGACTAATTTCTTCAGGGCAACAGAAATTCAACCATCGATTTCGAGAAAAATAAATGTTATGATCACCAGTGATCTATCTACTAGTTCGCAATTCAACCATTAATCTTCTAAAATATTTATTTTTACCTTTAATATATTTACAAGTTTTCAATTAAGGCAATTAATTAAAAAAGAAATTGTTAATAAAAACTTGATACACAGGAAATCAAATGAATCTTGAATTTGTTTGCCTTCAAAGCTTGAAAGCTACAAATGCATTTTTATCATTTATATATTTGATCCAAACGAAAGTTTGAACCTCATTTATTTTATCGGAAAATATATATTTTTGGCATTTTTTTAATACTGTATTTTAAAATATTACATTTTTAATCTTTGAGATGGATTCCAACTTGGTTTCTAATTAAAATATTTGTCAGTTTTATCTTTCAAATTTGAGTATTGCTTCAATTATCTATAAATTTTAAATTTACACTTTTAACTTCAATTTCATTAAATATATATTAAAAAATCGTAAAATGTAATTAAGAATTAGATAAAAAAAAAAGTATATAAAGAACTTGAATCTAAAAAATAAAATATAAAATGATAGATTAAGTATGTAGATGGCAAAAAATTCTCCAAATTCATTTTGAAAACTTTTTTTTTTCTTTTTATGTTAAAGAATATTTTCAGAAATTTTATTATTTAAAACCGAATTTAGAAAAATAATAATAACTTAAGCTTATTTTTTCCTTGAGAAAGAGAGAAAAATGTGTGTTGTGTGTGGGGGGAAATACCTCAAAAGTGTTGAGTATAACATTGAGAAGGGACGGCAAAGCTCTGCTCCCAACATAAACATCTCCTTCAACCGACAAATTCTCGTAACGAACTTCAATTTTCGGAATTTCAATCCCAACTCTGCAAAATCAAATACAAATTTCAATTTCAATTTTAGGGTTCTTCCCATTCTTCGTTCTTAATCCATCTTACCTATCCGTTCTTTCTCTCATCCGTCTCAGAAATTTCTCATTATCTTCTTCAACAACCTTCACCATCCTTTCCATCAGCTCTTTCCTCTCCATAAATCCCATCGCCGTCACATCCATTACTTCCTCAACCACTCTTCCATTCTCCCTAACATGTCGTATTATTCCCTTCCTCATCCGTTCGTACGTCGGAAGCCTCTCAATCGCCGCCCACCGCAACTCTTCCTCTTCCTCCTCCATCCTTCTGCTCCTTGGGAACGACTCCGACGGCGTCTCCCATGCCTCCCGTATGCTACTCGCGATTCGACTCGTAGCCATGACTTACTATTTCTAGCTTCTGATTAAAAGAAAAAAAAAACACGAAGAAACCCTAGAAATTTCGATTCGAAAGGATTAGGAAATCATTGCGCATTGATCGTTAAGCAAACAGAGACAAAGAGGATGCGAGCATTCGGTATATTATTCGAACGGTTTCTCCCTTAAGGATGTTTTTCCGGCGGGAGGTGAGAAATGAAGGAATTGAATGATGGAGGGAAACAGATAGGCGTGGAGGAGAAAAGCTAAGCGAAAGAGATTCTAATGAAGAGGAAAAGAAAGAGGTTGAAAATCCATTTAAGTAGAGAAAGGGAGCTCTCCGGCTCTGTTGTGTGACGACGCCGACGTCTAGTTGAAGAAACTACATATTTAAAAAAAAAAATTAAAAATGTTTTTTTGTTGTTTTTTTTTTCACCCTTTTTCTCTAAAAAAAATGGTATCAAATAATTAGTTTAGTATTAAAGTTAATATAATAATTAGTATGTAGTTTGAATATCTTATACACTCATTCTTTACACATCTTTGATACTTTGAAAACATCTCAATAAGAAAAAAAAAATACTGAAAATAACTCTATAAAAATAAAACATTGGAAATATCACAAGATGAGGGCCGAAAATTATATTAAGAAAAGGTGAAAATTTTGTTAAAGTATATTAATTATAAGAATTTATCATGGTAAATATTGTTCTATTATTTTCTGTATTTATATTTAGTGATATCTCTCGTTCATTATACTACACTCATGCTTCATACTAACGTGTAATCATGATATAACATAAAATGATCTTTTTACTTCAACAATAAGATATATATATATATATGCATATTATATTTGCCTTTTGAAAGAGGAATCATAATTATTGTAAGTTTTCGTGGTACATTGGTATAGTTGGTGAGTAGTAATAACAATGTAGCACAGTGTACTATAGATGTAGAGTAATTGACATATGAACAGCTTAGTTTCATAGCTTTTATATTTAATTAAATCACATGGCATTCAATACCCACTTTAATTTTCTACTTTTCAAGCACTTCATTTGACCATTATTTAAATTTAACATTTATGCTTTTATTTTCACTGTTTTTTTATAGCAATTTTCATTTAAAAAAAAAAAAAAAACAGGACAAGATCTAAAGGTAAAAAGAAAAAAAAAATCCTTATAAATAGATTTTAAAAAATTCATTTTCACTTACTTAAATAAACTAAAAAAATTGCGATATTGTCGTTTGCTATTTGGATTGATAACTAATTTGATCAATGAAAGAAATACATTAACATTAACATTAACTATATATTTACTATCTTTTCAAATTCTCACACTCATACATAACTTATAAATATTCTAGAGATAAATATGATAGAATATGAAAATTCTATGTCATTATTTCAAAGGGTTAAAAATTCTTGAATTTATGAATATATATATATAAAAGATAGTTATTAATACTTTCGAAGTTCTTGTTTTTAGTTCATTATAACACATGGGCTTCCCTATTTAATGCATTAATGTGTTTAATATAATCTCATAGTTAAAGCTAAGTAAATAATTGTGTTTCCCTTTTCAATGGGTTGGTTTGAGGTATGCCAAACTCTTTAACTTCTGTTCAATTCATTTTATTTTCAAAATTAAATTTTTATATTGAATTTCTTTTTCTTATACTTTTTCTTTTTATTTTTAAATTATAATTTGATTCGTATAAACAAAAATATACGGTGAGAAAATCACATTCTTATTAATTACGTAAATCGTATTATAGTTTTCGTAGGTAGAGTCAAACACCTTCTTTAAAGACGGTATCTTAACATAAATATTTTTGTCTAAAATTTTAGAAATAACCTTAAACAAATTACAAAATACAAATAAAAAAGTAAGATATCACTTTTTGTTTTTTTTAGTATAATTTTATTGTATTTATTAGTAAGTCGAGCTTCAAATTTTGAATATAAAAATGTGTGTTTTAATACATAAAATTATATTTAGATTGATTTATAATAATAAAACAAACGAACAATAAAAGAAAAAAGATCGACACACTTACATGTACATTAAAGATATATCGGTCTTCGACAATTGATAGAGAGAGAATCACCTATCTTATTACTTTAAACTATGAGATTATTATTAAGTTCAAGTCTCTTCTAACCTCACGATATGATCGAATTTATATATAGATAGTTAATCTCCTTTTTACTGATGAAAATGATAATTGAGAAGGACCACTATCTAATTAATAACTAAAGTCAACTTGCTGAATACTATCCATAAAAGTCTTTGTGTTGCTCAAGGGAGAAAGGGACTATAGTTTTGTAAGTTCAATTTCGATCTTTAATTCTTATGTCCTACCGCGAAAGATCAAGATTCGGTGAATTTTGTTTATGTTTGGTCATGTTCTAGCTAGTCAGATAATTAGGTTGAGATTAGTGGCAAATGCATGCAAACATACGAGCCGGGGGCAGTTTTTGTAACTTTTAATAAAAAGTATAAATGATAATAGGTAATATATACCAAGAAATGCATCATGGTAAACAAGATATTTGTTCGGTCAATTGGTGTCACACTTGGATACATGAGGTTAGGCATGTGAATCTCATTTGATGATATTTTACGACTCCTTTTTTCTTGCGTAATTTTAATTATAGATTTAGTTTGAAGCGTGAGTTTGTAAACAAAACGTTTGTGTAGTTCACTGTCATGGGAGCACATTTAGATACATAGGGTTCGATGGTCATTCTTAAATGATGCTATTTCTTACGACTTAATAAATAAAAATATAACTTTGGTTTTATGTTGTAATTGTCTTAGTTAGCCACGTGCTTCTCTTAAATTTAAGATTAAAAGTAAAAATCGATAGTTTTTGGGATATTATAAGATGTAATCCTATGAAAATAAAATTAATATTATATACTCAGAAATTTTTTTGGTAATGACATAATAGGTTCATATGATATGCAAATAGTTTTGAAAAGAATTATTGTTAAAGTACTTTTTTTAGTGCTAAATTTAAATATACTTTATGGATTGAAATGAGTGGTTAACAATTTGAATTCCTAACTAAAATAAAACAGTCGCAAAAGTGCAATAAATTTTCGTTGATAAAATTTTCAAAAAAGGAAAAAGACAGCTAACTGTTAAATCTAAAACTGCTTTAAAAGATTAAATGAAAATGAAACGTGGGCCAATAAGAGAGTGACAAATTTTACTTCAAAATTTGTTGGCAGATTTGAACAATGGCTACCAAAAGTGTCACGTTTCACAATTAATATTCTAATAATTTATGTGATCACAAAATACTTTTGTTTTTATTTGATTAATTCTTGAGTTTGAATTTGATTTATTAAAAAAAAAAAAATGTATATCATGATCCGATTAGTATATGTTTGCTATTATGGGCATGTCATCGTAGTGTGATATTATTTGGTAAAACCGTTGCAATGTGATTGACAGTTTTTCACTATTTAATGTAGAAAAATCTTTATTATGAAGTTTGACAAAATAAAATTATCTTCTTTACGTATAATCATTTAAAAACTCGTTTTAAATTTCAAATATTAAACTAAAGTTTCAAAACTAGAGTGTTGTTTTTTAAGTTAAGTTCGAGGAAACAAATCATAATTTAAGTTCAAATATCTTAAATATAATGAATAGTATAACGTACCCCAATTTGTTTGTTTATTTGAAAGAGTGTTGTTTTCAATATCTTATTTTTTATCCCTCAAGTTTGATGTGTTGATGTTTATGTTTTAAAGGTATATATTAAATATTATGGATTAGATCCCTATCTTTACTCTTTTCTTTTTATTTAGCTAACGAGAGGAATACACTATTTAGATTGACTTGGCTTCTTAAAAAAAAAAAGAAACATTTATTTTAAGATGTGTATATTTTTAATATTCCTAAACATTCCAAGCAAATCGTTTTCACAAAAAGTTGGGACTTTGTTAAATTTCATGCCCAACTTTTATGTTCAACTCAAACTTTTTCTTTTTTCATAAACAAAACAAACGAAAATATCATTAGAATTTTTAAAAACAATAACACTAGATTAGTTGCATGGGTACGGAACAAAACAAGAGTTGATTGCTATCCCTATCCGAAAGACTCGAACAAAGTTCAACTCAAACTTTAAAATTCAAGTTGAGTTAAAAGTGGTTGTGATATACTAATAAATAATTTGTTTTAATAAATAAAGAAAAAATAGATCTTTAATATTTTTTTCGGAGTAACACGAAGTATTTGACGGTCTGTAATGAAACGAGATTGTTATGTAACGTAATCAAACTCATATTTAGATATAGATCGAGCGTTTTAAACTTATTTTGTAATATGAAACTAATTACCTTCCAACCGTTTCACACTTCACCATCTCTTTAGTTTTCCATCCAAAATTTCCAACATTCATCCAATTCCCATTAACGTTGATTATGGAAATGCAATGCCAACGGAGCGTAAATGTGTTTCCAAGAGATGCTTTGGGCCCTCGGATCCAGTACCCAGTTGGGCCAGCTATAAGCCCAACAAAGGCCCATTAATTTCCACCAAACAAAAGTTGACCCGGTCTAAGCTCGAGTCAAAGTCAAAATTGGGAGGTCAAATAGGGGCAGTTAGACTGTTCTCGACTTTTGGTTAGATAACACCAACACAATACCATTACCATGCTTTGCAATGCAAGACAATAACAACAAACCGTATAAGAATCTGTTCGTCCTCGTTGAATTTGGTTAAATAATAAACCTTTTCTTTTTATTAAAGAAAAATATCGAATATGTTCCCACATTTTTACAAGAAAATTCATTAACAAATAATAAAGTTTTTTTTTTCTTTTTTAAATTAACAATAAACTAAAATGAAGTTTTGTTTTACTAAGACATATAATAACTTAAATCAAAATCCCCAACAACGTGAACCTGGACGTTGTTATGTGTGTAAACACATGAAATAGAAGTCAACAAAATTTTATTCCATCATGTTACACGTGGCAATACAGGATTGGATATCAAATTCTTAATTATTAAACATTTGACCAGCCATTAAAAAGAAAAAAAAAACATTTTCGTTTTAGGGGATTTAGATCAATCTAAAGAGAAAAATATATTCTATCTATTGAATGGGAAATATTCCCCTTACTTAAAATTTTGTATTAAAAACTTATTTTTAAGTCTAAAGTTTAGATTTTTACTATACATTGATAATTCATGGATTATTTAAATATTTAAAAGTTTTGAATAATATAATATATTTTGAAAGTGTTTGAGATGTCGTATTTATTATTATAATATGTAGCAAGAGTGAAATAGATTACGAAGTTTTTTAATTAATTATATCTTTGTACTGGTTAATTTTTTGGGTAACTAACTTTAAATATTAGCAAACATAACACATTCATTCACAAGTAAAACTATAAATTAACTATTTTCTTTCTTTTTTTTCCTTTTTTTTTAATGGCATTGACCACTTGCCTTTGTTTCACACATTTGACTTTCTGACGTAGTTGATGACGTGGCAAAGCTGGTCGTTATTTCCAGAAGGTGCCATTTTTCGGACGACGATTTATATTCAAATTGGGAGCCGCCGGATGCGGGTCCCGTTTTGAAAATGGACTGCTTAGAATTTGCCACGTGGAATACTCCACCTACACTTTTTTTTTTTTGCATTATTTCTTTCATCTACAGCTAAAATTTAAAATACCTACCCCATAATTAATTTAAAATATTTTATATCAATTGTACTCCTAATCATAATTAATATGAATCACTTTAATCAGATAATTGAAACAATTTTAAATTTAATTTTAGTGTCCTAAAATTCAGTCACCCTCCACCTAAGAATAATTCTCGTAGTAGGTTATGTTTAATTAAGAAATTGTTGAAGCAAAATTATTGTATTAATTAATATAAATTTTGAATTAATAAGGAAATTGGAAATTTTCGAAAAGTAATTAGAGATAATTTATCTCTGTTGTAAAACAGAAAAGGCATAATTTATTTATTTTTGGCTTTAAATATGTAACCAATCGCGCCCAAGTGATTCATTTCGTTTTCATTTTTCGCGTCTTTCTTTTGAAAAGCACAAGCAAGGGATCTTTTTTTACTCACCAATTATGGCGGACAAGAGTTTCAAGTATGTGATCGTCGGTGGTGGTGTCTCTGCTGTAAGTTTCTTCTCTTCCATCCATCGTTGATCGTCTGATCTGATTTCTGCTTGTAATCCTTTACTTTTTGTTTCATGTCGTTTTTGTTTTTCGCGGTTCTTTTGTCTGATTCAGATCGCTTTTTGGTCTTTTGATTCTTATGTTAATGTTGAGTTTATGAGTCATGGATATGAAATTTGAGGCGTTTAGGCGTTTCATTGAATTGGAAGTGAGTTGTTGATGCTTTTGCTAGTGTGATCTGTAGCTGTGGTGCGATTGTGATTGATTCCTGTTCTTTTCTATGTTTCCTTTTTTTGTTTTGTCGAAAGTTACTCTAAGGATGGAAGCTTGTTTCTTATACTCGTTATTTTGATTTTGAACGTGTTACGTACTCGTTTTGTTTTGGCTCAGTGAGGAAATGTCGTGAATCTTTTTCATTGATTTGTTTGTTATCCGAGAAGCTAGATTTCTGGAGAAATGTGTAGTGGTTGAAAGTTTTGGGAAATTTATGTTGTTCGTCTATAATTTAATTGAGTGAGTTAGTTTTTGACTTGGAATCGAATGGAATTATTGTCCTCCAAGTTTAACAAGCTGAAATGAAGCTTGGGATATCTTTTTAAATCAACTTGTCAAAAAATGTAAGGAAAACAAACCCATATTTATACAAATACACTTTTAAATTTTGAGATAATGTTACCATTTTGTAATTTGTTTGTGATTCTTTTGCTGTCATGCCACGAGACGCAATTATTTTGTTTGTTGAGACTTGGGGTCTTTCAACGCGTCATCTTTCTCCGAAATTTATGCTGAAGGGCTTTCAAGATCGCACCTATCTCTCTGACGAACAATTTGTTGTTTCAATCTTTATCAATACCACTTTTCTTGGTCTTCAGGGATATGCAGCGAGGGAGTTTGTGAAATTGGGGCTTAAAGCTGGCGAGCTAGCAATTATTTCCAAGGAGGCGGTATGTTTTCATTTGCTGCAAACATGAGAACTTTTTCATTAGCCTTTTGGTTTTTTCATGTATGCATACAATTCCTTCTTACTTTTGAAGGCAGAGACCACTGAACTTAACTCGAAGCCATTGATTTGTGTTTCTTCATCGTCGTATAGTTAAAGTTATCCTTGTATTTAGAAGACGAATCGACATAAACCCCACATGTAAGCTTGAACATAGCGCTGAGAATTCTGTGATTAGTCTCATATAATATGGTCGTACACGATCAAGTTAGACCATGACTAGAAATGATTAGAATAGAGGATCGATAGTTGAGAGATGGAAGTGGGTAATATTTGAAATGAATTGCAACCATTACCTAGGTTGAAGTGAATTTTAGAGTCTGTTGCTCAAAATGTCATAGGGATGCTCGTAGCACTGGATAATACGGACAACAACCACTGCGTCTTTGCAAATTAAACTACTATTGATGAAGAAAACGACACAAGATAAAAGGTAAATGGACGCAGTGTGGATGAATCCAATATGAAGGAAATTAAGGGAAGACAGACTGAAGGAGCATGGAAAGTCCCACGTCGAAGTAAATGACTTGGCTTACCAAAAGGGCCACCTTACTGATTTGCATTCATTAGCTCAAAAATGTCGATGAAAAACTGCCATCTAAATTGTTTGTCTTCTATTAGATTTTCCAGAGAATAATTGTGTCCAATCCAAACATCAATTAGATTTTCAAGAGGCAGGATGTTCAAGATGTTACTATTTGAATAATTGTGTTCTTTGATTTTATCTTCTTGAAGAGCCAGCAGGATGTTCAGAACATTTTGTGCTTAGCATTTGTAACTTCACATACGTTACTATTTGATAGTTTTTACTTTGAACCATTTTCAAGATGTTGAATTAGAAAGTGGGATCTTGGTTTACATTCTTCCTAAATATTCTCCGTTATTGTGCAGGTTGCTCCTTACGAACGCCCTGCTCTTAGTAAGGCGTATCTCTTCCCTGAGTGTAAGTCGTTTATCATGTAAAAATAATTTGCAAGAAGAAATTTAAAAAATTTCCTTGATCTTATCTATTCTTCGGATTTCACATTGCAACTTGACAACTTTGTTTCTTCAGCTCCTGCTAGACTTCCAGGATTCCATGTCTGTGTTGGAAGTGGAGGAGAGAGACTTTTACCAGGGTGGTACAAAGAAAACGGTAATGGTTGCGTTGTTACCTGCTGCTAAGTTAGCCGATGGTTGCTTTTCTAATTGTAAAATTTTGGTTCTAATTGGTCTGAATCTTCCTATTTCTGTTGTAATTATAGTATAGCTCAATTACTCACCAGTTAGGAAGTGTTTTTGTAATCCTTCGGTGTGTGCTTTTGTATTTTCCTTTTTCTACTTTGATAATGAAAACTGTTCCTTTTTAAGAAAAAAAATTGCAACTCTTTAACTAGATTTATATGTTGACATTACTCTTGTTAAATGTCTTCTGATTGTTAAACTTCTTATATACTTCAGGGATTGAATTGATTCTTAGCACGGAGATAGTGAAGGCAGATCTCGCTGCGAAGGCTCTCACTACTGCTTGTGGTGCAACCTTCGAGTATCAAAATTTGATCATTGCAACCGGTTCCACTGTATAAGCTCATCCACTTACATTAACCACTGGAACTTCAGTTTATCTGTTCTCATTTTAGATTTAACTTATGACCTTTTTGTTGTCTTGCAGGTCATAAAATTGTCAGATTTCGGTGTAGAAGGAGCTGATGCTAAAAACATCTTTTATTTGAGAGAGATTGCCGATGCTGACCAGCTTGTAGAAGCAATTAAATCAAAGAAGAACGGGAAGGCGGTGATTGTTGGAGGAGGTTACATTGGTCTTGAACTTGGTGCAGCTTTAAAGATCAACGATCTTGATGTTACCATGGTCTACCCCGAACCGTGGTGCAGTAAGTACTCACTACTCAATACAGAACGGATGGTTCTTTGACCCCATTTCCTACCCCCTTTACTCTATAGATATTTTTTTTCCTTCTTCCAAGCCCTTAGTCTTCTCCTGTGGCTTGTGTTGCTGCAGTGCCTAGGCTTTTCACATCTGGCATAGCTGCTTTCTATGAAGGTTTCTACAAAAACAAAGGAATCAATATAATTAAGGGAACAGTAGCAACTGGTTTTACCACAGATTCAAATGGAGAGGTTCGTAGCCTTGTTATTTTATCCCTCTTGCTTGTCGATGATGCTTTTTAGAAAACCAATGAATCATGAAGCGAATCTTTCAGGTGAAGCAAGTCAAACTCAAAGATGGCAGGACTCTTGATGCCGACATTGTTGTTGTGGGTGTCGGAGGCAGACCCTTGGTATCTTTGTTTAAAGGGCAGGTCGAAGAAGATAAGGGAGGCATTAAGGTTAGTATTGTTAATTTAGCTTTTCCTCGATATATTTTTCGAGAATCAACATTTTTATAATATTGTTTAAGCTATATAACTTATTTAGGTAAAAAGCTTTTGGTTCCAAGCTGTTAAAAAGTTTAATTTGTAATCGTTGCGTTATGAAGTTCTATTTTGGTTTCAATGATGAAAAATATTGGATATGGACTATAGACGACGCTCCCATTTGTTTTTAGAACTAATATAACCATCAGAAAATTTCTCATATGGACAATGGTAAAGATAAAATAATACCATGCATAGACAATGAAATATCAAATTAACCTATATTGCATAACATGAGTAGTTGCCAATTTCTTCTAGCATTTCAAAATTCCTTGTCTTTCCATCTGTTTCATTTTATTTTGTTTTCGAAATACCTCTAATTTATATAGATTTGATTGTGAAGTTTTCACCACTCATGTAATAGTTATTGATTTCAGACCGACGGATTCTTCAAAACAAGCATTCCTGATGTGTACGCTGTAGGAGACGTGGCTACTTTTCCTTTGAAGCTATACAACGAATTGAGAAGAGTTGAACATGTCGATCACGCTCGCAAATCTGCTGAGCAGGCTGTGAAGGTATGTTGAATCCCTCGACATTTTTATTTGATGATTCGGAAGATCCTAATCTATCATATTCGTGGAACATTCGTAACTCGTTATCTTATCTTAACCTTCTTTTTCACTCCATTTTCATACAGGCCATCAAGGCAAAGGAAGAGGGAAAATCAATTGAGGAATACGACTACCTTCCATACTTTTACTCTCGCTCCTTTAATCTGGCATGGCAATTCTATGGTGACAACGTCGGTGAGACCGTCCTATTCGGAGACAACAACCCGGAATCTGCAAAACCTAAGTTCGGAACCTACTGGATCAAAGATGGAAAGGTAGTTGGAGCTTTCTTGGAGGGTGGAACTCCAGATGAATACAAGGCCATTGCCAAGCTTGCACGAGTCCAACCCCCGGTCGAGTCCTTGGATCAGCTTGCCAAAGACGGCCTCTGCTTCGCCTCCAAGGTTTGAAAACTTGTTTGTATTTGTCAAAAATGAATTTGAGTTTGCTAAATGCTTGTAATGTTCATAAATATTAAGTTTGGTTTTTTGTTTCCTTTTAATGCAACAGTTTTTACATTTTATTGTGCTTTGATCGATTCTGAGTATGGTTTGCCTTTGCGTTACCACATTATGACTTTCAAGTTGCCAAATTACATGCATATTATTTCATGATTTTAGTGTTCTTATTACTAGGAGAAAAGAAAAACATTTTCTTTTATTATTCTTTGATTTTCTGTTGGGATTTGCCATATACTTTGATCCTTTTTTTCATTGGGTTTATCCTCAAGGTATGGTTCACTAAAGTCTCATTAGTAAAACTTTAGACCAATTGGTCATTGTCTATCTTTTGGTATGTACTTTAATCATATCTTTCTGTCTCGAATATGTTCGCAAAGTTAAAAGTATATAAAGTAATTCCCACACTTTTCAGCAAAGAAAATTTAGATACTATATAGTCTATATCACCCATTTTTTCAATATCGGAAATGAGACAACAAAATAAACAAAGATCTAAATCACTTTAATCTATTTTTTAGAATTCCAAATTTAACCTCTCCTTCTCTAGGAAAAAATCTCAAGATTAATTCTTTAATTTTTGCCTTTTTCTATTTGGTTTACAACTAAAACTACGTTTTTTATTTTATTAAAAGAGAGGTAGTTTTTGGTTTAGTTCTGGTTCTTGTGCATCGTTTGTTATAAACAAATAACAATGAGTATCATCGACAATTTTACAATCATTATCATATAACAATTTGTATAGTTGATGCCAACTTGAGCTTAGCTAACTTCAATTAGGTAAGACTTGTTAATTTGCCATTTCTATAAATCAATTAGATAAGATTTGTTAATTTGTCATTTCTGTAAATCAATTAGGTAAGACTCGTTAATTTGTCGTTTCTGTAAATTTAAAAATGTTGATCCTGTATTCCATTTTCAGCATGCTATTGAAGTAGGAGGAGAATTTCATTAAAAGAAGAATAATTTAAGTATATTATTCATATTATTTTCTATGTTTTTGTTGTTTATATTTTAAGTATATTATTCATATGGATTCAATACAACTGCGATGAGTTGTCCCCATTCCTCCTCCCCCCCTTATCCTCAACTCTCAAACCTCCAACCAATATTCTATATCCAATCATCTAATACAATACATAATATTTATGATATGTTTAAAGATTCAACCATATGCATATGTAGTTGTCAGTCCTATATATGTCTTATATAGCTCAACCCTATATATCACATCATCAAACTCATTAAACATCAACACAACTTCGAATCGGTTTGCAGAATATATTCCATATTCTCATCTCAAACTACTCAACTTCATGAGAATATCTATTTTCACTCATTCTTCATTCCTCACCTATACAAAGATTCTTAGCCTTACGTAGAGACAAAAAATGGACACCCTAATAAATGTTGAAACAAAAGATTCTGTTATGAAAGTAGATTTATTTTGGAGATCATCTTCATCTCAGTAAGGAACTCATGTGATGATGGATAAGAAAGAGAGGTAGCAACAATATTTTTCATTTTTTTCCCCTGGACATTAAAAAAAGGAGCAGTAGTTTTGTATATGATTACGATAATTATTGAAAAGAAAAGGTGTTGTATTTATGTTAATTGGGGCTCATAGCTATATCCCAAAAAGACAAAAAGAAAGGGACAAAAATCCTTGTCATTTGGCCTACATAACATGGAAATAAAGATAAAGAGACTTTGAAGTCTTTTTCATTGTGACAAGTACTTATGTTAGTGATATACAAATCAAAGGACTCACTATTGCCACTTGTAGCCCTTCTTTTTTTTCTTTTAATTAATTAATTAATTTATTGATCGATTTCGAAATCTTAGATGATAGAGAGAATGCCTATCAAAATATGCCTTTGACAATATAAACTATGATAGACAACAAACATTTAGAGAAAGAGAGCGCTAAGGGGGATCTCATAACTTTAGTTTCTATATGTTCAAACTCTAGTGATGTTGATTCAAAAAGTTGTATTGTTTCGTTTTTTTCAAATACGTGTTTAGTAGACATTTCATAAATTAGATTATAGTTTAAATATTTGCTTACGTGTGTATACAGAGAAATTATAAAATGAAATATTGTATTTTTTAATATTTTTATCCTTATGATGTATGTATTGAGTTATATAGTTATAAAATATTAATAATTTGATTATATAATTTCATAAATTTTTTTTTTATAATTTTATTTGGACTTAAATTTTTTATAAATTAATGAAGGTAGAAGTCAACCCATAATTAATTAAAAAGTTATGAACAATCTCATGGCAGACAAAATAATAATAAAAAATAAATAAAACAAACTTTTTGTTGGGTATGATATGGTTTGATTAGGTTTTCATATATCTAATTTTTATTACATATAGGGATTATTTAATTCGACCAACCAATAGTAATATATCAAAATCATGATTTAAATTGAAGTTAATATTTAATAGAGTGAATATAGGTATGTCTATTAATTTTTTTAAGTACAACAATCGAGAGTAAAATTAAAGTTATAACATAATAAAACGATTATGTAAATATCAGTTTTACTATTAACCGTAGCTATTTTCGATGTCTACGATTCGTATACCTTTAATTCTCTCTCTTTTTTTTCTTCCGTCACCGTCTCTCTTTGGTTAAGAAATGACAATGAAATTCCAACTTCCTATCTCTAATATGATATAAATTATTAAATAGGAAAAAACACTAATTTCTAAACCACTTTTGGTCCCTTTCTCTATCTTTCATCATCTCTCTACTTTAATTATTTACTATATTCATTTTAAAAGCATATAAAACTTATCCAATTATCCTTTATATGGTTTTGAAAATTGTATATCTACGCTATCGTACAAAAAAGAATTGATACATACTCTTTTTCTTTGCGATCGAAAGTTTTAATTATTATACTAAAAAATCATAACTTTATTTTTTTTCTTTAAGTCAACTTTGGAGATCGGGTAAAGTAAATAATTAAAATTTTAATTATCTTATTGAGTTGGTAAACGGTGTAGTTTTGAATTAAAGATTTTGGGATAATTGGATTAGAATAATTTAGGTTAAAAGTAGTAGATGTTTTCACGTGGAAATGAAATTGAGATAAAAGCATGAGTCGGTTTTATAGCATCCATATTTTGAATATAAAAAGTCAAAAATCTTTTTTTTGTTTTTACAAATAAAATCATACACAAAAGAGACAACCAAAAAAGAAAAGTAAAAAATGGGGCCAAGAAAAAAAAAAAAAAGAGAAGAAAATATGGATTTCTTTTTTTAAAAAAATATGTAGTGGTTAAAAATAGTAGTCCAAACAACATCATGATTTGGGTATATGTGCAATTGATTTATTTATTTAATTAATTAATTTAGGATCACAATGAAGTTGAATATTCAACAAATGAAGATCACAAAAATTTAGAATAATAATAATAAAAAGGTTTATTCTTGAAAGGTCACATGGAGAAAAACAAAATTCTTTAAAAAGGACAAAATCCATGTATGTCTCTTATTTTAATTTAATTGAAACCTCTATCTAAATAATTATATTGATATAAATTCTAATCTCTCCTTTTTTTTTTATTAATTAATTAAGATAGTTGATTGGTATTTAGTGATTCATAATTATTTTTATTTAATTATATTTAAAATGAACTCAAAATTAAAGCATTTAGACAGTTTAACTCAAATTCAAACTAAATAACGTTTATACTAATGTTTAAATTTTTTCATTTTGTCGCGTAAAAAATGGACCGACTTAATAATAATTTTTTCTCAGAAAACGAGCAACTACAATATTTCTAAAATTTGTAAGGTTATACCCTTTGAACTTTAAATCAATAGGAATCTAACCATTTTTACTTTCAACTTTAATAAGTGTGGTGATTTTTACTCCATGATAAGTTTTTGCTCCAAATAGTGTTAGGAAAAAGCTTGTTCTTACGAGATTGATGAATTATAAAGCGAATATTTTTAAGTATAACATAAAAGAATTGAAACTATTTACAAATATAATAAAATTGATTACACTCTCAATAATTCATTTACAATTATTTATTTTAAGTGGAACCACGACTCTAATATTCTGGTATAATTTTTTTTTCCAGCTCAATAAATTGTCCTTTTAGAGATCCCAACTTTTTCAATCTGATGCCATCTATAACACTTTTTGAATAATTGAACAGATGAGAAGTAAATAAGGTGGATTTATACGAATGTAAATAGATCCAAATAAATTTAACTCAATTAATATAAACTATAGGTTAGAATGCAAATTGACGAAGAAAGGTTAAAAAAAACCATCGTACTCGCTCCTACCTCACCTTTTTTAACAATAAAAAGTATTATAGTTTTATATCTATTGATTCTTTATTTTATGTTATCCACTATTTAAAAGTGTGTTCTTTTAGTTTCAAAACTTCAAACTACGTTTCAAAACTAAAGCAAAATTGTTTGTAAAAATTTGTTTAAAAATTAGAGTATTTAATTAGAAAAATAAAAAATTATAGTACGTAAGATATATCAAATAAGACTTACATCATTTTTTAAAGTCAAACGAATTTCAAACAAGACTTTGCTTTTCTCATTTTCAAATGTCTAGATTTAGTTTATCTACTTTCAATAATCATTTGAAAAAATATCGAGATTTACTAAATAATAGTAAATGCATAAAAAAAACATAATGTATTAATGTGAATATGATAAAAAAAAAAGTTATAGAGCGAAAACTAATAATTTAAAAAGTTGACAATTAGATATTAGAGACTATTCTTACGATTTATCGAGATTACATAAGTATATAGACTAAAATAAAATAAATTTAAAATTTGGATATCAAAATAGAATTTAATCATTTTTGTTGTATTATTATTATTATTATTGGATGGCTATATAACTGTTTAACTTTTTTAGAAAAAGAGTTACAATTCAATTCTACAACAACTTCTAATATTGATGTTGGCATGTGATTTGTCCATGAAATACATACATCATGTGAGAAAATTGTAGGTTGAAATAAAAGTAAACCTTTATTTGGTGGGAGCATGGAGAGACATGTTCATCATTGTTGATATCACTAAGGAGACCAACTTATGTACTCTCAATATACTTTCTAAAACATTAAATACATTTCCCCTTCAACCCCACGTCGTAAAAAATAAGACAAAAATCGATATAAGCATTCAAGTTCAGTTTTGTAGATATTGCATTATTTATGATGTCAAAGATTGATAATTGAATCTGTAATCTTCCAAAACTTTTGAATTAACGATAGACATCAACTTTTAAACACTAGTAACTAAACACTTGCATAACCTGTGGAATTTTATAGTTATAATTTAAAAGTTTTTAAAAATGATTTTTAATCATTTATAAAATTTTATTATATTCAAGGTAAAAAAAATATTGAAACTATTAACAAAATATAGCAAAATTCATCAATTTTGTTTATAGGCTAAAAAATTCTCTATTTGTAGTACAATTGTAATTCTCAAAATATCTTGATATAATCTTTCATTGATTTTTTTAATCTTAAGTTTATTTATTTATTTTCTCCCTATTTTAGTTTTTGTTTTACCAATCGTATTCACATTAAATCTAATATAAACATAACTCCGCACCGTATTAGTAATTTTGATATCAAAAGTTCATAAATCATATCTCCTCACACTTTGATCAAACTAACAATAATAAAAAAAATGACTAAAAAATTCCAAAAATTTTCCCCAAAAGATCAAACAAATCTATTATTATTATTATTATTATTATTATTATTTTAAAAAAGTAAATTGAAAGTAAAAAGAAAAAGGATTTGAAGGTTTTGAATAAAAAAATTAAGAAAATAAAAAGAAAAAGGAAGACTTTCCCAATGCAAAGAGAAAAAGTATGGTCAACCGTCAACACCCTCCACCCCACGTGATCCTTCCACCCTCTTTCCCAAAAGGCCAAACCCCAAGTCCTACCTAATCATATTATACAATTTAATACTTTACCAATCAAATAATAATTGTCCTATCAACCAAATATAATATAACTTTATCATCATCCTTATTATTATAATCTTGTCACCATATACTCTCGATCGTAGTAACAAGTACATAGTTAGTAGAAGTGTTATGTCACACAATATTAACAAGTGGGTATACAATATGGATATTATTATTATTATTATTATTATTTATATGGGATGATTTTATTTTTAATGCAAAAATTTGTTGATAAAAAAGTGTACTATTTCAAATTATAATTTGACCACTATTTTAAGTTGTCATTTAAGACTGATGATCGTTGCTAAAGATGGAAAAATTCCAAATAATAGAGATAGAAAATAAGATGATAAAAAAAAGTTTGGACAACTGGAAATGTGTAATTTTCAATCCATATTTAAAACAAGTGGCAAATAGTGCCAAAGATTGACCTAACAAATAACCCAACCAACCATTTTCAAAATCATATGATAAATAAAAATAATTGAATGAAAGCTCAAACTTTGTTAATTATTTTGAGAACTAACCTGGCTTAACTTCTTGTGGAAATTTTATATATTACTTCAATTTTAATTAATTGATTTTTATTTTTCTTTTCTGAATCATCATATAGTTGTAAATACCCCTTATTAATACTTTAATATTTATTGAAATTTATCCTTTAAGTTACAACTAACCTTAATCTATAATTTTTATCATAAATAATAAAATTAATACACAAAAAAAAATGTTCGTAAAATATAACAAAATTTTAGATTTTTGTTACCTACTTAAAGTACAAATTTAAGAAAATAGCACTATTAATTTAATTATATATATGAACAAAAGATAACATTCTTTGGTCTTAGTTTTGATTTATGTGTAAGTAAACATTGTTTGCATAACTATTAGAAATTAACATGTTGGAACTAAAAAAAGTAATAGAAATTAACCATTCAAACATCATTTCACATTATTTTTTAAATCCAACCTCATAATTTTTTTATTATCCATATTCTTTTAAGCAAAGCTTTGTGACTTTTTTTCTTTCCATTATCCATCTTTTATGAGACTCTATAATTATGCTAATATGATAATCGGTATAGGTAAGAGATTAGAGATTCAGTAAGTTATTTCTTAGTTGACGGTAAATATTTGATTTGATCCCAAATGAACTATACTCTAATATGTATAAAAATCTATAAATATAAATATCAAAAAAAATATACCTCTAGTGGTATATTAGTATCAATCTTGTATTAAGTAGTTTGATACCGTCACCACAAACTTATTTTAATAATATTGGCATATTTTCCATATCTAAAATTAGGAGATTCAATTTCTCGTTCTATAATGATTATTATTATTATATTTTGAAAATGAAAAATTGCAAAAACTGGAATTTCAAAATTTTTATGAATTTTTAAAATTAGACGCTCAAATTTATAATAATACGTAAAATTATCCTATTAATTTATACACATAGTAAAATTTATAAGTTAAATTTTTGAAAGCTAAGAATGAATTTACCTATAAAAAATGGATAATTATAATAGATAACAATTTTTAGAATAAATATTAAGTATATAGTAATATTTTAAAAAATTGCAAATATAGCAAAATCTATAAGTGATAGACTTTTATCGTTCATAGACTCTTATGGTTTGTATTGCCAACATTTACTACATAGTCTATTAGACTCCTATCATTGATAGATTTTGACAGATTTTGCTATGTTTACAATTTTTTTAAATATTATTATATTTACAATTTTTTAAAAATATTATTATATACTTAATTATTTTGAATATAATCGCTACATTTGTAATTACCTTGAGTACATTGCATATATTATAATACATATATATATATATATATATATATGCACACTTGTAAGTTGTAATACACATCGACTTCCATAAATAACCTTCCAATTTTTCTTTCTTTTACTCCCATCGTCTTCTTCCTCCTCTCTCCGTCTGAGAAGAAGAAAATTTTCAGAGTCCTCTGTTTTCAAACACAAACTACGTCAATGGAAGTTCACTCTCAGCCCCTTTCCACATCCTTAAACCACACTTCATTTCCATACTCTCTCAAATCCTCTGCCATTTACGATCCTCCTTCTCAGAATCACCAATCCTCTTCCTCCGGCGACTCTCCGGTCATCGGTACTTCAGAAAGTGACGCCTTCCAAATGCCTTTCTCATCCGACGGAGACCCCTTACCGACCCAAATGATCAACAGAGACGGTGGCGATGACGTGAACACAGCACTGCGGCTCTCGGCAGTGAAGCTGCAGAAAGTGTACAGGAGCTACCGGACCCGACGACTGTTGGCGGATTCCGCCGTCGTCGCTGAAGAGCTCTGGTAAAAGAGAAATTGATTTCAATTTTACTTTCTAGTTATGTTTTCTTTTTTCTAACTGAAAATGAGTACATAGGAATTTGAGTTTTCTGATGGCCGTGAATTTTTTTTTTTTTTGAAGGTGGTTTGCGTTAGACTACGCTAGATTGAATCACAGTACGATTTCTTTCTTCAATTACAAACCTGAAACGGCTGCTTCCCGCTGGAACCGAATCACTATGAATGCTTCGAAGGTGAGATTTGTGAGCTTTTTATCACTTCACATTTATGGATTTGGAAAGGGGTTCTGATGGAATAATTTGAAGTTGTTTTGGTAGGTAGGAAAAGGGTTGTCAAAGGATGCTAAAGCTCAGAAACTTGCTTTTCAGCATTGGATCGAAGCTGTAAGTGGAAGCTTAGTTGGAAAATCTCAAGAACAATATTGGGTTTTAATATGTTGCTTTTTTTCTTTTTCCTGTTCAGATTGATCCTAGACACAGATATGGGCATAGTTTGCATCTTTACTACGAAGAATGGTGTAAGGCTAAAGCTGGTCAGCCATTTTTCTACTGGTAACGGCTTTTGTTCTAATGTTTCATTATGTAGGATCTTTGTCTTTTGATATTTTTCTGAAATATTCCTGGATTTTGAATGGTAACTTTGAAAAGTTTTGGATTTCATGTTCTATTTTAGTCTTTAAATACATCATTTGTTTTGCACATGAATAAGTTTTCTACAAAAATTGCCGACACTTTGGTTTGGCTAGTATGTTTGTATCTTACACACTCCTATCTTTGCTGGATACATATCAAACACTTATCAATACAATTGATATGTTAGACACTAATTGTACAAAGTCAAAGTAGGTCCAACATACACATGACAAATAAAATTTGAGGGCAGATATATCAAAATAATTTTTAAAGCATATAAATACATAAACTCATAACTTTGAATATCCATTATTGTATCAACCTGATGTATAGTTTTAAAATTCTATATTTTAAAAGTGTGTCCTCAACATTTTCGTGTCATAGATTTTAGAATATAATATGTCGCCATATTTGTGATATTTGTGTCATGCCCTTATTCTTGTCTTGTGTGTCGTGTCCTTATCCTTGTCTCGTATATCCGTATCCATGTTCTACAGGTTTGGCACATGGGGTGTTCTGATTAATATAAAGTAGTCCTCGAGTATGTGTAACTTGTGTTTGGTTTGTGGGTTTTGTAAAGGTTTTTATGATGCAAAATAAAAGATGGATTTCATAAGCCCAAGTTTATATCACCTAGTTCTATGCAGCACAGGGATTAAAAAACCAAACTCGACCTGCAGTAAGTAAACTCATGTACCAAACATAGGTGCACCGGGCTAACACCTCTTAACTTTCAAGATTCTTGTTAAAAGAAATTCAATGAACAAAAGTCTTAAGAGGAGGTTTTTACAGGGTTTATGGCTAAATCAACACATTTGATTTGGAAGTAGAAGTTCACAGGATTTTAAACTAAAGTTTTGTTCACTTATGAAATATATATGGTGGCTAGATATGTAAGCTTGCACATTTGATATGTTCATATGTTCAACTAGAATTTTGTTTGAAAATTGATTGACTACCTAGAATTTGGATTCGAACTTTCTATCTTCTTGGCTTTCATCTCCTTGAAGTTGCAACTTTAATGACAGACTATTTTAACACCTTATCTTAATTGCCTCATAGTGAGTAATGTATGATTTTCATTCATCGTACAATTACGGTTGAACTAGGCTCACTTTGATTTATCGTGATTTACTTCTAATGAACTTAAATTTATGTCTCATCGGCAGGAGGAGTTTCTTCAGATCCTCACTACTTATCTGAACTTTTTTTTGCTATTCAAACATTGTAGGCTTGATGTTGGAGAAGGAAAAGATGTTGACCTTAAAGAATGCCCAAGATCGAAACTTCGGCAGCAAACCATCAAGTATCTTGGACCTGTATGTCGCCTATTGATTCATATTTGAAGCAGTCTCAAGTCGAAACCCATTTTGACAAAAAATGATTTCGATTTTTGATGCACAGTCTATAAAGTTTCCAACCCAGTTTAAATTTCATCCTAACATGCTTTCTTTCGTGGTGCTCTTTTCACTTGTCAATATTAGCAAGAGCGAGAACACTATGAATACGTTGTTGTCGATGGGAAAATTGTCCATAAACAAAGTGGAACTTTTCTTGATACAAAGAGAGGACCAAAAGGAACGAAGTGGATATTTGTAATGAGCACTTTTAAGAGGCTTTATGCTGGTGAGGTAAGGATGCAACCTTGAAACGTAGTCCTCATTATTATACTCTTCTGGTTCTACTTATTTAGTTACCTAAGGCACAATTCCATTTCAACCGTATACGGTATACCATAGTAACCGATTCACTGTCGTCATGTTTCAGAAAAAGAAAGGAGCTTTCCACCACTCAAGTTTCTTGGCAGGAGGAGCCACATTGGCTGCTGGGAGGCTAGAGGTAGAAGATGGAGTTCTTAAGGTACGTGTGACGATCAACATTTTAATGAAAAAATTTGATTGAATCAAAGGCCGTTGGGGTTGGTAGTATTGGCTTAACTAGACTTTTTCGTTCTCTGATGGCTTTGATATTTTCAGGCCATCTCGGCATATAGTGGACATTACAAGCCTACCGATGACCATCTCGACATCTTCTTGAAGTTCCTTGAGGAAAACGGTGTGGTTCTTAAGGATGTTGAGGTACATACAAACCACCTACTTTAACTTCTATGGAACAGCAAAACAAGCTGACATACTACTCCTAGTTCTACATGATAAATGAAGTCCTTTAAGTTCTGTTATGTTCTCTTCTTCTTCAGGTACATCGAGCAACTGAAGATTCTGAAAGCTACGATGACTTAAAGTCGGTCGGAGGAGGTCAAACGAAGGCCGATTTCATGAACAAACTAGAAGCACTTAACATCAAAACAATTGAGGAAGTTAGGGGAGATGACATTTCTTCAAAATCAGCTCAGATCTCCCAAGCCGGAGGCAAAACAGAATACAAAAGGACATTATCTGGTGGCCTAAAGAGCCCAAGAGCTGACGTACCGAAGAAAGCGATATTGCAGAGAATTAACTCAAAGAAGATAGTAAACTCTTATCAGTTAGGCCATCAACTTTCACTCAAATGGACAACTGGAGCAGGTCCGAGAATCGGTTGTGTTGCCGACTACCCGGTTGAGCTACGAGTACAGGCATTGGAGCTTGTTAACCTATCTCCAAGGACTCCTCCTACTCCGCCAGACTGGAAGAGGATGGCGGCTTTCCCAACCCCAACGACTCCAACAACAAATGATAGCTCCAATGCTGATGATAGTTCCAACTTTTGAAACCAGTTGTATCCTTAAATCATTCCTCCTTGTGGTGCTATGTGGCTACATATAAACAATCTACAATCAATCAAGAACGTAATGCTTCAATCTTCATTATGTTCTGTCAACTGATCAATGTTAGTGTAAACTTTTGGAGCATCATCTTACTATCTTAGTATGTATAATCAGAGCTGCTTCTTCTTTATTTGAGCAATAAATTCTTGTTTAGGATTTGTCTGAGGGTTTGTGTGTTTAAGTGTCTTCATAAGTTTTTCTTTCCTTTACTTTCTTTCACGTCTCAAGATGTGATGTGATGAGATGTGGGTGAAGATTCAAACATCATTATCTTTTAATTGTAAATATACATTTTAATAAACACTTTTATTTTATAGATGATATGATCAGGTGATTTATTTTATGCATTTAAATTTTCAAATATACATTTGAGTTATGCATAGGTGATTTATTTTATTTTATAGATCAGTCCTAGGGGCTATACTTATATTTATTTGAAAATTTAAATGACTTCTGACCAAAGTTTAAAATATTTGAGAAAGTTTAATGTAATATTGCAATTTTGAAATTAGAGAGTATCTTTTAAAGTAATTACACAATTTAAAGATATTTTTAAGGTTAAAATATTATGAATGGATGGTTCTTCCTTTTCAATGCTTAATTTTAATCTTTTTTTTCCAATTTTGATAAATCTCAAATTTAGTCCATTAAACTTAATTTTGTGGAGATTGGTTTTAAAAATATATATATATTTCCAAAATTTACTATAAAAAACTGATTAAATAATAAAAGATTATTTAAGTAAATCAACAAAAATTAACTATAAATACTAAATTTAATATTTATAAAATGTACCAAGACTAATAATTATATCGAAAAAAAAGTTCATAAAAGCGACTCTTTAAATCATGGATCCACGAACTTTTTATCTATATAAATAGTGAAATTCTAACAACTCCCACAGAACAACTTAAATTTTTCCTAAAATAATATTTTAATTTTTATGAAAAAATTTCTTATCAATCATCTATAGAATAAAAAATGTGCTATATTCATCTATGTTAATAAAATTAGAAATTTTACTCTTAAATAATTTTAACAAATTTCCTACTTACGTTTACAAGACTTTACGCTTTATAGACACACACACAAATATATATATATATATATATATATATATATATATATATATATATATATATATATATATATTATGGTAGTGATAGAAATTGTTGAGATGAGTTATGGTGGTTTAGTTGCCACGTTGCAGAGGTTGCAGCTTTAATGTGTTTGTTCATGTAGAGCCACCCTTCTAAAAGGGAGCACTTTTGTAATCCAAAACACAAATACATATTCACACAAATTTGAAGTGATTTTTCTTTTAAAACCTTTGTATAAGAAATAGAAAGCCACGTGGATATTATATGGAGTAGCCACACACCGACGCTTTCAGTGAACCCATGGTCCGTAGCCTACAATTCTTGTACGGCGGAACTGCCACGTGTAACAATTATACGAGCGCCGATTTGATTACGTGGCTTTCACTGATTCATGGAGACGCGCAAGTTTTCACTCATCATCCTCACGCGCTCTCTTCCCTCTTTCACTCTCTCCTTACTCTCTTCTTTCTTCTTCTCCTCTGTTATGGGTTCTCCTCCTCTCACTCTCATGGCGGCTTCTTCTTCCAAGTGCTCCGATGGGACCACTTCTTCTGGTTTGAGTTCTTCTTCTTCTTCCTCTTCTTCTTCTTCCTCTTCTTCTTCTTCCTTTATGCCCTCTTCTATGGCTAAGGCGGCGGATCAGATGGTTAAGGTTGAGATTGAGGCGGCGGAGGCTCTTGCTGGTTTGGCGGTTTTGGCGGTTCGAGAAACTGGAACTCAACCTTCCCAAACTAAATGGGGGATTAAAGGGAAAGGGAAACGAGCTAGGAAGGAGTTTAAGACCGAATCGCCCATTTCTGGCTTTGCCGACTCTTTGCCTGCTCGTGCGGATCTGGACCTTCGGATTGAGGTTATTCTCTACTCTTTTTTTCTTTTCTTTTCTTTTTTATTTTGGTGTTGCTAGGTTTTCATTGCACTTTGTTAAAATTCAAAATGAGGGGTGGGTTTTTTTTTTTTTTTTTTTTTTTTTTTTTTTTTTTTAATTTTGTGTTTTTAGATGGGGAATTAAATTTTTTACTTGTTAGTGGTATTGGAAATTGAGTGGGGGTGTTCTTAACTGAGCCATCGGTAATTGAACGAGGAGGAATGACTCGTTTGGTTATGTTTTTTTTCTAAATTTGGATGGCTTCTAAGGCAATACCATGGAATGCTGAGCTCTTTGGTTTACATTCACTATGTAATATTCAAATGTGTTTGCCTGGCGGTTTGTTAAGTTCAAATTTCTGTCCTTTGGTTTTAGATTCCAAGGACTAGGATTCGTATTGGTGATGCTTATCCCAGAAGTGTGGAGTGGAATTAAGAATGTGGAGATTTTTTTGTCTTGGATTCTAAAACAAGTAGTGGGCCATTGCTATATTAAGTGAAAAACATTTGCTAACTTGTGAAAGCATATTAAAAGTGAGTTAGGTTTGGAAAAGAAATTTCCTCCTACAGTTGTGGAAACATTAACCCCTTTTTTATCTGATCAACGCAAGCCTACCTTGATTAATCTAATTGGAAAACTCCTCTGTTTCTACAATATTTCGGTATATTTGGTTGTTAAGAAAACTTGGTGGATATTAGACCCTTTAAGTTTTTTCTAAAAAACATTAGTATACTCTTCAATTCTCGGTGGCTGGACTAGTAAAGGGGACCTCTTGCCTTGTTTTTTTTTTAACTTCTCCATTTGTTTTTCCCAATTAGGTCCCAGATTCTATGAAAACTATCCATGTCTTACTACAATCCCGCTTGTTCCAAATTACATTATGGTTTCTTTTCTTAAGACTTTGGCTTGTGTCAACCTGCTAAACGAGTAAAGTTGAATTACTATGCTGCCCATGCACACTGTTTGATATTCAATGAGTTTTCTTGACAACCAAGTATGGTAGAGTCAAAACAAATGTCTCATGAGAATTGGCATGGTGTACACAGTATTACTATGCTGTTCATTTGTTTTACCAAATCAGGTTCTGGTTTATGTTATTATGACTTATGTCAAACTGCTAAACAAGTAAAGTTGGTATTACTATGCTGCCCATGCGTGGTGTTTGATACTCTACAAGATTTCTTTGCAACAAAATATAGTAAGTCAAACAATTGTCTTGTGAGAACTGACGTTTGAACACTCGTTGATATTAAAAGAAACAAGAATTACACCACTTCTGCGGGCCTCGACAAACTACTTTTATTTGTAGCAGCAGGATAGAGGGGTGGTAAAACATCAACCATCAGAGAAAGAGTGTACTAATCAGTCCCAGCATGAGCCGGAAACAACCGGAGAGGTGACAAAGATGGACAAGGAGGCTGAATCATCTAAAGTGAGTCCTGCAAGCACTACGAGCTACCAATTGTTTGGCTGCAGAAGGTCAAGGCGTAATCTAACTGAGGTTATGATTGCTAACATCTTCCTACACAGTTTTACTTGCTTCATTTCAAGCTTTTCATAAGTGACTTTCTTCTTCAGGCTGAAAAGGAAGAAAGGAGAATACGAAGGATTTTAGCGAACAGAGAGTCAGCCCGGCAGACAATTCGGCGTAGGCAGGTTCATAGAATTTCTTCTCAATATAAATTTTTTAGTTTTATTTTTCAAATTTGGTATCATGTATTTAACATGTCTAGGACATCATTGTGATATTTTACCATGCTAACATTGAAAACCCTTCTTTCTTGTTTTCATTCTTTTGTTGGATGGATTTCTATATATTACTCTAAACCATCTGTCGATGTCTGTGGTACTTGTATGGTCACAGTAGAGAGGAGGTTTTGGCTCTAAACCAAGAATTTAACATTACTCTAATTCTAAACATGATAATTAATAAAAATGGTTGTCAAAATTAAATCTCTCTCTTGATTGCTATACTGTTGGAAGTTATTTGTTCTTCAACTTGATTGTTATACTTTTGGAAGTTATTTTTGTGATTAACCGTACACCATACTCATATTGTCAGTGCAATGTAACTGGTGTCGGCTTCTTCACAGTCCAACTTTAATCCTCAGTAACAAGTTCAAGGGAGATTAACATCCTTACTTGGTCTAGGGAAAGAAAATACCAGGTGTTTTTATTCTTCGACACCATCAAGAAAGGGTTAACAATGTCAGTTAAGTGTGCCATTATGATTTAATTTATTACAAAGAAAGTAGTAGCTATAAGATTATTCTGAATCATTGCTTTACAAGTGAAATGATCAAAGTCTCCATGAATGAATTGGTTGATTGTATTTTTTTCACGGTTTTGTACTTGATGATGTGCTAAATTTTGAGATAATCAGATTTCGTCAAAAGTAATTAGAGAGTCCGTGTCACATTGTTGCTTTATTCAAATTACTTTTGCATGTAATGGTTCATTTTATTATGCAGGCTCTATGCGAGGAATTAACCAGAAAGGCTGCTGATCTAGCATGGGAAAATGAAAATTTAAAGAGGGTAGGCATTCGTGAAAATGACTACTATTTTCTTCTCTACCCCCAAAACATGAAAAGGAAAAACAAAGGACCCATTTATATTCTTTTAACTTTTCTGTTTGTTATAATCTTTATTTACCTTTCACTCTGTGATCTTCAACAATCAAGGAAAAGGAGTTGGCCCTGAAAGAGTACCAATCTCTGGAGACTACTAACAAGGAATTAAAGGAACAGGTAGGATGGGGTTGCATTTAAGAAGTGTGTGTTTGGTCATGGTCTTGATATCTCCCAACAAATTCACTTGCTCGCTCGTTTGTGTCTAGTTGGCTGAAGCAGTAAAGCCGAAGGTGGAGGAGATCCCAGGAAACCATATATCATCTCATGTTCAGATGCCTCCTTTACCCTCCAACTGCCCTCTTTTCTTGTTTAGTCGCTTTCCATATTTCTGGCCATCTGTGGTTCAATCTACAAGTTCCTATCATGAACTACCCAATGTCGTCGTTGTTCCGTCAAGTATTAATCTGCCTGCTAACAATAATGCTTCTGTGTCTGGCTCTTCCCAGACACAAGAAAACTTTACGAATGTCACCAGCTCCAGAGCACCATTTTGCATATTACCACCTTGTTCTTGGTTGTTACCTCATCATGATTTTAGGAACCAACAGAGTCCTCAAATCTTGTTTCCCGCTGGAAATGATCAAGAGGATATTTATTCGAAATCCCAAAATAGTGCTATTACTTCAAAGGTTGTCCATGCAGAAAGCAGACATTCTTCTTTGCCTTCAGCCGAAGAAGAAAACGATGCTCCTGACTTGAATGAAGCTCCCAGTTTAGATGAATCTTCAAATCCAAAGGATGATACTCAGAACACAGTTGGAGTAGCTGTGGAGGGATTCGATACCAATGCAAGAGCTCCAGTTAGAAAAGTGCTTTCTCCTGTAAGACTTGAATGTATTGAACCCAGTTCCGCTGCCAAACTAGATAACTGGAATGAAGATGATCATGGTGTGTCATCAAGAACGTGTGATGACTTGTGTTATTTTGCAGAAAGAAGGCATGAACCGGAGATAGTCCCTTGTAAGAAATCCATAGATGCAATGGCCGCAACTGAGGCCAGGAGGAGGAGAAAAAAACTGACAAAGGTAAAGAACCTTTACGCCCGTCAATGCCGTATGCAATCCTGATCCACATGGCCAGTTAGTTTGGCAACAGTGTTTGTTGTCGACACAGCAATCTTATGTGTTAAAGTTCTGTGTTGCATTGGCTTTTGTTGCCAGAGGCAGGCCACAGAGCTATGAGACGTAGCCAGAGTTCTGACTTAACTTCAGCTTTCTTGTCATGGCGTACGTTGTGCATTCCAGAGCTCAGAGCACATAAAGATCTTGGTGCTGGAGATAGGTAGTGACGGGAAATAAGATTTAGGCACAATTTGCTAACAAATTAAATGAGAGAGGTACTAGGACTAAAATGCCGATTAGTTCAAAGAGCTTTGAATTTGATTTGGTAGGGCAGCAAAGAGGAGGAGGTGAGTGTAAGAATTTTGTATTTAAATCTTTCTATGGTTACTTCGAAGACCCTTGTTATTGGGTTGGCTTACACTTCTTCAATGAAGTGAAGCATAAGAATGGAGTGCATGGAGATCTGTTAGTTACTTTATCAAGAAGCAAGGAATTAACAGTTAGAAAAAATGTATTTCACTCCTTTTCATCAAGATGCAAACAAAATAGTCTACACTCACTTTTCTTAAACTTAACCAGAATTATAGAATTTCTTCCAAGGTTTTTAGTTTTGTACAAATTTGTATTCTATTATTGACTTGTAACATGAATTACATGTTTCTACAATGAGCTAAGAAGTTAATATTTGGGGTGCATTCAAGACTTGATAGTATATAAGATTTTTGAAAGTTCAATTTAAAAAGAGAAAAAGAAAAAAAAAAAAAAAAAACAACCAATCCCATCCAAACAAAATTGGAGAACAAAAAAATTAACTAAATATTAACATTTACATAAAAACATCTAACAAAAGGAGAGATCTAAGACTAAAAAAGTAATAATAAAATCTAAGACCAAAGCAAGTATGAACGAATAAAGTTGAATTAAACCTTAAAGACCAAAATTGGGCTCCTAACATAATGCTTAGAATCATCCCATTCAAGTGAAGCCGTCAACGGTGCCTGCCCCACCGCCGGCGCTGCCCCTTTCACCACCACCTTAAACGACAGTTTTTTGTACGCCCGATCGAACTTTAGAGTCTCCGGCGAGACTTTCACCGACAAACCTGCCGGCGATTTAATCTTCGCTTTGTACGTCGATGGGCCGAAGCCGACGTGGGTGACGGTCCGGTGGAAGACGGCGGAGACAGAGGTGGCGTCTCGGTCGACGGGGACGTACATGGAAGGGTAGTTGATGGCGTCGGAGCCACTGGCTTGCGGGACGTCGGAGCAGTTTAAAGAAGCGTCTCCTGTAAGGATGGCGAGGGCGGAGTCGGAGTAGCGTTTGTTGGTGCAGAGGAAAGAAAGGTAAGAGGTGCGAGAGAGGTCGTAAATGAGGCCTGGATGCACCGCTTTGGTCGGATTTATTTGGCCAGCGCCGGCGCCAATCACGTCTAGTTCATCTCCGATCTTCAATGGCGTCGCTGCAAAATTCGTAGAAAGGTGAGTTCTAAATTATTAAAGAAAAAAAAAAAACCTTATAATTTGATATTCCAATATTACTCTTAAAACTTAACCAAGAAGTTAGACTAGAAAGTTTGAAATAATGATGGGTGTTTGACAACTTAGTTAATTTGATTCCAACCCTTAGAGCAATATAGAAAGAAAGAAGGAAAAGGAGGATACATACCGGTGGTCATAAGGGCGGACTTGAGGGCAGCGGGGGACCAAGTGGGGTGAAAAGCTTTGAGATACGCAGCCGCAGCGGCGGCGTGAGGACAAGCCATAGAAGTACCAGAAAGAAGATTGAAAAGGGAATGTCTATTGTCTGGAATTGAAGCCAAATTTGAGTATGCTGCTAATATGTTCACCCCTGGTGCTGCAATGTCCGGCTGTTTAAATCGGTAACTCATTTTAAGTGCTTACTGAGAATTTTTATTGTAAAGTTAATTTAAGAAGTCAATATCCCAAACAGATTTAAAATTACCTTAAGAATATTGAGAGCGATGGTTTGAGGTCCTTTAGAAGAGAAGTAAGCCAAAAAGGGAGCATCAACCTTCCTTGTGGTAGTTTTGTAAATGACGGCTTTGGGGTTTCTGTGTTTTTATCATCATCAATAATCAAAAAGAAAATGAAACATGAG
Organism: Cucumis melo; assembly: GCF_025177605.1. NCBI lineage: Eukaryota > Viridiplantae > Streptophyta > Magnoliopsida > Cucurbitales > Cucurbitaceae > Cucumis > Cucumis melo. Next base: position 32,531,523 of record NC_066860.1, on the reverse strand, counting down.
ATGAATAGTTAGTATTAATTAAGTTTTGACTTACTTGGTGGAGTTAATGTAGGCTTCAACATAATCTGAATTGGTAGAGGAAAGATGAGTGGATGGAATAGGAGTGGTAATAGCCATTTCAGTAATGTTCAAAAGATTGGAAATTACACCTACGCCTCCAAGGTCAGAAATGGTGTATTCTTGGTCTATTGATCCCAAACAATACACTATTTTTCCTTTCACTTTTTTCTCATCAAGACTCCCATAATCACACCAACTGCCACCATCAAATTCATCAACAATTAATTAATCAAACCTCACTCCGGGTTTCAAGTAATGTTACACATTCATATAATGTCTTTATTGTCTATTACCTTGGATAAAGATCGAGATCAGAGGATTGATTAGGTAATGCAGCATTTGATCCGGAGATCAAAGGGTACATTTGCTTCTTTGGAGTGAATGTGTTTACTGACACTCCCTGTGTAGGACAAATCAAAGTTTTAAAGGGCAACTCAACAATGGTGTGGACACCCAGTAACTCTCTACACAATATACACTTACAGAGAGCTTCTTATTGTTACCCAACTTCACGACGGTACTGAAATCCCTATCAATTGTAGAAGCCGCCACCGTCATTATCCACGGCGCCGTGTTCTCCACCGTCTTTAAATCCGGCCCGCTGTTTCCCGCCGAGCAACTCGTCAATATTCCTTTCTCCATTGCGTGAAAGGATCCTATAGCGATCGGATCATTGAAGAATTCCATCGACTCGCCGCCGATGGACACCGATATGATGTCCACTCCGTCGGCGATCGCATGGTCGAATCCCGCCAGCAAGTCCACGTCACTGCACCCTACGGCCCAGCACACTTTGTACATCGCGATTCTCGCCGCTGGAACGCCGCCGCGCGCCGTTCCTCCCGCGACGCCGTAGAGACTAGCGCCGTCGACGAAAGCTCCGGCGATTGTTGAGGCGGTGTGGGAGCCGTGACCGATCTCGTCGACGGGGCTTTTATTGTTGGAATTATCTATTTCTTCAATGTCGAAGAACCTCGCGCCGATCACTTTCCTGCGGTTTTGATCAATTTTTTTACCCCTTAAATCCTAACCCAAATTCTCAAAAACCCCATATGGAGAATTTCAAAATTCTAATGAATAATCATAAAAACAAAAGGAGTGTATATATATATATATATATATATATATAAAGAAAAGAAATGGTTAAATGAAGAGAAAATGAGAGACCTGTTACAGGAAGTGAAATTATGACCAGTAACACATTTGCCCTTCCACTTAGAAGGAATTTCACCATAACCATCATCTTTAAAACTTGGACCTTCCATCCATATCCCCGAATCCAATAGTCCGACGATTACGTTGGATTCTGCGGCGGCGTTCCGCCGGCTCGCCGCCTCCGACAGCCCCAAAAAATCCCATGATCTTGTTGTATGCAATTTTCTTGTCTTGCTCCGAAATACTGACACCACTTTTTTTTCCTCTGCATTTTGCACATTTTCATTATGTCTATTCATTTTCATCTTAATTAATTTATTTATTATCTCACCCTTCAACCTTAATTTTTAAATTGAAAATTAAAAAAGAAAAAAGAAACTTTTTTAAAATATATAATTACATAAACTTTTAAATATAGCAAAATTTTGGATCTTCCATTTTTTTAAAGTTAATTTTTCCCTCTCATTCTAAATTCTTTAGCAATAAAAACACTTTAACATAGTAAAAAAAATAATAGAGAAATTAAGAGCAAAAATATAAATTTATAAACTAAAAACAAAATTTCACCTAAAAATATTCAAAGTAGAAAAAAAAAAAAAAGAAGTTCATGGAATAAATACATTGGGGACTGACTTGCTAATTTGTCGGCTTCATGGGGTAAGAGTCTTGCAGCAAATCCATTAAAGCTTCTTCCATAGCTATAAATCTTGGCTTTTCTTGCCATTTCCTCACTATTCAATTAAAAATTTTAGAAATAATCACAAACATATCATTAACAAAAAACTAAATCTATTTTCTTTTTGGGAATTAATTAATTACTCTCCAACAGCATTAGCAAGGAGGCCATGATGATGATCTGCCAAAACTTCAGAGCTTTTTAATTTTGGCAATGCTCCCATGTACACAACATATGCCTGTGTAGAAAAAAGTTCAAATGATTAAAAATAACGGTCGTGGCCGGAGGATGGCGGAAGCCACCATGAAGGGCGGCGGCGGGGTTTATTTGTTTTTACCTGTCTGTCAGCATTGGTTGCAGAGACGGCGGCGGCAAAGAGGAAAATGATAGTGAGAATTAAAGGTAATTTGAGCATTTTGTAATTCATATTTTTGAGAGAGTTATGATTGTTATGATTATGAATGAATTATATAAATAGAAGAGAGGAAGAAGTGAGTTTTAAGATTATAGTTAGGATTTAGAGGGAAATGGGAAAATCTGATTGCATTTAGTTAATTAATTAATTTCGTATAATCGTAAATATTTGGATTTAGATTTAGAATTTCCCAAAGATATGTTTGTTTGTGTTTGAAATATCACTTTCAATAATTTGGTCAAAAGCAAAAGGAAGTAAGAAAAAGTAAATACCGTAAATTTGTTTGGATTTTCTTTTTATTATTGAAGAAGAGTAAACTTTTTTTTTTTTTTTTTCAATATCATGGAATTTTTATATAGCTAATTTTCTTTGATTTTTTCAGTTAATTTATATAGATTTTGTTAATATGGGAACTAATGTATGGATGGTAGATGGTTCAAATCTCTCAAATCACTTCGCTTAGGGAATATGCATTCTTCAAATCCACATTTTCATATTATTAAATATTGCAACTAAATTATGATTTTGTGAATATGATATATTATTATTAATAACAAACCTAATAGCATGTGTGAACTATCAGAAAATGAGAGCTAAAACTTTAAATACATATTAGTCTTTCAAGTTTCTACGTCGATTTTGTCATATAAAAGGGAAGAAAAAGAATAATTATGTAAAAAGATATATATATTTCTAAACAATTTTTAGAGGAAAAAAAAAAACAATTCCTTCCCCATTATGTCTTAGGTACAGTGCGAGTTGGATTAGTGATATTTACATAAGTTTGTATGTACAAGTTGAGTTTATTTCGATAACCTCTTATTCGAACGGATTTCAATGATCTTCCTATTCAAGAGGATTATTTCATTTCAAATCCTTGAAGATTCGTAAAAATGATCTATACTGATATTTCATTTCAAACTCCTAAAGAGCCTCATAAAATTATGCATACTGATACAAAGTTAGGAAGGAAACAATATTTGAAAGCTCATTTACAATATAGAAGAGTTAAGAAAAACAGATTACATATAAATAAGAAAATAATCAAGCTCCGATAATAGCCTTATTTACTAGAACCTCATCTTCTAGACGAACAGCCTCACGACATATTAAACCCGACACCCATTAGCTAAGGAGGCGAGCTTTGCGTCAGTTATTTTAGAATACACAATTGGCTAAAGTTTTACCATAACTGCTGATGTTCCTCTAACTATTCAAGTTTATCTGCTAAGGCTCTTGAACTTCTCTTATTAAATAACCTTCCTAGTTATTGGTCTTCTGCAAAGGTCATGCTCTTTTATTCGTTTAGCTGCTCCTCTAATTTAAGCCTATTGAGGATGAAAGCACTGCAGGTCGATGGCAATAACAATTATTCCAATTCGAAATGGCTTCTCTGATCTTACAACTGTACAAAGAACTGAGCAAGAGCACAAGTCGCTTCGTGAAAATCAGCTGCCCAATAAACATTTTTAGAAAGCCATTTTTTTCAAATAAATTTCATTTTTTCTTCATCAACTTCATATCGAGGGCCGACAGCACCATCTCCTGACAGCGTAGAATTCCAGATGCTCCACCGTAGCACAACCATTTTTCACTCCCCATGTTCATGTTCCATCTCACTCTATGCATTGCAACTGATTTGGGAGGAAGATTTTCAAAGTGATCCCCCGAACTGGGCACTACGTCAGCATCCATCCGTGCTTCTAAGACAGCATCTGTTTGTGCTTCTACGTCAGCATCTATATGTGCATCATCTTTAGGCTCAACGTTACATTCCAATTCTAGGTTCTCAACTCCCTTCTTCTTGCACTTCGGTTGAGTTCGGTTCTTCTTCTTGGTGGACATCGGTGTATCCTCAGATCCAGATTCAACACCGACATCGACATCCGAGCAAATGGCTGCTTCATTTTCCAATGTTGAAGCTGTGGCTGTTTTATGATTTCCTTCATTAGACTGCATTGAATCAGATAAAATAGCTCGCATGGACAGTGGGTGTTCAGATTTGTTGGACAGCTTTTTCAAAGGGATTGGAACATTTGGTGGTGGCGAGCGGAATGTAATAATTGATTCCTCCTCGGTTAAGTATTCACATACATAATGTGGGGTGCGATGGCGTGAATTCTCTTTGTCCGCTGCTTTCGTAGTAAGCTGATAATTAAACAAGAAAAAAAACCAAATAATGAAATGATAATTCAAGGTATGATTTGAAGTGGTATCAATTATCTTCAACTCCATCTGTGGTCCATAGAGAAAAAGAAAGCATATATGAACTCTTCAGCTATTTATATACTTCAACTATCAAAACTAATTTTTATGGCAAAAACCTCTTTATCAAAGAATTGATAATTTTCAACTGATCAAACAATGCATTTATTATTTTAATAATAAAAAGAGGGATTGCTGAAACCATCCCAAGACCTGGGATAGGATGCCTTTGTCTAGACCCCTTTTGTAATTCTCTCCTTCAAAGGAGAAGTAGTTTATTATATTAATATATACACACATAAATAAATACTTAGCAGCAAAGTAGAATAAACTAACAGAACTATAAGCTAAGATTAAAAAATAAAATAAAATAACTGAGACCAAATAAATTACAAGTGCCGAAGAGGCAAACTTTCACCTCCATAGCAAAATCTACTGTGCAAGTTGAACTTACTTGGAAACGGACAACAGCTCCGTCAGCACCGCAGTATGCAACCATGCCTGAAATAATCAGTTGCTATATCTTAAATGTACATGATAAAATTCAAATATTCACTTGATTGTGTTGAAATTTAAAAATTAAAAGTAAAACCAAATCAGACATAATGATAATGTGAGACAATTGTTGTTTATTTCCGCACGGCTGAAATTAAAATCAAGACAGGCATAAAACCACACAAATGAGAATGCGTTTTTCATCTGTTTAATGACATGAAGAAACATAAATAATCAGGAGAGCGATAGCAATATAAACACATTTTCAGTTAACAAGACTAACGCTGCACTAGAGCTGTAGAGACCTCAGACCACTGATGACAGTAATAAACGTAAACCAATTCAATGGCAAATGGAAAACCCAAATTACAGTTGTTGATGTTAAAAATTAGATCTGTCGCAAACTAAAGCTAACAAACCATGAATTACAGATATACCTGTCTGCCTTGACACTTGAATACTCCAGATGGCATATGATGAACAAATGTAAGTGTGTAAACCTTTTTGTTTTATCGCTGTAAAGGGTTGGCCAGTTGCTGGAACATCATTTGCAGCCTTTAGCAAACTGAGAAGTCTCAATGTTCCATCATCAAAGGATAAAAAAACGCATCTAACCAGAATAGGTTCATTGTAAAAAAAGACAGTTAGTAATACCATACATTAACGTGGCTAACCTGCATTCTATCGAGATAAAGTATGTACCTAGGATTAGGAAGCCAATCCAGACTATATATAATCCTCGGTGCTGGATGAAGGTCCCACAAGGGGCGGAAAGGATCTCTGATATAATATTGTAATGATTGATATCAGATTGCCACTGAGTTGAAATGAAACAATATAATGTGAACTGAAAACCAAAATAATTCAAAACATATGCAATGATCTCAGAATAAATGGATTAAGAAATCGTATCATTAGAGAACCTTCCTGTGTTCCACATGGAAGAAAAGGAGAAAAAAGCGTTTGCAAGGATGAAAAAGATGCTTTGATAGATTTTTCTATTCACTATTGTTTTGACTAATGATGTTATAAAAGTTATCAGGACTTTCACAAATCACAATTATGTCTTCTCTTATTGCCAATTGGAAATGATTTTGGCAAGCAGGAGCTTTTCGTCTTTGTAATTCCACCTCATCAATCAACACAATTCTCCACTAGGTGTTTTCTGAATAAGATGCCCTTCTAGCATAGTTTAGTTCACTTTTACCTTGTCAGGTGGAAACTTTTTTCTATGGCCTTATATATTTCTTTCATCTTGTCTTAATGAAAACTTGACTTTATATATAATCCAAAAATAATAATAATGAAAAATAAAAGAAAATAAATAACTCCACCAACCTTAGGTCCCAAAATTTTAAACCTCCATGACCAGCAGTAAGTATCACATTTGCACTTTCGAGGTTGCTGCACATAATATGAAAATACATGAATATTTATAATTTCGACCTTAATAATATAGGATAGGTTGGTCATCTAACAGAAGAATTTTTTTTATATCTAATCCTATCCTATACTATGATTGTCAGGATGCACCCTCAACTATTTTCACCGGACAACCCATTTCATGGTTAATAGTCCAGTTATCATTCTTTGTCATCAAAGGTAAAAATGTTTTCCTGATTATGTAAACAGCACTAGGGTGGGAGGATTGGCATTGTGACCATTTTCTTAGGGTAACATTTCCTAATTACTGTGAATAAGCAGAAATGTCAATAACTAAATTTAAGAAATATGACATCCCTTTTTATTTCTACTCTCTCTCCCTCTCTGTTTTTTTTTTTTTTTTTTCCTTGGAAGGGGCGAGGGGTTGACTTGAACTCCACTACAAACCTTTCAGTTGGTGCCCATGCAACTGCTCTTATTGGAACTGTATCTGCACTAAAACGAAGTAAAGGCCTCGTATCTGAAGAAAATAAGAAGAAAATGAGGGCCATATCACTTGTAATTGCACAAGCCAAATTTTAAAGTACAAACAAGAGAGAATTAGAAACACAAGTTAAGAGAAGCAAAACAACCTTCACAAGAACTATTGGCAGAGAACTTCCACAATGCGACCTGGATGGATGAACTGAGTTTTAGTCATCATAAATTTAAAATTCAAAACAACAAGAGACAGAACTACCCAACACTGTATCAGGAATTGTCAGAAAAAGTGTTTTATCGGTATGGTGATGATTAAAAACAAGAAAAAACCTAAAAAGTATATAATTGGAAAGAGAAATCTTCAGGAACTTCAATTTTCTCACGCTCCGAACAACATTTGAGCAAAAGAATGAGTGAGCAGTTCTAGAAATATCTGAAACCAAATGAAGAACTAAGTCTCCCTGAATGCAACATTAAAAGGAAAAGGGAAATTAAATAATAACCGTTCCATCATGACATCCAGCGAGTAGATAATCATAAGGAGGTGCGAGAGACCATTCCACTGTCAGAGGGATGCTGCAGCACCAGCAATGGACAATGAATTAGCAGTAACAAAGAAAGTTAGGGACAAATAAAACTCGTGAGAAATAGTTAACACGTGATGCAATATTACCAAAATAATGACAACTGTAACAACCCAGAATATATTTAAAAGAAAAATCAATGAAAAAGTTTTCGTAATCACTTAAATATAATCCAATCAATGATATAATTTCCTTTACAGGATGTGGTTGATCGTGGAACCAAAGATTAATTCTTGGATTCAACAAGAACAAAGTGAATAGTCTTAAACGTACTTCATAAGTTCATAATACCACTCCTAACAACAGGCAAAGCCAAGAAATTCATTCAAAACAGCACCGTGATAAACTTGAACAGGCAGCCTATTCTACTTTTCAATTTATCGCAATACTGAACACATTGCACTATCTTTTCATAAAACTGCACCGTGTTAAACTTGAAGAGTTGTCATGTCATTATATTAAAAATAAACACCGGATACCTCTGTGTATTTGCAGTTCTCAACCTCGAACATCTGAAAATAGGCTTCAACTTCACAAAGCGAGGATCTGTACCCTCCCCATTGAATTTAGAATAGATGGTCTTCACTGCATGGGGAAAAGGAACCTCCCAGCTGCAATTAGTTCATATGATCAATTATTTAGTGCAGTTCCCAATAACGAACAAATATTGCAAATTATTGGAGGCACGTAGTAAACATTAAAAGTCAGAACCTTAGAACAACCAAAGGATCAAGAACAGCAATTTAACTAGGATAACACCAGTATTTTAAGAACTTACTTTGTATTGTATATAGTGTAATCTTATTTGTATAATTTCTCCAAAAACTACATACTTCAAAAGTAGTTTTTATGCTATGGCATGCTCAAAGAAAAAGTGGTTCTACTAGCAAATACGTAATGTCAAAAAATCAGATCCACTATGATAGCAATTCCGAAACTCGGTTTAGCAAGAAAAATATGGGTCATATTCAACACAAGTTTTAACTGATCTCAAAAGGAAACATCAGAGTAGATTATCCAGCATACTTCCAAATCTAACTTATTTTAAATCTTAAGCAACTCAAGAGAATAACTAAATATACGCAGGAAAAATAATAAATTAAAAGTTATGGGAAAATGGACGAAAAGAAAAGTAAAGATACGGTAAGTTGGTAACTGAGCAAACATGTCACAAGACAGTCAAAGAAGTTTAATTACACTTCTAGAGATCCATTGCCTAGCAAGACAGCAAGGTAGCCCATTCGGTGCTTGCAATTGTCAGTACATGCATTGATTGGCTTCCATTTCAAATCCCATGCTACCTTTCCATTGTGAGCTAAGCACAGTACGACTCTTGGCAAAGCAACACTCTCGGGAATAGAAAATTCAATTGAGCTAGCGTCTAAGACAACATTCTCTGAAATGTCCTTGCATAACAGATTGTCTTCCCCAGAATATTCACTTTTAACATTCTCATCCGCCTCATGATTGTTAGCAATGGATCCATCTTCTTGATACTCTGTAAGTGATGACACTCCCACGTCATCGACAAGATTCCTAGACTTAACTTTTCTTCTCACTCTCCTTTTCTTAGCAGGAACTTCATCTTCAGAATTACATGTAGAAACTTCTTGTAAGGTACTCCTCTCTCTTTCAACATTGTTTTCCAGTAATACAAAATTTTCAGTATTTTTGGGGACACCATCAATCTCAAGCAAGCTGGATGAACCAACTGGGTTTTCCATAGAAAATTCCTGAACAAGCTGGCAATTGTCACCCTTCTTGTCAGTGGATTCTTTTTGTTCCTTTTTAGGTCTTCCTCTAGGCCTCTTCGGTGGAGATGGCAAGCCTGATGCCTCCTTTTTTTTGCGCCCTGGTGGCCTTCCTCTAGGCTTCTTTGGTTGAGAAGATAAATCTGAAGGAGGCTCTCCTACATCGATCGGTTCATAGTTTTCGGTGCCATGCACTAAACACCATATCTGTACCATACCTCTTCCTGTGAGCGGGATACCCATCTTGTGATAAGAAGAACCAGGTGGATGAGCAGAAACAGCAATGAACTGTCACACAAGTTGAGTCAAATATTAACTTATAAATAGAGAGAAAATATGAACAAATAGAAATCAGAGCCTATCTAAGTGAATGAAAATGAAAGTCGTAAGTGGAGATGAATAAAACAATATTTTACACTTGAATTATAAGGTATTCATACTGTTTAGCTTAAAGAAGGGAAATAGAACAGGAGAGATACCTCACATTTGATAAGGGAGTTGGTCCTTCCATGAACTTGAGGACACCAATCTAAGGCCCAAACAGGCCCACCGACATGCATAGCAAAGTTTCTGTCAAAAAATCAACAAAAATGATTGATTGAATGTACATATCAACATCAACTGCGGAAGGCACAATTACATCAGACACCAAAAGAAATAGCTTCATTTCATACACAACAGAGAACACTATCCCACCAATGGAAACTACTGTAACTAACAGCAGAAGATATCAAAACTCAAAGTAGTACCATAAGTAACATTGTGGTGGGTGTGCTCTTTCGCGCACCTTGACTATTCTCAATAAACAACCTGCATGACCCAACAACATTTGGATGCCAAGAAAACTTCTAGAAATTAATTCTTCAGTAGGTGGCCATCATGGATTGAACACATGACCGCTTAGTTAGTTGTCAAGACCATATCTCCTTTTTCTACCACTAGATCAACCCACGATGATTATTTACTTTCTATTTAATATTAATTTCCACTTACTGAGTCTTCTTTCATATTTCAAGTCCACGTGTGTGGGGAGTGTCAAATAATACATGACTAAATTTACCCATACCCAATAACTTGAGTCAATTGGTGATTTAATAATTACATATTTTAATCACATGATGGGCAGAAAGTTCCACTCACAAATGTCTCGAGGGAGGGAATCCAACTAGTAAGAGCTTAATACTAAATTTCCATGGTATGCAGTCTTTTAGTAGTACTTGTGCATTAGATGAGGCATACAGTACCTTAGACACAGGTCATTATGTAAGCATTACATCAGTACGACCTTGAAAGTCAAATACAGATTTTGTCACTCCTTATATTTCCAACGATGGTACCAACAAAAAACATAATTTCCTAAAAAAAACAAACAAACAACCCCAGAACACCATACCGAAAATCCAGAGATGTAGAGGCTCCAGGCGGTGCTTCTTTCTGTATATCAATTAAGACTTATGTTAATTCATAATGCTGCATGAGAGTAACAGTTCATAACCTAAAAGGAAAAAACAAGCCAAGCAGCAGGAAACAAAATTATAAGGAAAACAACAGGCCTAAATCCAGCACCTTTAGAACAGCTGCAGAAGAAAATTGTGGTAAGTTTATCGTGATATCAGCATCCTTACCCTCAGGACCTGTCGAATCATTAGCGAACTTGATAGTTTTCGCCTCATAATTGTAGAACCTCCATTCCCTGATTAAATGGGATTAAATTCAATACATTGCATGCCAAGCACAAACCACAAAATCTTCACCAATCAAACATACGTTAAGCTAGTAACATGCAACCATTGAGTACCTCAAGAAAATTGTGGACGATGAAAAGCGCTGAATGTCACTTTCGTCAATTCCACCATCGCCCTCCTCTGCTTCACAACAGAGCTCAACAATTGCATCCATGGCTCTAAAATGATTTTCAACACAAGGATCAAACTCTGAAACCTTAACCTTGGGCAAAACATCATTTAAACGATCAGTGCGTTGGTGTTCGTTGACTGAAGTAGAAGTAGTAGTAGCAGCAGCAGCAGCAGCAGCAGTAGTAGCCACTGGTGTCTTCTTCTTAGCTCTTTTCTCCGGTTCCTTCTTCTCCTTAGCCGGTGGTTTCTTCTTCCCTTTGTTGGAGGTCTTCTTAGCTCTTTTCTCCGGTTCCTTCTTCTCCTTAGCCTGTGGTTTCTTCCTCCCTTTGTTGGAGGTAATGTCAGTGGATGATGGTTCTGGTGGAGATTGAAGTTCTTCCATTGCCACTTCTTCTTCTTGCTTGAGAAATTCAGGATTTTGGGTAAGGTCGTGGAGATTCGAACCCTAGCACGCCTTCTAATTTGATTTTATTAAGGATCTAATGCGTTGTGGAGTTTCGAACCCTAATCATCAGCGTATCAATCTGTAAGGCCGTACGGGGGACTACTTTCCAAACGCACAGTTTTTGTGGTAATTATATTTTAGGATAAATAATTACCTTCGTTTTGAGTTAATTCAAAGTTAATAATTTTATTTTTAAAATTTCGAGCTTTGTTTAAAGAAATTTTTTTGAAAATGTTTTGAAGAATATAATTTTGAGATTTTTTAGGAAGGTGAATTTTTAGAAGGAGAAAAAATTGGATATAGAAGTTGGAATCTATTTAGGAAGTGCTCTGAAATGTATTAAAAAGTAATTTATTTACCGAATAACTTGAGTAGTGGTTGTCGGTTACTTGTTGTGTTTATAATTGAATTTTGAAACAAAATCTTAGACTCAGTTACATTAAATAATCCCAAATAAAATAGTGATTCACTCATCCTCTCATTATCTTAGATTTCAATTTTTTTTTATATTTAATTTTCCGTATGCTTGAGTTTATTGGGTATTTTAGTCTAAATTACCTATGTAAAAGTAGGTTTAACTCGACAATAATTGATATAAATTTATTCATTTGATATTCCTTATCTCACAAATATTATTTTGTACTAAAAAAATAGTTCCTAACTTCCAACCCTACAATTATAGATTTTAGATGGGTAGTGTGGTTTGGGCTTGGGTTTGGCCCTTTAGATTTTAGCTTCATTGGTCCGGGGTCATAACCTATTTAGACTTAGGGTTCAGGCCCATTCGTGATTTGGTACTTATTTTATTTTATTTTATTTTATTTTCTAACTTTTAAGGTTATTAAACCTTGAGCTAAAATTGTATACAATCCAAATGACTTTAAAGCCAAACTCAATTGACCATAACAAAGGCACATAACTCCTATTGGGATTTATCACGATTTTTTTCTTAAATTACAATTGGAGACAATTAGTATTGCATTCAATCTTTTTTTCTTTTATTTCATCATTAATGTGATAATGAAGTAATGATTTGTGACTTATTAACATTTATCATTAATTTTTAATAGTATATTTAACTTTTCCATGAAAAATAAATATTTTTTTTAATCATTTTCGTTATTCTATTCAAATTTATATATATATATTAAACAAATTATATTTAATATAATAAAACAAGGTTTCATAATGTATATATTAATTGTTCGTTTTGTTAGTATTTTTGTGAAAGGTTGAAATATAGAAAATGTCGCCATTTTCGAAGACGTGGGGGGACTGTTGAACACGAAAATTTAGAATAAAAGCTAATACCTATACCTTTCATTTTATAATTAATTGTAGACATTATTTTATATGATGCTGACGTTATCAATAAAAAATAGATATAATCAATAATTTGATCACCATGCAAAGTGCTGTTTAGTGATCACTCCCATTTTCTCTTCTTACTAACTAAAACTTTGAATCCACCGCAAAAGGTTGCAGTGAGGCCAGGGGAGAATCGCGGGGGCGCCACAGACGAGGGTGTTGTAGATTGGATTCGAAAATGCCGAATAACTGAAAGTGCTACAATTTTCAACTCAAACAGAGCCATTTCTTTCCCTAAACAAAACCGAAATCCCCCTTGAAATATGGGATACTTGAACGGATTTTCAGGACAAAATATGTTGTTTTTTAGCCATCTTTCTGGGTTGAACTCGAGGCAGTTTGTTCCCCAAATTTGCTCCACTCGACCCATAGCATAAGGATGGTAACTGACTCGAGTCCCACGTCGAACGAACGTTCCATCGGGTAAAATGTCGTCGTTTTGGCAAAGCTTGGAGTCGAACTGAATGGGAGGATACAACCTCATGGACTCGAAGATAGCAGCTTGTAAGTAGTGGAGATTTTGTATTTGGTCAAAGGATGTAGGGTTTGAGTTCGGGCCAATGACTCGATCAGCCTCGAGTTGGATAGCAGACTCTACGGTAGGATGGGAGGAAATGACCCAAAAGAAGCTAGTGAGGGCAGAGGCAATAGTATCACGACCGGCTAAAAGAAAGCTAACAACGATGTCTCGTAAGAAAGTCTCGTCAGACACAATTCGCATAAATTGAGAGAGGAGGTCTCTATGGGTCGAGAATCCTAATTTTCTTCTTTGTCGAATTACTTCACGAGCCAACATGTTTATTAACTTTATTGCTTTCTTAAGTTCCTTCTCTCTCCCTACAAAATGACAAAAAAGAAAAAGTTGATTTCTTTTCAACAATGAATGTGAATAACAAGGGAAACAACAAAATGAATCTTTACCCATCAACGTCACTTTTAAGATCCATTGGCATTTGATATAGAATATAAAATATAGTTGAATATAATGTATGAATACCCATCAACTCCAAGTTTTATGATTTAGTGGTCCTTTGATATAAAGTGTCATACTTACTTTTGATATCCATTTATTGAGTAGTGACAATCTTTGAAGCTCACCCATGAGTTTCATATTTCATAGTGAACAAAATTATATTATGAAGTTGTTCTCTAAATCATTCATATTAGAAAATCTATTAAATATACATCAAGTAACTTAATAAACGATCTAATAACATGCAAAATAAAGATGAATATAGCTTAGAAAACACCACATTTTAAAAAGATCTTTCTATCAAGAATCCTAACATTTGCATTTGGATGAATTTTTTACCTCAACCATTCTATCACATTCACAACTTCACATTCTGTTAATTTTACCATGATCATAGCTAAATTGACATACACCATCTTTCGTCAACGGTTTTACACTACATGTCGTCAAATAATGATAATAAAATCGAATTTCAATAGGTTTTAGTATCTCTTAATTTGTACCTAAGTTGAGCATTCGCTTGATTTTCCAGATCAACGGCGGGACCGCCATGGCTCTTTCAGCAGAAAGCTTAGAAGCAAGATCGAAGGCGACGGCGAAATCCGACATGGGAAGCGACAGCTCCAAGCACATTGGATCCAACCCAAATGAAAACTTACAAATACTATCAAAAGCAAATCTTCTAAACACATCTTGTAAATCCAAAGCTCCGCCACTGCCGCCATCGGCAACCGACGAAAGAAGCGGCAAAAGGCGGGAATGAATCTCCTGAGAAACAATTTCAAAACAGTAGGATCTAATCGACTGTTGACCAAGCTCAATAATCGCCATTTTCTTCTGGAACTGCCACAAATCGCCATCGACGTTGAAAATCCCACGGCCCAAAAAATCGCCAAGAATCGAGGAGAATATTTTCCCTTTTGGGTAATTTTCAAATTTTGTCTTGAGAATGTATTCCACGTTGTCGGGATTGGCCGTGATCGTGTTCCTTAAAACGTGGATGTGAATGGTCTTCGTCGGAGATTGCCGAAGAAGATGAGAATACCAATCACAGAGGTTATGGAAATCTTTTGACCAAGATGAAGCCAAATAAGCTTGGCATATTTCACAGCTGCATAGAAATTTTGACCTCAAAAGAAAGAGGATTATAAAGATGAGTATAAGAAAAAAGAAAAAGAGAAGAATTGGGAGAAGAAGAAAGAAAATTTCCATGGTAGAAAACAGAGGATGAAGAAGAAGAAGAAGAAGAAGAAGAAGAAGAAGAAGAAAGAAAGATCAAGGTTTTAATGGGTCTTTTTTTGTAATGCTTTTTGGGTAGCTAAGAGAGAAAAAAACAACATGAAAAGCTTGTTGTTAAAACAAGAGAATAATATTTGAAATGTGTTTATTAACACTTTGGTTTTAGGCTTCTTATTATTAATTTGAAGAAACCAAAAGTAATTTTTAAAAAATTTGATTCAGTAAAAATTAGGTTTAAAAGTGTCAAATCAAAAGAGGGGATTAATTTTAAATACATAAAATAGTAGTTAGAAGTGATTTTAAGGAATCACAATTAACATGTTTTTAAATTGGTGATTAAATTTTATATTTTTGTTTGTTTTCTAGGGATGGAAAGATGAGGAAAGGTTGTTGGATGGTGTGCATAGTAGTTTTGGTTAAGAGATCCTATTGGTAACTAGTTGGGCATGGAAGTGAGGGATGGACAAAAAGGAAAAACACATGAGAAAGTTGTGGCCTTTTATTAAAGTAATGCGAAATAAATCTAACTTATGTTTTTAAAGCTATCCATCTATCTTTTATATACCTCTTTTTTCTTTACATTCAAAAAAAGTATACGAAATTAAAGATAATACATGACACGACTAGTTAAAGATATCGCTAATATTTAACATAGTTCAGTTGATACATGAAATATTAATCAATAAATTAGATATGTAAATCTTTTTATAAAATAAAAATTAATTAAATCTAGTTATAGATACTATGCATCTTCCTAACTTTCTATTTTAACTATTTGTATCATGCTCTCGCATATGTTAATTGAATAAGCAATACAAAATTGAATTTATGAACTTTAAAGATTATTTAGCATTTTTATTATTGAAGTTAAGTCGATAACGATGTGACCTTGTTTACTAGATAGATGTTAATTAATTTTGCATTGAATGTCAAATAGTTAAATAGAGATAGAACTAATTAATCTACCAAATCGTATACAATTCTAAACCATACAAAAAGTTGTAGGGTATGTTTAAGGGTCATATTTAGGATGCCAAAAAAGTCACTTTTAATATGCTTAAAATTAGTTT
Source organism: Cucumis melo (assembly GCF_025177605.1). Lineage (NCBI taxonomy): Eukaryota > Viridiplantae > Streptophyta > Magnoliopsida > Cucurbitales > Cucurbitaceae > Cucumis > Cucumis melo. The sequence continues at coordinate 32,515,368 of NC_066860.1, read as the reverse complement.
TCTTTTTCAAATTATAGTGTTGGGTAATTACTTTCTTTTAAAATTATGTTTTTATTTTTAATTTTATCTTTTTCTCCATATCTTTACGCCTATTTTTTTCTTTAATTTTGTTCGTTTTGTTCTTTCACTTTTGGTTTTTTTAAAAGAAGTAATATACACACAAAAATACATTTTTGTTTTTAAGTAAGGTAACTTTGTTTCGAAAGAATGATAGAATTATGTCGATAGAAACGAATAGAAAATTAACACAAAAATTGGTTCTTTGTGGTCACAGTTTCCTTGTTCTATGACATATTCTTATCCTTATGTATGATTGTATTATTGCAATTTTTTAAATTCAATATTTAAAAATAGGTCATTTCCATTATAATATATTTTAGTAGGGATTGTATGTATTACAAAATGACAAGAGAAATTTTTAAATATTAAAAAAAATGCCAAACTATTTAGAAATATATATATATATATTTCATAAAACAAAACTACTAAAACTACTAAAAAACAAAATTATTACACTTGATTTTTTCTATAAAATATAAATATTTATCAATTTTGTATCGATGATATTAATAACTTTGTATTAGTTTCTATCAATGTTAGATAATTCATCTATCTAAATGGTAAGAATAGTAGAAAAATTTACTATATAGCTTGTATATAATTTAACACATTTTTCTATACTTAAAAAGATATGAATTTATAATATTTTAAGTTTGATAGGTAGTTAGTCCCTCAAAGTATATCGTTTTAAACACTTCTTTAACTAAGATCTATTTCAGTTAAAATTGATAATAATAATATTTATTATACTTGGTCGTAAATATTTTATCAAATGTTCTGTTTTGTATTATTAAATAAAAAAATGATTATTTTAAAAAATAAAATATTTGCAGGCATGTAACCACATGCCTGCAAATATTTTATTAATTTGTGCTGCTCTCATTTACACTTTTTTTTTACAGAAAAAAATTAAATATTTTGATTAATTTCAAATATATTTAATAAAAAAAATTTATTTAAAGAGAAAAAAAATTAATAGAATTTGGTGAATTTAAAAATAGGAAAGGAGGAATATTAAGAATAAGCATATTTCCGTACGAAAGATTTAAAAATATACTATTTTCGTGTCTGTCTATGTATATATATTATTATTTGGAAATTGGAAAAGCATATTTCAAATTCCAATACAATTCCAATTCACGTGGCGCAAACAATTTCCACTCACACGAGCGCAAAATCAAATATTTACACTCACTTCGTCCCTGCTAAATTAATGTCTAAATAAATTAATAATATACAATGCTTTTCTTTGTTTTCAATTCTACTAAAACCAAAATTTATCCTAATTTGAATATTTTGTACGTAAGTTTTATTTTCTCCATGTTATCCATCACAATTTTCATATTTTAAAAATGAAAATTAAATAAAACAAAAAATTTCAGAATGAATTGGTTGAATCCCATTGAAAAAAATCATTGAAAGTATAAGAAAATTATATATAAAAAAAAAAATTGTTTGAAATATGGTTTATTAATGTATGATTGTACTGAATTTGTGAGTGTGGGTGATTGTTGGGTCTTATATCAACTCCAATAATTAATTTATTGTCATTTGTCACATCCAATTTATTTGTTAATGAAACACAATTTTATTTGATTCATTCAAATGGTTTAAAACCCAATTATGGTTTAAAAGAACTAATTTGTAGATAAACTTGAATAAAATTCAATTGGATTTTATCTAATTAGAAATATAATCATAGTAATTAGATTTAATTACAACCATACGTTAATACAACTTGGTTTATATATATATATATATATATATATATATATATATATTCCTTTCTCAACAAGTGAAATTATATTATTCCAGTGGTGGTTGAGATAATTTTTAATGAATTAATCTCTCCTAATTGAATTACAATAAAATATTAAAAAAAAAACAAATTATTTACGCGGTATAGAAAAAACAATAAGAAAACAAAATTTATTGTCTTTGATTTGTCAATAAAGATAAATATTTTATCAAATTTTTTTATTTTTGACAATTTCACTTAATTTGAAATTTGACCGACGTTTATTTGAAATATTACAATAAAAAATATTTTTGTGCAAATTGATCCACCTTTACTCAACCTATTTAGATTTAATCACAAATTGCCATTGGCAAACTTTATTAAGAAATATTTTCTTTTCATTTTTTATTTTAATTGAAGGAGTGTGTGGAGATGAATGCATATATGGGTGTTGCATCCAAGTACTATTCTATTCCCATTAGAATTTAATTCAAATTGTCAAAAAATTAAGATGAATTAATTTGATTTCATGTTCTCAAACTTTTGCAAAACTAGTATACTCTTTTGACATTTTATTTGTAAAATTCGGATTTTGCATAATAAACTTTTGTATTTTTCAAAACGTAAAGTATCAAAACCTTTCGACTCTTCTATAAAAGTTAATATTACAGTAACAAAATACTAAGTTTTGAAAATAATATATTTTAATATACCATTTCAAAAATTACACTGCCTACAACAATAATAAAAAACATACATATAATATAACGGTCTTCATACTTTAATACTCATTTCGTTTTACTTCACATACTTTTGATAAATCATAAAACCTAACATCAAACAATAATAACTAGTTTTACATTCAAACATAAAAAAATCAATTTTTAGATTTATCGAAAACTGAGAGATTACATTTTAAGATTTTAAAAATATATAAATAGAAATAAAATGGACACAAAGTATATGAACAAAATAAAAAGGAATTGTTTTTAAATATAACAAAACAAATCAAAATATTTACATATATACAAAATAACACTATCGATGACTTATAAAAATTAGTAGACTACTATCATCTATCTATCACGTACACTAATAAATACTAACAAACATATATACTAACGTCTATCACGTCGATAAAGTGTGATATTTTACTATATTTATAAATATGTTCGACAATTTTATCCTAAAAACAATTATCCAACGAAAGAATCGGTGTTCCAATTGTGGGATGGTGTACTTGAAGAGATGCAATTAATGTGTTGGGGTAGCCAACAAATTTGCATGTGGGAATGCCAACCACCAATGGACACCACTTCTAGTTGTTGTTTAAAATGTTTCTTTTCTACATTTGTGAGGTTGGCTCATTAGCTTTAATTTCATGTGATGTTGGTCACTTTGTGTGGTGCAGTACTTCCCAAAGACCAAAGCTCCGCCAAATTTAAAATTTGGTCAAAGTTGGTGAGATGAATAGTCCCTCTTTGAATGTTCTAAATAACAGCAATTGAGTTGCATGATTGTTTGTTTGTTTGTTTTCAAATGGCATAAAAGAGTTAGTAACTTCAACTTGTTGGACCAAAGACCCCCTGATTGTTTGTTTTCCAGTTGTGCCTTCATATAGGCTTAAGTTGTTGTAACTTATAAGGTAATAGTTTAAAACCCAATAGATTATGCATTCTTAAAGATAACATTAGTATATATCTCAACAATTATTAGTAACCGTTGTTGGGTCAATATTATAGTTTGTTTATCTATGATGACCTACCTACCACATTATAGACAATCTTGCATGGGTAAAGATCAATTCTAAAACAAGAACAAAAAGGACTGAAGAAGACAAGGATGTCTCTACAAATAATTATTATTCCTCTTTACTATTACAGAGAAGAGAAAATAATTACTTGTATTCTGTTAGATCATATTGAAAATTGAGTTACTCACTTAAAAACTATGAAAGGTGTTTAAATTCAACGAACTCATTTCTTTGGTAGACATCTCAAAAACTTTTAGTAATTATGGCGACAACATTTTATACTAGTAAGTATATAACAATATTTTTTTAAAAAAATTACAAATATTACGACGTTTATCCGTGATGAACATCATAATTAATAATCTTCTATTAGTGATAGACTTCTTTGTTGGTAGACTACTACCAACAATATGGTATATTATCAATAGATTTTGAAAATTGTATCTAAATTTTGTCACATTTGCAACTTTATTTATTTGCTAATATTTTTTAGAGTCGGATCGGCTTTATTAAACCCAGAGGATTAACATGCTCTATACCTTAGATTTTTAATTTTCCAAAAGAAGTAGAGAGACTAAATCATGTTAGTAAAGGTCTGATACATATTTAAGAGTACAAGAATTCAAATCTGAAACCAAAAAAAAATGTCTCGAGAAAATAAAAGTTAGTCATGAACTTGACCTAAACACATCAAGGAGTCAGAGTTAGAGACTTCAATTAATCAGAAACCATGAAAAGGCTTGAGAATACAAAAAATTAGCTATGAACTTGACCAAGAACTTGGAAAGTTTCATACACATACAGAGAGAAAGAAGAAATATTAGCTCTGAACTTGAAGAAGAAGAAGAAGAAGAAGAAGAAGAAGAAGAAGAAGAAGAAGAAGAAGAAGAAGAAGAAGATGGAGACTTACCTAAAACACCCACAAGAAAGAGAGAGGTAGAGAAATGAATACATACAAGCAAATCAGAGAGCACAGGCAAAGAGACTATGCCAAAATATTATTTTGAAAATTACATGACAGATGATCATTGAATGAATGAAATGTCTTGTCAAATTGGGAGGTCACTTATCTGATCTCTAATGTCTCTAAGTAATTTTTAAAGCTTAAAGCTGTTTTAGATTGGCTTGCAATGCAGAGTACACAGCATACCAGCCATACTGAGTAGGATGCACTTCATCCCAGAAGAACGCAGCTCCTGGATCTTCACATATCGTGTACTTCTTCTCCCCATTCGCACCCACACTCCCACACGCATACTCGCTGCTTATTCCCACGCAACACGGCTTCATTGGGTTCTCAAACTTCACATTCCCTGCACAAGTAGTTTCCCAAGTTCATCGTTACTTTCTAGAGTCAGTGTGGCTCGTCGAATTGGTATTAGATCATTTACTTCTAAGAGATCATGGGAAGTTTGTATATGTGTAATCCTAGACCTAAAGTGAGTTTGACACCGACTTCAAATTCTGCTTAGTGTTGGCTAACGTGATTCAAAGCAAACACTAAATTTATAAGCACTTATAAGTTACACTTAAAATGTTTTTGAAGTTCATTCATAATTTGTTAAGATGTGTTTAGCTTAATCGAATTATAAGAATAGCGATAATTGCAGCCAATTCAATAATGACTCTTTTTTGTTTGGAATTCGAGTGTGTAAGGGATAATAGGACCAATGATATAAACAATGTACACTCATCGCTTTGGCTACCTCATTAAGGGAACACGACTATGATCTCTATCTACTAGGCTAAACTCACTATAAGAATAGTAGTGGCTGCAATCACTCTACTGCGCTAAACATCATTCTATTTCCTTATCAACCGTCAGTGTAAACTAGGAGTGTTTAGTTGAGGAAGATCAATTCTTAGTGCAAAATTTCATTAATCAAATGGAAGTAAAAAAGTTAAACGTAGAAGATAGAAAAAGAGAGAGAGGGAACGAGAGAGTCACCAAGTTGATCTACTTTGTTGTTGAGAGCAGCCATGAAAGAGGAATAAAGATCAAGAAGGATGAAAGTGGATGCAGAGGGATCTTTGACTTCAGAGTTGAGTTTAGCCACAGATTGCTGCAACAGTAGATTGTGGAAGTTGACAAGTTGATTCTGAGTTGAATTACACTGTTGGAAGGAGGATGCAACTGTGGTGCTGGGAAGGCAGCCCAATGGCTCAAGAGCTGTCACCACTATCTTTGGGACCCCCAACCCATGGATGCGCCTCAGGTTCACCTCTAGCTGATTCACCACTTTCGTTATAAATGGCTGCCAGCCCTGCCATCAGCAAAATCAACTTGTTTGTTAAGCACAATTATTCTAGTTTAGTTTGTTAAGCACACAATCTTTTTGTTTTCGATTAGAAGAAATCCTCGACAAGTTGTACCCATTTTTCACTCTAATCACTCTTAAAAAAAATTTAGAAAATATTCAAGAAAAAGGATAAAAGAGGAGATTGCATAAAGCAAATTGTAATTGGACAATTAGATGGATCGCAAAAAAATGGATATAACCCAAGATACACCAATGTTTTTTTTTTCTTTTAGATTTTGAAATTCAATCTTAGAACCACGGCTAGCGACCATCAGATTTTTTCTTAACCAACTTTCTACCAATGTTTAAAAAAATTTGTTTAGTTTTGAAAAACTTTTTTTCTTTAAATTTGATTAATAATTAAAAAATAGGTTTGTTTAGTAAGTAATTTACTTTTTTTTTTAGAAAAAAAAAACCCTTTCTAAAATTATAAAAAATAATGGAAATGAAAAAAAAAAAAACAGTTTTTAAAAAATAAATTTTATTTTTGAAAAAATAGTAAACACTATTTAAATTATCCTAAGTACCATTATATTCTCATTTTCTATTTACCTTTTACATCTACCGAAGGAATTCAATTTTGAACCCAATCTTTCAATTTAATCTACGTTTTACGATTATATCATTGAAATTCAATCCCTTAACCCTACACCACAAACACCTCGAATCTCACCACTTATATGAATTTTGATGCCTTAAGTTAAATAGTGGTTAATATATTTTCAAACTTTTAATCCACATTAGGGTTTATAAATTAAGAAGCTAAGTTTGGAGGTAAAAAACCTGAGGAGATCCATTAGTGGCTTGGTAGACACTGTAATCGTTGCCGGCGAGAGAGACGAGCGCCACAGAGGACAGCAAGTCACGGCCGGTGAAGGTCGATTCGCCGACCAACTGTTGGAGAAAATCGATCTGAGTGCTCATGTTAGGGCTCGTTACAAACGTATTGAACACACCGGTCCCGCCGTACGCGAAGTTCATACCGTATTTCAACTGTCCTAGTCCGAACCCTACTTTCCGCCATTTGTACGGTATCGGAGACTTCACCTTCAGATACTTGGCTGCATTTTTCAGAGAGAAGATTTTCAATGAGCCAACAGTGCTGCATAGTCGAACCGATTTTGATGAATGGTCTCTTCCCAGAACAAAAATTGGAATTTTTTACGTACATCGATGAGAGATTATCCATAAATGCATCAATTATTTGGTCCACTTTTCAAGAGATAGTTCATATGTTTTTTTCTTTTAGACATTTTGCTTGTGTCATTTACTGGCAGAATGACCAAGATAATCCGATTGCATGCGTGTTTGACTGGTCAGCTCTCCGCCCTCACGACTACGGTTCAAACACTTCATAAACCTAATCCTATTCTTCTAATCATGAATTACTTCCGACTAAAAGAATACCCGTAACACAATTGGTTAATGATAAAAACAAATATCCCATTTTGTAATAATTATAGAAAAGTTATTTGAAGAATCGACGCAAATACGAAGTACTAAACTTTTCTTAAATATTGATGATACGAACATATCTTTTTTTTTATCTATCCAACAAAACTCTATCAAATTATTCAAGTTGCCAAACAATTCTTTATTACATAATTAACCCAACTAGGAAGGAAGTATATCATTAATATGTTAAAATGCTAAATTAACATTTTTTATACTTATTTATTTTGTAATATCATAGACAACACATATGAAACCGAAGTGTTTTTATTTCTTTTAATACAATTCTACATTTTAAAATTCCATATTCAGAACCGATACACCAATAATAAAGACAACTTATTTTTAAAATTTACAAGACCACATTAAACATAAAACCAAATTATATATCCGAACCAAAATAGATCTTTAAATTGTCCTTTTAAAACGAACAATTCATGAATGAAGTAGATACATAACGACTAGACACATAGTTTCAACCAAAAAAAAAACTAATGCTTACAACATTGCTTTAGGACAATAAAAATTACAACATGCAAGTTAGAATTTCACAATCGACTATTAAAAAATGTCGACAAAAAAATAAGCACTTAAGTTATACTTAACCATAGAAATAACTTTAACAACGTGTCTTTATGAGCTAAATGAGGTTGTGATTGACCTTTTTATCTTCCTAATATATTTGAATTGACGTTACAATAAAATATTAATTTTAATAAAACCCCATAAACTAATTCAACTTGAAGATTCCAATAGATTTAAATTCAAACTAATGTAAAAGAAGTTGTTGGTTCAATTAAATCCCAAATTTTGAATTTATACTTGAATATACTTTTATGGGTCAAAGTATGATACATATAAATTAGAAAAAAGAAAACAGAGGAACGATTAAAAAGGGGGGAAAAGGACAAAGGGAAGAAGATGGTGATGATGAGGATAAGGAAAGAAATGTAAGTGAAAATGAAGTTCGTGTCCAAATTTGTTTAAATGGAAGTGAAAAAGTAAGAGAAAGGGTGTGTGTCATGGAAAAAAGAAAAGGGTAATGCTAAACTGACATATCCAAAAGACACAGCCATCCCAATACCAATTTTAATTTTAATTTAATAAATAAACAAAAGTAAAAGAGCAAAAATTATATAAAAAAAAAATTATAAAAAAAAGGAAGAAAAAAGCTGAATCAATAATGCATCCATTCTTTTATTTTTACAGCCAAAAAGTGTCACTCCCTGACTTGGCAATTATCCCTTCCAAATATTGCATTTTTATTTCCCTTTCTGCTCAATTTTTTTTTAAATCGTCAAAAATAATAAAATAAAATAAATATTATTAAAAGCTATTTAAATTAATTCTCTGGATATTTAAATAAGTGATTATCAAAATTTCAATTCAAAGAAAAACGCCTAATGTCGAATTAATCAATAAAATTCTTACGTTTTGATTTAAATCTTTTTAAGTATTTATTATTGTTATCGGTTATATTTTCATCATCATCATTATTTTTTTTATCGAGATCACTCGTTATGTACTAACGCAGGAGAAACTTATGTTTATTTAGTTTGATAATTTGATTTCTTAATTAATTTTTAAATTTAGTTTGTTTTTTTCCCTCTTTTACAATAATATTCAAATTCTTAAAAAAAATCCAACCTACGAAAAATTATTTTTAGATACAATAAAATTAATCAAAATATTTACAAAATATAGATATTTTATTTATAATTTGTTGTTGATTTTTCGAGGTGTGTATACACATTTAAAAACAAATCATAGATGTGTGTGTGTGAAATTAAGATAAATTGGTAAAACCAAAGTCAAAAAAAGAATATTAGACAAAAGGAGTAATATAGTGAGCAAGGAGGAGCCCACCACCTCCATTGATTTTTTTTTTTATTTTTTTTATATATGTATATATATATACAAATAATAATTAAATTTATTAAAGCAAATCTGAATCACTTTGTGTCCATAAAACTAAAGCTAAAGATCTGTGGCCTTAAAAAATAAAGCACATTTTTCTTTATTTATTTTTCAACCTCTTTTGAATATTATATTTTGTTTCTAGACTTACCTTTAATCATACAATAATGCTTTTTCTTTCATTTACATTTTAATTCTTTTGTTTTTAAAATCCAAAAAGATGCTTCTTCCCTATTTTATCTCTTGTTAATTTTTAGATCCACATTTCATTTCCATCTTTGCTTTCTAATATATATTGATTCTAAATGTAAAAGATGCTTATTCACTAGTTTTAGTATGGCTTTAGATCCATTTGACTATGATCTCTGCTTTATATTTTCATAACTAATTTTTTTTTCTTAATTCTTATTTATTTTTTGAAAAAAATAAATATGTTGTGTATTTATCACTTTCTTTATTTTGGTATTCTTGTGTGTGGGGTCGTTTGGTGGTCAAAAGCCAAATTTGTTTTTAAACCACAATGACATGAATTATTAGCTTTTTTGTTTTTATCTTGAAAAATAGTTGAATATTTAGTTAGTTTGAAAGAGAAGGGGGAAATTTTTTCAAAAATAAAATTTCTATAAGATAGTAAAGAAGTTTTTAAATAAAATTTAGGTCACAAAACGATATTGAAACTTGCACTAAGTATTCTACTAGTGTCTAACCTTTTAATTATCTAGGATTTAAAATTTATTTATTTTATAAAAGCTTAATCTACCTATTTATTTGTCTTGAAAAAAAATATACCCTATCTACCCAAATTTTAAACTAAAAATATTTTGATGATTTATTACAAAATTATCGGGGCAAACAAACAACTAAAAAAGTTATAAAGCAATTAACAACTTAATTTACCCAATTAATTAAGCTTAACCATAAGAAAATGTAGTAAAAATAATAATAAAAAAAAACGGATGGTAAAGTTTAGAGAGTTACCTAAGTAGTCGGTTAAAACACGGCCATCGGAGAAACGGCCGGTGGGTTTACCGGGAAAAGTAATTCCATAGGGATACTGCCAAGATTTGGCCGCCGGTTTCCGGTTGTTTCCGGTGTCCACGTAAGAATCGCCAAACACAAACATCTTCCTAGGATTGGAATCCGACAACTCTCCACCTCCAAGACTCTGACTCCTCCGCTGCTCACGGTGGGCGCCCCCACCGGCCGACACCCAAACCACCCCATATAATTCTGCACCCAAATTTTTTATTAAAAAAAATGATTAGAGAGAGAAGAAGGGGTTAGGGGGGTTTTAGAGAGAGAGAGTGGGGGAAGAGGGGAACCTGGGAGGAGAGAGAAGCAGAGGAGATAGAGAGAGAGGAGCTTTTTGGAGTCCATTAAAGGAAGCTTAGACTTGGAATTGGAATCTCTTTGAAGTTTGAAGTTTTTTTTTTTTTTTTTTGGCAATTTGTTTTATGGAGTTTGGAAAAATGGGGAGTGTTTGCTTGGAGACTGTACTCTTTATGTTATATAGGAGAGGAAAGAAAGGCAAAGTTCACTAATGATAAACTCACCTGTCTGTCACCTTTCTTACGTCAACCAACTCCATGTTTTGTCAAACTTTTGCCCATACGTCATTCTTTAAACTTCCATATTTTGCCGTTTAAGCCTTTCTTCGCTTCTCCTTTGTTCTTAAGGTACCATTTTACCCCTTTTTTTCCATATAAATTTATATTCTAAACTAATAATTACATCCATCTAAATAATAGTATTTATTTATATCCATCGAACATTAAACTTTCTGAAATTTTGTAATCGTTTCTCATGTGTTGTTACTTGGAAAAATATTACTAAATCTTGTACGTGTATTAAATAAACATTTAGGAGATGTTTAGGTCAAACATTATCTAAAATTATAATAATCATAATTTGTTGCGATGAATGCTATTAAAAAGTTTCTAATTAGTTATTTCAAAACCTCTACTTGCTATTTTATTTTCATTGTTTTTTTTTTTTTTTTTTGCTACGGTGTTTATTATTTACTTGTCAAACCACAATATTTTACCCATCAAATAAATATTATTACAACTCAAATTAAAATAATCATATCTCAAACACAAACTATTATAACATAACTATAATAACCTATGGTTATAATAACTAACCCATGGTCATCAAACGTTCCCTTAAACTTTTATAAGTCAATCAATTTAAGACTCTTGAAACGAACTATAGAGGATTTTGATACAATTTTTTATATTTTATAAATAGTTTTAACTTTTTGTTATATTAAAAAGAATATTTTTTTTTTCTTTTGACAAAATATAAAAGAGGACGTAAATTGGGTATGGTATGACAATTCATTTCATCACCATCAAAGGGGAAAAGATTTATGTATTCATATCCTTAAAAGATATATCCTAAATTTATTTTCATCGTACTCATTAAATTATATACCAAGAAATTAAATAATATTATGAACCATTGAACAAATAATATAATTGCAGACGTTAGTTAAAAGCTTTGAGGAAAAAGTTGAGAATGATAAAACAAATATAGTAATTAATTAACAAATAGGGTAATTAATTAAGGACCGTTTTGTATATTAATATTCTTGAGAATATTATTATACGAAAGTTTGGAAAAGAATCTAAATATATATAAAATTGAAATTCGACATCAATGTCTTACTACTTAAGTTAGTGTCAACACAACTTTAGGATAATTATTAAAGAAAAGTAATGAATATATATACACTTTATTTTTATTCTATAAACAATACATATTGTAGTAGTTGAATATATAGTTTATAAACACTAAAATATAAAAACAATCAAATCACGAAATCCTTTTAGTATAAATTGGGAGTGCGATATTTAAATCGAGATCTCGTTCTCTCTTTGACGTACGATCAAAATAACCAAACTTGTCGTAAAGATTATTATTAATTATATAAATTGATTGCTTTTATATAAATGTGGAGTTTTAGAATAATGTAGAGTAAGAATATGATTTGAAAATATATTGTTTCTACTATGTCACATCTAATACCTTGGAAATGAATTAAATTCATTAAAATTTGTTGGTGAATCCTTGTATTTCGTATTCAAATATATGTATATTACAAAAACATAATAAAACAAATGTTTGGGGTCGATAAAACTTTAGCTCAAATAACATTCAAATATATTATACATGATCAATATATGATTTGAATTGTCCCTTACCTAATTAACGTATTAAAAAAAAATGATTGTGACTACAAAGTTTTTGAACCTTAAATTAAAACGCAACAAACAACAATAAAAAAAATGTTTAGTTTTGTGGGAGGCACGCGTTATTTTTAGCTCATGAAAACTTGAATTCAGACTATTTATAATTTAAAAATATGAATATTAAATAGTTTAGAGATCGATACATTTTACTTATAGATTTTGGTACACTAATGTTAGCTAACATATAATCATCAAACGCATTTTGAAAAAATGGTTCGAATGATAACATATAAATCATCAAACACGTCTCAAATTCAGCTTATAGTTGAAAAATGGTTCAAATATAATTTAGTTTTTATTCACTACCTTAATTTAAATTTTCATTTTTAGATTCCTTTTATACCGTTCCCTAATGCATTTTTTTAAGAAATAAATATACTTCATAAAATAATCATCCGGTTTTTAATCTCATTTCAAAGGACCCCAAAATCAAAACCTTTTGCAAAGTTAATTATTAATACCTTTGAACAATATTACTCAAAAAGACCACAATCAATGTAAGAAACCAATAAACACAATTTTTTTGCAGTATAAAAAATATTTATAGATTAAATATCATTTTTGTTTGAGACTCTCACGATATTTAATTTATAACGTTAAACGATAAGATTGGTTGTTAAATAAATGTGAACTCATTGACATCAAATATATATTATCAACTTAAAAAATAAAAAATTTAAATTTTTATCCGATAAAAAAAATGATCGTTTCTATAAACAAAAGGTCGCATTATTTTTGGGTAAGGATACAACAATACCTATAGAGCTTTACCTTCATAAATTTGAACACTAAAACAAAGGCAACAATGAAGGGAAGTATTACTAAAATATTTCCCCACAATACATTCGTATACATGAACCCTAACACGTCACACGTGTCTTTCATTCTTCTTTTGGGTTTGTGAGATATTCAACGCAATCGCAACCCATTCACGCCAAAATAATTGGGCCGGCCCAATACTCAACAATTCAGCCCCATTACCTAGTCCGACTCCTTCACCGGGAGAGAGGGAATGGACGGCGGTGTAGACCTACGCTGGAATCCCAATTCCGACTTCCGATATCAATGTCGTTTGGTTTCGTCTCCTACGATTCAACGAAGGTTGAATTCTAGGGCTTTCTCTGGGTCAGCTCTGTCATTCTCTGTATCGTATTTACCTGGAAAGGAGCGACGGGTATACCGTAAGTGATTTTCTATGTTCTCGGTCTCCTTAAAACTTTCTCTGTATTGATTGCAGTTGTGAACGGTTGGATTACATATTGAATCTCATTTCACTAGCTTTGTTCATGAGAATGTGTTATCTCAAGATTTGAGTTCAGGATTAATCAACTTGTGTAATACGTATAGTAGAAAAAAGCTGCCTCTTATAGCATCAAATCTTCATGTTTCCTATCCAAGATTGATGAGTTTTCATGTACTTGAACAAGAAGAGGCAAATTGTTGTGCTGATATGTTATGGTTGAGAATCCTTTGGCCACAGGGATCCCTTTGGTTTGATGAGTGTCTATATACCCAATGTTTGGACTCATTCCTGCATTTTTCTTTGGGTTTGTTTTTATGGACCCAGTTTAGCTCAATGCATTTGATAATTGAGAAATTCGAGTTTGTATTTGATTAGAAGATAGTAATTTTCAGAATGTTCTTCAACTGTTGTATGTCTAACATTTTGCTTTCAGTCAGCAATTTTAATCCGTGAGTGCTTAAGAATTAGGGAAGGAATCTTGTACTCTCCTGTAATAAGACAATGGGAAGACTAAATATATCAAATTGTACGAGGGCAAAACAATCGAGAAGCCCTTGAAAAAACTGAGCTTGTGAAATCCCAAATTTGGAATTGGATTGGATGCGGGGACTCTGTTTCTTTTCCTCCCTTTTTATACTTCCTCTTGATAATGTACTATTTGAAGATGCTTTACAACGTCAGGGTTGCATGCTTTAAAGAAAGAGTTTGAACACTAACCTTTCTTTTCTTGAAGTTCTTTTAGTTGCGCCGGCCTCAACTTCTTTATTTATTACTATTCATTCGGTTCAAGATAACACAAATAGAAGTTGAAACTTGGGTTTTTAAATTTTCAAGAGTTGAATGTTTGCAGTCAATACAGTTAATTCATCTTTAGTCTGTTAAGTTAGAGTTAAGCAGTCAATTTTTATCAAATTTAATAGAACACTTAATTCTTTTGGTCTGTGATGATTTTTCTGAATAAGTTTAGGGCCAAGTGAAACTACTTATTGTATTCTTACGAGTTGTAGTCTTCTTTGGCTCTTGTCTTGATTTTCAGTTTCTTGTTTAAGCCTTTAGAAATATGAATGCCACTGTTCTCTTTTAATGTCATGTTGGCCCATTGGTAAGAAAATTATGTTCATGGCTCCATTTTTCAATCATAATCAATTTGAGGCAGCAGCAATAATTCATTTTCTATTCTTTAACATGTTTAATGATGTGAAGAATATCTTTCCTTCTGTTGTTGACAAAGTTGCACATAGCCAAAATATGAAAACAAGTCTTTTGGACTTGCATTGTGTTCAGAGAAACTGATAATTTTAGCTTTGACACTATGGACTCTTTCAACAACCGCCCCCCCCCCCCCTCTTTTGCGTACATGTTTTTTGGTGGGTTCAATTATTCCTCTCTTCACTTGTATTATAGATGCATTCAAATATGGCTTGCTTCTGGCTGCATAGGACCATGTTGAATGATTATGGCTGTGAAAGAAGAATTCACAGTTGAAATTCCTGCACATGAAGTTGAGAAAGCTGTAATCACATTTCATCTCATGACGACAACGTTGCGGCCCCCATTCACAAGCCAAATGAGATTCTCATTGTTGCCAGGTGGAATCTTGTTAACAAACATAATTATTTTCACTTTGCCTGTCAATATGCCACTGATCAATAGATTGCAATTATATTTCTATGGCCAATCATTGATATCCTCCTTTCCACTTTTTTATGCCTCCTAAAACATAAGCAATATCCTATTGGATTCATAAGGATGTTTCTTTAGTAAACTGATGTCATTTTCTTGTTTTTGAAACTGTGGCTCTGATGTTAACTACTCTCCTATTAAATTATTTGATTAATTGTGGCCACCTTATAACATGAATGTGAACAAAGAATGGTGGCCCCTTATTTGTACTGGATAAAGAGATCTATTGGCCTTATTAGTCACTGGATAAAGTAAATGTCTTTTGCTTTTGCCTAATCATACATCTTTTGTAAAGCTCTAAACATTATAGTATGATCTTTTGAGGAGACTTTCCTTCCCCTTCAAGATTATGAGCTTAGGTAATCTGCTTAATTTTGATACTGGCCAAAACTTTACTGGTTGGAGATGGGTGTAATAAATTATTAGATATTGTATTATAGTGTCATGGCCAGGGAGGGTTACAGATGAAGAAAGTTAAGTTACTGTCACTGAAGATGATGCTATTTTGGTGCACTATCAAGCCCCTAGTAGACGAGAAACTATTTAATGAGGCTGCCACAACGTGGTTAATTAGCAGTTTTTTGCTGTTGGATGTATGTATGGGAGACAAGTCCCTCGAATTTATATCTAGAAGTTATTAGGGAGGATGTAGATTTTTGAGTCCTCATCTAATGGTTCATAAGGTAGTCGCTTTGTGAGGCTTTAGAAAATGGGGAGGACACATTTTGTTTAAAGAAAAGAAAAACTCTCCCCCACACTTGCTCGTGCACGCACGCATAAATGACACAAGAATGTGAGAGAATGAAGCAGAAGTATCTTGTTTGCTGATTAGTAGGAATGTTTTGAGGAACGCTTTTTCCTGATAAGATTTTTTTTGGTTGAAAAGAAGTTGGATTTTATTCTTTGGGAATCAGTATAAATTTTCAACAGTGCTTCTCCAATATTTGCAAAATCTAAACAGGATTATTAAAACACCAAAAAAGTGAAGCCATCAACGGATTTAACTATTGATAAAGAAAAGCTATAAAGCAAAAGGAAAAAGGGTTTGAATTTGACTTCCATCTCTTCATTCTGCCCCACCTTGATCTCATTCTCATCTACAGGCCACTTTGAAACTTCCTTCCCCTTGCAGCTATTAGAGATGAACTATAAAAGAGAACTTTTATATTATGCTTTAGGAAGTCCTAAGTTTGTGAAACTTGAATTTACAGTTTGGATTATTCATTATAGTAAGAAATAAATGTGGAATAGGTTATAGAAACTTGAAATGTCAACCTGGAAATTTAGGTTTTGATTAATATTACATGGAAGCATTAAACATCTAGGTTAAAATGGGCTTGAGAGTGTTGTAGGGTGAGACGGGTTGTCCTGTGAGATTAGTTGAGATGTGTATAGTAGATGAGCTTGAGGGTGTTAGACGTGACTTGCTAAGTTTGTTAGTCCTTACAGTTTTATAAGTTTGAATTTAGTCACTATGTATTAAAGTTATATCAAACCGTATGAACTAAATTATGTCTTCCAAACCATAGAAATGAAATTTGTAATTTGTAAAATTTCTTTTTTAGATTGATGATGGATCATAATAACAAATTAGATTTGGATGGAAATGGGAATGAGGTGCTTTGATTCTTTTTAAAGAGTAGAAGCTGATGACAAACTTAACTTAGTGGATTGAACATCATAAAAGTTATGGAACCACCTACAAAGGAAATTCCACTTAGTCTTGAGAGGACTTTACATTCGTTTAGGATTGAGTTTAAATCATTTCCATAATCTTTTCACTTTTTGCCTTTTCCCTAAAATGGTTCGATATGTTTTCTTTTTCTTTCTCATCTTCCTTTACACATATTCTAGTTAATTGCATTTTCAGATTAAATAAGCTTTAAGTTTGGAAGTTTTTTTTTTAATTTAATATATATATATATATATATATATATATATATATATATTAAACTCATCGAACCAATTAGACTTTGTTTGTAGATGATTTGAATCTCTTACTCCTTAGTTGAAACCAAATGTTCTAACTAGTCGAACTATGTTTAAGTTGGTTCGATAGACATGATAAACATTAGAACTTCAATTGTTGGTCAAATTTCATTCGCTTATTTTGAAAACATCCTTTACTAGTAGAAGACTAATGGATTTATTAACTCCTTTTGTTAGAAATAAAAGTCAAACCAAACTAGTTGGATTAGACTAATATGGAACATACACAGTACATACAAATACCCTTACAAATTCTTTTCAACCTTTCATACTCATACACTTATTTTTTGTTCGAGTACAATAGGGGCGGAAAATTCAAATCACATTCCTCTTAATTGTTTAATTGAATCATGCTTTTTAGATTTTGGAATTTTTTTTCTTTTTTCTTTCTTTTTAAGTTAAGGCTATTTTTTTGAAGCCCTTGATTTATTATTTAAAAAGAAAACTTTGCAAATGTTAATTATATTTTTTTAAAAGAAAGATCAAGGATAAATGGACCGACAAATATAGATTCAACAACCACACTAAGTTGGGATATCTGTCGTGTGGAATTAAAAATTCGTTAGTTTATTGCCTATTGGAGAGAAAAAGAAGAAAAGAGACGAAAAGAAATGTGGTACGTGTGAAAGTAAAAGGTGGCTTTAGAAATGGAATTATTCACACGTGTGGTCCCCCAATTTAAGATTTTATTTTTTACAATCCTAAAAAAAGAAAGAAAATGACAATAATAATAACAACAACAATAATAATAATAAAAAGAAGAAGGGGTGAGGGTGAGGGTGAGGGTGAGGGTGGGGGTGGGGGTGGGGGTGGGGGTGGGGGGTAGCTCACGTGTAGGGTTCAATGCACTTACTAAACTGTAATAATGTAAAAAATCATCATTAGCCATGCAGGGCTTTGTTATTATGTGAAATCATTATAAATGACCTCAGAACACACACACACACATTCACACACTTACAAAATAAATAAATAAAAACTTTGTTGTTGTGGCCCATTTAATAAAACCCCTCTTTTCCCACTTTTACCCTTCCCCTTCCTCTTTTCATCCTCTTTCCCCTCTCCCCCATTTCTGTAATTTTCCTTTTTAACCCTAAAATTAATTCATTATTAGACACATATAGATGTGGTTGAGTTACTCTTTTGAAGATATCAAAATGGGAATGTGAAAACTTGTTGTCGTTTGTTGTTAATTGTGGTTGATTTTGGTTGGACAAGTAAATGTGTTGTTTGTTTTAGACTTTTTAGAGGGGAGAGTTTAGTACATAAGATAGGAATTATGGGTGTGTTAAAAAAGATTAGGATTCCTCTCATAAATAATAACAATAATAATAATAATAAAACTAAAGGATTAAAAATTGGAAGATTATTTCACATGTCTTTACATCAATGCTGTCCAATCCAAATCAATTGGTCAACTTTGTAACTCACTCTTCTTTCTTAGGTCACATAATCATTTCTGTCTATATGTGTTCTTTTGTTTTTGGAACTTTGGATTGAATGAGAGAGAGTGAGAGAGAGAGAGAAAGAAAGAGGGCCAATTAGGTTTAAAATTTACTGAGTTGGGGGCTGTGGTTACATAATTGTAATTATAGGGGCCAAAATGCAACAATTGCACATGATGATGATGGCCAGTGTAAGTGTGTTCATCAATGCCCTTCCCTCTCATGCAAATCTCTTTCATCCCATGCATTTATGACCCAAACTCCACTTTACATCATCATCATCATCCTCTATTTGTTGTGTTTTAATCGATTGAGCTATACTCAGATCAAATCGGATATTGTACGTGGTTATATGATAAAACATGATTCAACGTACCGAAATTTGATATGATTTTTGTTTCGAGATTGGATTCGACAATTTTCTCTACATTGAACTTATTAGTTCACTAGTAAAGATTTTGTATTTTGTAGTCAAACACGAAGAACGTATAATTTGTTTTGTTTTATATTTATAATAGAATGTGTTATGAATGTTGTGTTAATATATTACAGCTATGTTGAGAAGATGTTAGAAATTAGGGACTTTTTCCTATTCCATTTGTTCTAATTTTTGGTTTTGATCAATAGGTTCTTTAATCTGAGTGTGTCTTGTAAGATAATATTATATGCTGAGAATATTATATTTAGGTTAAGTTAATACTTTAATTCTCGAACTTTTAAGTATATGTGTCTAAGAAGTCTTTAAACTTTTATAAACGTCGTATGGACGGTTTCTTAGAGGCATACCTATTGGATACAAAATAAAAGTTAATCGAAAGTTTATTAAACATCTTTTTTAAAATTTAAAAATCAAATAGACACAAACGTGAAAGAAATTTATCTTATTTTATCAATAGCATGAACTCTGGACGATCTACGTCTAACTTAAGCAAATCTTAAATGGTAAAATATATACCTTAGACTAACTAATCAAAAGTTCAAATCTTCCACCCGATCCAATTATGTGAATTTAGGGCCAACGGAAATAAACCTCAGTTTAGTCAAATATATATGTTAAATTAAAAGGTCATAGTTCAAATTTTCATCTCACAATTTAGATATACAAAGTACGTTAATGTGAGCTTACCCAAAGTACTAATTAAAATATGTTGAGTTATATGGATGCTCTTGACTCTTATTACATTTGTATATTCGTTGAATTATGCTCGTATTAACATGCTACGTTTATATATCTGTTGAAAGGTTAAGCAATATTAGATGAAAGGTTAAGGAAGAAAGATGAGTAAAAAATGTGAATTAAGTTGGGGAGGAAGGTATTTAAGAGGGGGATGGCTCAAAAAGAAAGAGAGTGAGGGGAAAGAGACCCTTTATTTTGAGGGCATGTCATCATTGGTTTGTAGCAGAGACCCAATTTATAACCCTTTAGATTCATCGAGTATTAGCCCCCAAATTTACTTCTTTTGCAGACCCCTCCTCTTTGCAGCCCCCCTATCCATAGCTTTTTTTTATTATTATTTTTTTATTTTTATTTTTTTATTTTCTTTCAATTTTGACCTTTTACAAAAAGAAAAATTAAAAAAAGAAAACTAATAATAACAATTTCCAAGGGGAAAATTATTATTGCCTTACTTCCCCCATCATGTCATATATCTATAAATGGAAGTCTTCACCATTGATATGAAAGCCTTAATTCATTTTCTTGCATAAATATTGACTAAACATTCAAATATAATCTCAACAAAATATCATTCATGGTTTCCTCTCCTTTCAAACAGCCTATATGTAATGTTCCTCTACAATTGTTTCTCGTCGTTTGTTGACTTCACTCCTCTCCATATTCACTGTTGATCTCAGTAACTATTTGACATTGTTTTTGCTCTTGCTTCTTGTTGTTGCTCCCATCGATATTGACTTTGGCTCCTCTCAAAATTCATATTGCTTGCTCTTATGCATTGAGTGAATATATCTATAATAAATTAAACAAAATATTACAAAAAATGGTCGTTATATATATATATGTTCAAATTTAAAATACGTAAAGTATGAGAGCAAATGTTAACCCATAGAAAATGAGTATCAAGCAAAGTCATGGCTCACAAATAGACTCAAGTATTGTGTGCCAAAACATCTATTTTAAGAATTGTTTTCATTGGTATACATAACATTTTATTTTTAGTATCTGAAACTAAACATTGATGAAACAGTTGAAATGTTGAGAGTCTCACGTAAAAAAACAAAAAAGACTCACATTTTTTATAAAATAAATGATTCACTCATCTTATTGTCAATTGGTTTTGAGATGAAATCTCAAAACTAATCTAGAAATAAAATTAAATCAAACAAATTCAACCCAATTAAAATGATATTTAGTTTATTAATTTTTTAAAATTTTGAATTAAATTATATTAAATAAGAAATAAATAAAAGCAAAAAAAAAATCAAAACGTTATATGTAAATTTAATAACTAATAATATAACAATAAAAATAAAAATAAAAATAAAAAATGCATGTGTGTGTCTCTCTCTCTTTCTCAACAGAAAATCCAATGATTAAAAAAATAAGAAAAAAACTGACAGAAATATAATATAGGATTCTGATGATTCAAAATTGTCATCTTCTAAGTCAATACTATAAAAATAAATGCTAAATTCTTTTTTAGTTTATTAATATGTTTTACGCCACCTTTTCCCCACTAATTACTCCTTTTGCCATTCTCAGGTCAACATAAATCCTCTTTTTTTTTTTTTTATATATATATATATATATATATATATATATAAAACCTTAATTTGTTGAATATTCTTTTTTATTTTGATCATCTTTTCAAGGATCAAACAATAATCTTCAATGTTATTAACTAAAGAATGGTTGATACCAAAATTTGGTCGAGAGAACTAGTCACCTGTCAGAAATCCATTTGTCACGAGGATGAATAAATTGTATTTTGAAAAATAAATCATTTCAAAACAATTATGAGAAAATATATGTTAGTGTGATGATATTTGTTTGTCACATATATTTATATGCTACATGTACTCGAGGATAGGATTAAATTGTATTAGATATCTCGAATTACAAAGAGATAACCTCAATCTTCGAGATTGAAGTAAGTCAATTGTGTCTTGATCTCTCTTTCTTTTTGCATTTGTCAAAAATAGAGGAGATGAGATCGTCTTCACCTTGACCTACGAAGTTGAGGTAGGCGGTATTTTTTTTTTAAAGTAAATTGAGTATCTATTTGATTTCAAATTTATTATTATAAAAGGAAAAGAAAAAACCTTCCATTTTGTTTTTCAATTTTCTCATGATATGCTTACCGGCAGATTTTAATTTTAGCAATTAAAATGTTGGGCAAATATTTTGACTAAAAAAGTGATTTTTTTTTTTAAAAAAAGGTGAAATTTGTTGACAAAAAACCATTTATAAAATTATAAAGTAATCTCTTTTTGACTTTATATTACCCACTTCAATCATCAATAAGAAACCTTTTTTGTGTTAAAGAAAAATCTCATATGACCTTTTCTTTTTCTCTCTCTTTTTTTTTTTTGTCGGATAAAATAAAACTTCCAAACAAGAAGATGATGGATTAGCATTGTGTTTGTGTGGTGATCAACTACTCATAATATTCGAATCTTATTACCAATTTTATAACAACCAATTAATGTTAATAGCCATATCAATCCTTGTGCATATGTAATGGTAAAAATATGAGCATCTATTGTTATAAAAATGATATAATACAATATAATACTCACTTTTTTTTTTAATGTATTGTTTTTATTTTTATTTATATGTCGCTCGTAATAAAAGATTAAATTAGGGTAATTATAATGAGTAGTAATTTTTAGAATAATTATTAAATATGTAGCAATATTTTAAAAAAATTGCAAATGTAGCAAAGTCTAAATATAGCAAAGTCTATTGATAGATTCCTATGGTTTATCAGTGATAGACTAATATTTGTTGCATGGCCTATCAGTGACTCCTATCATTGATAAATTTTGACATATTTTACAATTTTTTTTAAAATGTTGCTATATATTTCATTATTTTAAATATAATTGCTATATTTGCAACTATCCAATTTTATATGTCAATATATATTATTCCTTAATAGATTTATAAAATTTAAAAGTTGGACATCAATATTAAGGATATCAACTAACATATATAATGAGTAGCTATAACATATAAAAGTATGTCCTCTACTACTAATCACAATAAGAAGATTTACATTGTCTATGGTGACTACCTACATACCTTGGGAATTTAATATTCTACAGGTTTTTCTTGACATCTAAACGTTGTATGGTTAGAAGAGTTGTCATGTGTGATTAATCGAAATGCGCGTAAGCTAGCCACGACACTCACAAATATCAAAAAGGAAAAAGAAGATATGTTTGAACTTAATAACAAGATCCATAACTTAGTTTGGAGGTGAATCAACTCAAACTATTAATTTAAATAACTATGAACGAAAAAACAATCATCAATATCCATATCGATTTTGATATTGGATAATTTAATCCTTAACGATAATTCAAACTCATGAAGTACACGAGTGAGCGAATTTTCGACATTAAATAATATTTCGAAAAGCTTTAGAAAAGGAAACCAAAAAATTGATGCCACCCAACCATGCAAAACTATCATTTAGTTGAATGGAACAATTTGCTTTTTCTTCTTAGAGAGAGAGAGAGAGAAGAAGAAGAAGAAAAAAAAAAAAGGAAATGCTTTTTGGTACTTTTCCACCCTACTACTCAATAATAACCATTCATGATTAAAATGAGTTAAAAGGAGGAGGAAATTGAAGTGTTGAAAAGCCAAATAGGGTAAAATTTGGAAGAGGGAGAAGGGGCAAAAGGGTAATTGAAGGAACACTAACCCCATTGTTTAGAGCTCCATGATTGCATTGATGCAAAGACGTAGAGAGAAGAACGAGCTTCACGAGGGGTAGTAAATGACTAAAACGCCCCCTTGAAATCATACATTTTTATGGAGACATTCGAAGAGAGAGAGAGAGAGAGAGAGAGAGAGCATACGTGAAAAATCCCATGATGTTTTCACACTAACCTACTCATAACCCATGAGAGCCCTCGAGGCTGGCTGGCCCCTACCCCTTTCCTTTCCATTCTTCCAATTTTGTTAACTTCACATAAAATAAATAAATAAAATAAAATTTGTGTTTTGACACGACAACCTCTTTAAAATTTGAGTATAAATGTTTGTGTTTTGTTTTCAATTTAATAGTGGTTCGAGATTTACGCTTTTAGATTTTGATTTTTCACTCGATATTCATTTTACGTATTTAGTATTGTAGTCTATATTATAAAATTTTAAAATTTGTTATTTAGTGAATTTTACTCCTTTCATTTTTACTAAATTTAAATTTAAAATTTTATTTAATAATTTTTAGGCACAAGTAAAAAATACCGAGGTTTTCCATGTAAATTTTAAAATATAGTGATTAAATTGAAACAAAATTCAAAATTTTAAAGATAAAACTTATAAGGTTTCGAAATATAGAGACTAAATTGGTACTAAAATAGAAAAACTTAAGGACTAGATGTGTAATATTTTGAAATCTACAAAACAAGTAGAAAAGTTAGGACAAAAAAGGTATGTTTTTTTTTTTTTTACTTCACTTTTTGTCTATTGCTTTCAAAATGCTTTCATTGATGATCCTTGCTTTCATTGTAATAATGCTTTATAATAATGTAAAAACAAAATACCATCATCAATTGGTTCAAATAATTCTAAGTGATAAAAAATGGTCCCAAGTATATTAGAAAGGTTAGATAAGTTTGGTTACAAGATTAGTATAATTACGTAACCGAGAAGATAGTTATATCAAGAAATTAATTAGTCGATATTAGGTAAGCTAAGTTCGAACAATCATGCTTACAAGAGGAAAAATGACATTTTTTTTTCTCTCTCTCAATTTGAAAAATAAAATGTCATAAAACAAAATGCCTAACTTTATAAATTTAAGTCTCTTTCAATCACACAACTAAAATTATTGGTACACCGTTCTTGATCAAAACTTCACTAAACTCAACAAAACATCTATAAAAGATGTACAATAAAATCGAAAAAATAAGCCAACGGACCACATCAATCACTTTTGAGGACGAGAGATGAAACAAAGAAAGGAAGAAATTAAGTCAAAGAGAAAATGTTTTAATTGGGTAGAAACCCTAAAACCATAAAAATTATTTATGGGTGATTGTGATTAGAAATTAGCAACAAAATTAGAGGGGGGGGGGGGTTGAACTAAAAGGGAGAGGGTAATATGAAAGGGAAAATACAACATTACAAGTAAGGAATAAAATCCCCAAAATAAACAAGTGGGTAAAGAAAAGTTGTATGTGCAAAAAGAAGTGCTAATAAAACCCACCCCAAAAAAAGGGGTAAAAAAGAGAGAAATAATGATTATTACCAATACTTACCAACACAAAGAGATTAGAAATGTGAAAGGGAAATGAAAGGAGAGCTACAAATAGAATTACAAAATTTAGTCTTTTATACATATAATTTAGAAGAATTACATTTTTAACCCTCGATATTATGAAAAAAGGCGTGAATCATTCAAACTCAATTTTAATAACACAAAATAAATATTTAAGTTAATTTTGAACGAGTAAAAGTATTTTTGATTTAAACGAATCAAATACATATAAAATTTCAAGAGTTATGTTTGGGGAACTTGAACTCAATTGAAATATAATTGAGAAGAGATAGCATTGTAGAGGTGAGAGATGATTATTGAAAACTAGGGATTAAAAATGAGTGTAGAGAAAAGGAAGAAGAAGAAGAAGAAGAAGAAGAAGAAGAAGAAGAAGAAGAAGAAGAAGAAGAAGAAGAAGAAAAGGGGGTGTTGGTGGGTGGCATTGAGAGAAGGGGTTGTGTGTGTGAAGTGATGATGGGTTTAGAAGCCAATCCATTTAATGATTGCGAATCTTGGGACGGCCCTTAGCCCACCCATCATTTTACATCCCCTCTCCTACCCCTAAAACTCCCATAATTCTCCCTCTCTCTCTCTCTCACCATCTCTTTTCTTTTTACCAAAATACCCTCCTCTAATTCCCATTTTTGCCCTTCACTACCCATGACGCCATAAACAATCATCTTCATCATTCTTCTTTAAATTATTATTTATTTATTTATTTATTTTTAAAAAGAAAACATATAAATTTATTTTTTTAAAAAAAAAAAAAGAAAAATCTTTTGAGCTTCTTCTTCTTCTTCTTCTTCTTCTGCTTCTACTACTTCTTCTTCTTCCTCCTATAACCGGCCGCCTTCCATGCTTACACTTACATGATTGTTGTGTCAGAAAGAGGGGCATGTCTCATGTCTAATGTCTCAATGTCTTCTTCTTTTTTCTTTCTTTCTTTAATAAAAATAATATATTTTAAAATTTTAGATTATATAAAAATAAAATAAAATAATTTCTGTGTTTTTAATTTTTGTTTGAGGGGTTTTCTCTCTCTTAACCTATGACTCTATAAATTAACAGCCACTTTGTTCCATTTGTCCCTCACTTGTTCCCTTTTTTTTTTTTTAGCTTTTCCTTTTCTTCTTCTTCTACTACTACTAGAAGTGCTTCTTCTGTTGCAAAAATCCAGATTGTTTTTGTTTACTTCTCTCTCTGCCCAACAAACCCTCTTAAAAAGGTGATCTTTTTTGAAAAGATAAAGAAAAATCAACACATACCCACTTTCTCTTTCCTCCATCTCTCTCTCTCTCTCTCTCTCTCTCTCTCTCTCTCTCTCTCTCTCTCTCTCTCTCTCTCTCTCTATATATATATATATATATATATATATATATATGTATAGTTTATATATTGTTAATTTTTTTGGGTCTTTTTGTTTTGTTCTTAAGGTTCTCTTCTTGCTTCCCTTTCACCAAGAAAGGTAGACATACCCTTATGTTGTGGGGTACTTCCTTTGTTTTGTTCCTTTTTTTTTTGTGTAAGTTTTTGTTTTTGTTCTTCTAAATTCCAAGTTTCCTCTTCTTCTTCTTCTTCTCTTGTATATTTGTATTGGATTTTTCAATTTAATGTCCTTTTCCCCCTTAAAACAATTTACTTCCTCTGTTTTTTGTGCAAATTACAGAGGATTATTTTACAAGGAAACTTAATTCGAAGTTCAGAATTTTTAAGTTTCTTATGGTCTTATTAATGTGGTTGAATATAGCTTTAATTATCCTTTTCTTTCGTATTTGGGCAACCGAAAGAACAACCCATTTCTTTTTTTTTTCTTTTCACAATGAGTGTACATTTTGTCATCAATTTATCCTTATTCCGTCTTTTATTTTTTTTTTCACTAAAAAATCTTTTATTTAAGTATTTTCTAATAAGAAAATCCCCTGTTTCAAAGCTGTTTTTGCCTCCTCTTTTTCCCCATTTGTTTCTGTCTCTTTCTCTTCTAACTCTCATTATTACATATGGCTAAGACCAAAGCTTCCTCTTCTTCTTCTTCTTCTTCTTCATTACTGTTGGATTTATCAATCTCTATAAATTAAACTCTCACTATTTTTTTTCAATTCCTAATACTAAAACCCATCTCAACATTTCCATCTCGTGTGCTTCTAATTCCTCTTCTTCTCTGTTTTTTCTCCTATTTTTCCTTTTTCTAATTAAATTCTTTGTCTTCTTTTACAGGGTTTTTGTTTTTGGAATTTGGTTGATGTAATATCATCATATATTTATCAACCAAATTGTGATCAATCAATAATCAAATAAGCAAGAGGAAGGAATGGAGAGGCTAAACTCAGAGTTGTACTTGCAAAACTGTTACATAATGAAGGAAAATGAGAGATTGAGGAAGAAGGCCCAACTTTTGAACCAAGAAAATCAAGCTCTTCTTTCAGAACTGAAGCAGAAATTATCGAAAGGAAATTCAAAAGCCAATGCTTCAAAATCAATTCCTGATCTTAATCTTTCCTCCGCAAATCCTTCTAATTCTTCCAATTGAAATCATACAATATCAATGGAAGAAGAAGAAGAAGAAGAACATGATGATGATGATGTTGATGATGATATCAAGACCCCACTTAAAGTTTAATCTTATTTTTAATTTTTTTTTTTATGTTTTTCATTTTTTGTGAATTACCATAGCCAACAGTAGCAAGTAGTTTGGGTTTTCAGTTATATAGGACAGCATGTAGCTTTAGCATCTTTTTATTTTTATTTTTTTTTAAATTTCTTAATATCTTTTTTTGGGGGGGTTAGGATATGGATTTTCTGTACTTCAAAATGATGTATCAGGCTATCTAATGGAAAAACCAATTTCACATTATAAGTTCTCTTTCTCATATCAAATTGTGATTGTAATTGAAAAATCTCAAATGGGTTTGCTTAAAATTTTTAAATTTATTCCTACCCATTTAATTTAGACTCTCGATAAGTAATAAAAAGTTAATCTTTACAATAAAGGTAATCAATAAGGCATTCAATTTTGAGTGCCCTCGTTATCATTTTTGTTGTAATTTTTGTCAAGTTTCAAAGCTAAGATATCCAAAGATGAACAGAGCATTAATATATGTATATATATTAATTGTTTAATTGTGTAATAAAACAAATG
Source organism: Cucumis melo (assembly GCF_025177605.1). Classification (NCBI taxonomy): domain Eukaryota; kingdom Viridiplantae; phylum Streptophyta; class Magnoliopsida; order Cucurbitales; family Cucurbitaceae; genus Cucumis; species Cucumis melo. Next base: position 32,486,949 of record NC_066860.1, on the reverse strand, counting down.
CTATGAAATCATGGAAAAGGTTTGTAAACGAATATTTTGTCTACTGAAGACAAATCCATGTGGGAATGTTTTTAAAAAGCTTAATCAAATCACACATGCATGTTCATATCATCCTAAGTTTTGATTTCACGTAGAATTTTCGTGTGTGTGTGTGTGTTTGTGTTTTTTTTTTTTTTTTTTCTTTTGTGACAAGTGGCTTTCTTGCATGGAAAGAGATGTTTAAAAAATCAAGTTCATGTTAAAATAATAGAAAAAGGGTTTGAGCTGTTGTAAAGAGAAACTTGTTTGAAATTAAGATATTTTCCTTTTTTAATTGTATGTAGTTGAAAAAAAAGAACGAAGAGAAAAGGGATTTGATTTATCTAACTCTAAATTGAGAAAAATTCTCACTTTATTGAAAAATATCAACAAATGACCTTTTGTTGATTTTTATTTTTTTAGATTCTGAAAAGTTTCCTCCCATGCTTCTAAAACTTTTTTAAAAACTATTACACTAATTTTAGAAACAGTTCCCAAATGGGTAAATAATTCTTCATAGATGAAGATTTCAGTTCGAAGTAGATGTATTTATACGTTTGTTTCTAAAAGATTAACCCCAACTCAATCGATCATTCACGTACTGTTCTCTCTTCCGATACTAAAAATGTAGTATGAGAATTCATACTCATAAAATTAACTCGTTTGTAATTTTTTATTACCGAACTTGTACACTAAGAACTAAAAATATATAATTTTTTCATATTTCAACTTTGCAAAATCAGACCAATCCCAAACTTAATGAAATGAAGATTGAAAACTAGTAAACCATAAAGCAATTTTTTTTTTTTTTTCAAATTTCAAACCTTGCCATTAGAAAAAAGAACAATTTAAAAAAAAAGAAGCAAAATAAATGAAAGAAAAGAAAGGAGGCTTTTCATTCGGATTCCATCTGAGGAAGAAAGTGATGGGAGGATCTAATCAGTAGGTAAACGTCATCACGAACACCAAAACTTTTTTTTATAAAAAAAATAGTAAATATTTTTTAAAAATAAGAATACTAAAAGGTAAATGAAAGAGTTCATTAAATTTTCGAAAAAAAACTGAAAAAAAAGGAAATAAAATATGAAACCCATGGACATGACGTAGCCCTGTGTTTGTCAGGTTGACCATTAACATTAAAGAAAAAAGAACATATGAAGAAGAAGAAGAAGAAGAAGAAGAAGAAGAATAAAGGAAAAAATATATAATATATAAAGAAAGAAAGATATGATAAAGAAGAATGTCCAATCCAAAACTCCATTGAATTAGAGGTCTAGTTTTAGAGGGGTGTTGTTTGTTCTAGGCCCTGCCTCTGAGCCTTTCAATAAACTCATTGAGATCAAAATTGAGAAGAAAGGCAAAGAAAATGATGATGACACATTTGAATTTTCTTTTTCCTCTCTTCCTTCTTCATGGAAAACAAGCAAAAATTGGTCCATTTAAATCATCATAGATACTCATCATTTTCCTCCTCTTCCCCCCCTTTGTTTCTTTGATTTTCTGACCATGCTTAAAGATTTCTCTACCTTAACCCCCACATTTCAAATATTTTTCATTTCAACGTTCCAATCTCTAATTCCATACCGTAATAATGTGAATATGGTGCAAAAATCTAATCATATCTAACTTGAATTTGATTCCTAGATTTGTACGTCCGAATTTCATTGGTTCAAATATTATCTTGGTCATTGTGCTTCGATCAACATTTTGGTCAATAAACTATTAGATTTGATTCATTTTGATCTATATACTTTCAAAATGTCCATTTTGGTTACCATCCTTCTAAAATAGTCACATTTTAAATGTATAAAACTAAAATGAACATTTTAAAAGTATAGAAATTAAAATAAACTAAAGTTAAAATTTTCGGACCAAAATAACTAAAACAAAAAATATGGGCACCAAGTACTCATACGTAAATACTAAACTCATACCTACTTATGCGATGATTTTGAAAAGTAAAAAAAATGGGGGAAAAAGACTTGAGCAATTCTAAAAGGTGGGTAGTTTGAGGAAATAAACTATGAAAAAAGAACTTGAAAATCTTATAATCTAAAGGTCGTCAAACTGTGTCGTTGAGTTCTAAGGATAATGTGTGTGTGGAGGTGGGGAATTTCCATGAAATTTCAATGGAAATTGTTGCTGCTTAAAGGGAGGAGGTTAAACTTAAACAAGATATAGATAAGTTAATGGGAGGTAAGATCAACAATTTGGAGGCTACCCTACGGATTTGAGGCCATCATTACAATATCTACAAGAGTGGAAGGGTTTCAGAAGATGAATGGAGACTGGTTCAGTACGCAAACCTTTTTTCTTGCTTTGGTCCAAAACAACATCCTTCGCTGCCTAACACCTTCATTCAAACAACAATCAATAATGTCTTTTAATCATTGAATTCTTTGTTACAATTACAACTCACAAGACAAGAGAAACATATATTCATAGAGGTTTTTATACCTAATAATAAACAGCCTTGGCACATACCTCTATACAGAAGAATAATCTAACATATCTTCTTCTGCTTCTCTCTCTTTCTAAGCTACAGTAAGATTATTTTCTTTCAATATTTTTTTTTCAGAGTCTAGGTCCAAGAACAATATCCTTGCCAACATCTGCAGTTATTTGTTCTCTCATTAAACAAATGTGGACTTGTCATGGGAAAAAGAAGCCATAGGAATCCCACCATTCCAACTAGAAATGCCAGACTCACCACCCCTGGGATGTTTAGATCAAGTTATCTTCAACTCAGAGAGAAGTTCATAAACAAAAATGAACACAGAGAAAAAGAAAAGTACACTTGGCTCAAAGGGTTCAATTCAGCTTCCTAAATTTCACAAGGTGCATTGCAGCGTGTGGAATTTAACATTCTTTTTTCCGGTCATTAATCACCATATCAACCATTTATTAGCATTTAGACAGTAAACGTGTAGAAAATCTTATTATAAAGCAAGGTCGCAGCAGTGTAACTATACGGAACTGTAATAAGGATGAGAAATTTGGAACATAATTTCTCCTGTATAAGGAAACGAAGGGGGATAAGTTTGATTCTTTTGTTATCATGGTTTTTTGAAGAACACAGATCACGAAAACATAAAACATGTCGCTAGTTTGATTCTTTTGTTATCATGGGTTATTGACAAATTCAGATCACAAAAACATAAAACATACCTCTTCCTCGAGAAAAAAGAGCAGGTAAGCCCATAAAGTTGCAAAAAACGTGAGCAACTAATGGAGCAAGAAGATGGCCTGCAAAAAACTATCCCGACATTAGTGCGATATCTTTTTAAGAGACTTCTAATGCATTTGGAATAGCTTTTGAAATACAATCAGTTTTACTATAAGCGCCCTTGCAAAAAGGAACGATTCAAAATATGTGTAGTTTGGTTTCTCAGTGATAGGTGTTTATTATTTTTTTCCAAATCTTGATAAATAAAAAGCTATTTAAAAATATTGAATAAATTTGAACTCTTTTTTGAAGAAAGACATGGGGGATGGATTGTCCAAAAAATAATTTTAAAATGATCAACCAAAAATCTACTGAATATGTTGCATGAAGATAAAGCATATTAATAATTAATATAATAACTATTGGTAGTTTTGAAAAATGTAAGATAACATTTCATTGAAAATATCTTTTTCAAATCTGCTTAAACTAGAAGGCACTTCAAACACTTTCAATAAATCCACGCTCAGCTGTCTTAGCTTAATTAAAAATGCAAGAAGATTAGTGGCTAGGGTTTGTGAACCAAGTCCAACAAAACTAACTTAGATTTCTTTGCAGGCCATGAACTATATAAACCTTACCAATTGGAAGTGATAAAGGAAGGATATTCATTACAAAACTATTGGAACAAGAGTTCTAAAGGAAAGCACCAAAAGATAGTCCCCCTACTCTTCAAATTAATGAGAACAATAACTAATATTAGATGTCAAATTAAACATCACCTTTCCTATTAGCATCCTTAAATCAGTTTCGTGACCACATCAACTATCATCAATTTGCTTACCAAGAAAGGCACTAATGCCAGTACACGTGCTTCTCATGAAACAAAGTTGATACTGCCCTAGACTAAAACTACATATTAGATTATTGGAAAATATGTGTATATATATACAACTTCATATGTGAAATTTGATGAGCTTCTAGTAGCACATTTAGAACTCGACTAATTCTACTCCAATTCCAGCTTCAAGCCGGTGCAAATTCATCAGTTAAATCAATCTCTTTCTATCTGATAATTGATTACAGAAGAACAGGTGTATGAAGCTCAGGAACCAAAAGCAAAGACCTATAAAGAAAACATAGCATTAAAAGTAATGTTCTATCTTGAATACCAGTTCGCACAAAGAGAAAACTCGCGTATGATCCAAATACCACAGTATACCCAAGCTGGAGACCTGGAAAAGGAAAAGATAAGAGAGGAAAAAAAACAGAACTCATATGCATTCTTTTAAACATTTAATGGGGAAAAAAGAAGAAAAGGGAAGAGTAAAAAATGGAATGCAAATTGTCAGGGAATAAAAGTTGTGTACCTACAACCATAACCGCTTTGGTTAGGTTATTGTTCTGCTTGCTATAGTACTCCATAAAGTGGTTTAAATGCGCTGCCATATGATGATGAAGCAGAATATCACTCATTTTTAACCAAACAAGTTTCAGTAAATTTACAGAACGTCCACAGGAAAATTGTTCATCCATGAAATGTTCAAAGTCTGATGGTCCCATCCTTATTTGAATTAATAAACAACTAAAACCAAATCTAAGTATTGAAGACTCATCACTTCATTCCATACATACTTTCATATATACACGCACGCACACACAATATTTGTGTATATATATAAGTCTGGTGGTCGCTTAACATGGCACAAGAACAAGAAATCTCAAGCTCAAACTCTTGCAATGTTTTCCCTATTTCTATGAATCAAGGGGAACGTGACAAATTTTAAGAAAAAAAAAGTATAGGGAAGCATAAGGTCATGCCCAGTAAGGAATAAATGAGGATACATGCACAAACTCTTATGTAAAATAGTTGGATGGTTTCATTTGCTAAAATGAGAAGCGTTGAACTTACCCAGACTGAAAAGAATGGGGCAGAGAAATATCACAGTGATCGGCTTAAATCCCCCAGATAGAAGAATTGGTATCATGCACGCTCTAAACACCAACTCCTCAGTTAGTGGAGCCTGTCCAAGGATGTTTGATGCAAATGTCAACCAAGAAATCGAAGTGAAAAAAGGTTCATTGCCACAGCTTAAAGAATTATTTTATTATTATTTAATAACCAATTCTGGTTAGCATTAAGGAAAACAAGACATCTATTTTAATTTTATAAAAAAGTCAGCCCACAAACTCAAAATAACAGCATCTTTTACTCACGAGTGGCAACCAGAACAGTGGACATTAGACAAACCGTTTCCGACCAAACTGTGAATCTGTCTTCAGTGGTTAAATACAATGGTCCAGGTAACCAATTCAATCAAGTTACTGTAATTATTTATCTAGCTTGAATTTTGAATATAATAAGTATGCAAGGGAGATTTGGAGCAAAACCAAGCCACAACCTTTTCCTTTCCACCCAACTTGTGGAGCTTACTCATAGAAAATTGTCAAACAAGTAATGCCAGCAGGACAAAGAACCGATGGTGAAAGATGAAGAGTTGCCCAGGATATAAAAGGAAAGCAGCTGCAAAAATATTTCAAGAATGTATACGAGTGTCTAGCATGCGCTTATTCAGCACAAGGAGCCACAATAAAGCTAAGTATAAGTGATTTATTTGCTCTGACACGAAGCATGGACCCAAAAATGGAGTGGAAAAGCTTGAAGTTACTCACCACAACATAATTTCTCCAAGCTAAAATATTTGAGACAGTTGACAGCCCCCAATCAAGAACTCTTGTCCACAACATTCTGGCACAGTTCAAAAGGGAGTCTCCTCCATGATTCATATGTTCTCTCCATGAATCCACCAATAACAAAGACTTTAAGACCATTGATCCAACGTACATAAAAGAAGTCAATGAAAGAGGAAAGAACACAGCTTGCCACTGTTTCATAGATAAAATTGCAATTCAGGACGCAAGTTTAGGATTCATTTCACCTTTCCAATCCGCAGACTACAAGATTATAAAATTGAATAAAATGTTAAAGAAAACGTTAGCTAATACCATGGTGTGTTATCTAATGGAGGAGAAAAAAGTGATACTTACAATATGATCTGCTCGGACACCATAAGCTGCCAATAACAGTGATAACTCCATTTTCTTTATCTGGCATGAAACAAAATGACATGGGGAAGTCAGCATTGTGATGGAAGCTACCACAAACAAATATATAAATTGCGGACTATGAACTTATATTCAGATTAATAATGCTTCACTGAGTTACAAATTCCTGAGATCTGCTGAAACCCATAGAACTAGGAAGAAGAGGTCGTGTCTACTTCATATCTTCCTTTGCATGTTAATTAAAAAGCAATAACTTCAACTGTCTAATTCACCAATTAGGTTGATTGATTAATCTTATAGTCTATGGTAATTGGTTCACTTAAATAATGAGAAAGCTAATTATGTATATGTATCTACGAAATTCTTGCTCTCGCGTCTATCAGAAACAATGGATCCAACGGATTAATTATTGAAGATGAACAAATCGTTATCCAAACCAAAATTTACTTCGTTTTACCACAAATTTTAACGTTAACAAATTCCGACTAGTTAACTTGTAGCTCGCGTGATAAACTAATACTTACTAAAACAGTGTATCAACGAAACGGCCAGTAATTCTTTATTCTCTACTAAGAAATAAATGAATACTACGCAGTTCAACTCGAAGAAGGAGAGCTCATTTCTGAAAAGACTCATAGAAAATACAAACAATATAATCATGCTTTCAGACATTAATGACAGGAAAAAGTTAATTGAAGCTTACAGGAAGGATTAGAGCGCAGACGAAGATCGAAACGGCGGTGGAAATGAAGGCGCACAGGAACCGTCGAATCATGTAAACTTGAAGAGAAGGAGGAGGTGGTAGACGAAGTAACAAAGCAGGAGCATAGAGAATGGCAACGTAGAACAGAGCCATAGCAGTGCAGGCCGTCACTGCCACTGCTTTGGAGATCAAACAATCTTCCTCCTCCATTATTCGATTTCTCAAACAAACCTAGAATTAAATGAAGATGTTCTTCGCAGTTGGGTCTGAAGATGAATCTCAAATCGCTTTCCGTTGAGCTCACAGTTCGAATTAGCCTTGCTTCCGACGACTCGCCGCCCTGTGGACGCCGAGTTGAATCGGAAATGCTTCCGAGTCCCCTTCCCGCTGTTTTCCAATTTCTTCGATTAACCTCAAGTTCAGATGCGAACATTATTCAAACGTTTTTCTTTTATTTTTTTCAATAGTTTATTTTTTTTTTTGTTTTTATATATAATAAAATGAATCAAAATATTTTTCATCCTTAACAAAAAATGATTAAAATCACATAATAAATAGAATTTATAAATCTTACATTTCCAAATTTTACTTGAAAAGTCTAAACCCAAAATTGTTTTTGTTTTTAGTAACGTTTTACATATTACTATTTTTTTTATGGACAAAAACATCAACCTTTGTCTATGTAAGTTAAGTAATAAAGTTTTAAAAGTAATTGACATTCGTCTCTAAAATTGAGGATCTGAGCCCATACGAAGAAAGCAAAACCTATCGAACAAGAAATACCAAATCGTATTTTTCTAAAAAGAATGGGGTGAAAAATGTAATTCCACATACCACGTTGAGTCACTTAGAAAATTATTGGCCTTATACTCGTTCCCCACTTTCACGTCAAGTAGTTAAAACGGATTACGAAAAGTCAGGTGTACCCTTATAGACTCTCTACTATATAAACTTCAATTCTTTTCCCTTTTAATATTTTTACTTTCTAAGTGCATCGAATCGTCTCTATTATTTTCCCCATTTTTCTTCGACTCTGGGTAGAGCATTCGATCTCGACTTGAATCCCTAAATCTCCAAATCGAACCGATTTCAGATTTCAGTGTTTTGTTCTTCAATCCATGGGGACGGTGAAGAAGGAGTTCGCTGTTCCGCCAGTGGTTTTTCCCTCTGGCGGTAACCCCAATATTCAACAACGGCGGGGTGTGGCGACGGCGCCGTTTCAGCCTCCTCGGCAGACTGGCTCCAGCATTCCGTTTATGTCATTTGATATCGGATCCGCCGCTGCTGCTTCCACATCCTCAGGCAGTATCTATGGTGGTCCTATCGGTGGTGGGTCTATCCCTGGTGGTGCTAATTTCGAAGACGAAGAACCCCTTCTCGATGAACTCGGGATCCACCCGGATCAAATCTGGAAGAAAACAAAGTCGATCTTGAATCCGTTCCGGGTCAAACCTGATGTGCACAAGGACTCGGACTTGTCTGGACCGATTCTCTTATATATGTTCTTTGGTCTCTTCCAGTTGCTTGCCGGTAAGATCCAATTCGGCGTGATACTGGGATGGATCGTGGTTTCTTCCATTTTTCTGTATGTTGTGTTCAATATGTTGGCCGGGCGGAATGGTAATTTGAATCTTCACACGTGTACTAGCGTGGTTGGGTACTGTATGTTGCCTGTCGTGGTTTTGTCGGCTGTGTCTTTGTTTCTGCCGCAAGCCGGTCTATTGAGATTCGCAGTTGCTGGAGTTTTTGTGCTGTGGGCGACGAGGATCTGTACGAGTCTTATGGTTTCTCTTGCTGATGGTGGGGATGAGCACCGTGGCTTGATAGCGTATGCTTGTTTTTTGATTTTTACTCTGTTTTCGCTGTTAGTTATATTTTAGTTCTGATAATGCGACTTCAGCTTTGTGATTAGCATTGACATTTTTTTGTTTCTTACAAAAAGGGAAAAAAAAAAAAAGAACATTCTGTACTGAAATTTTTGTTTACTATATTGATTACTAGTTAAAGTTTGATTGATGGTGGGATGGGAAACTTGTTGTAGTAAATGAGAAATCCATCTGCTTTTAACCTTTTTATTTGTGACATGTTCGTCATTTCTTCTATTAGTCTTGTTAGAGATAAACTAGTTTACTTGTAGTGTTAATTAGTAGGTGTTGAATGGCATGTGATCTATTTAATTTCAAGGAGCCTATTGTTTTAAGTGTAAAGTGTGTGTATGATTGGATGGGTTAATGATCCCCTTAAGCTGAATATTCAATCGTTACCAGTGTCCCTATGAACAACTGTCTTGGAGATAAAGCATTTTTAGTTGCACTTGCCTTTGATCATGATGTTTCTTTTGCTCGATAAGACAGCATTCTCATGCATTGTTTCGAAAGACTTAAATTCAATATTTAGGTTTTTTCTGTGGAAAAATCAAGTCTCAAGGCATCAACCTCAAAAGCTTGTCAATGGTTGCCTGCTAGTATACAATCATTACATCTAGATGTTTTTTAGGAAATGATATATCTAGATTTTGAGCTTTGTTATAAGGGGGATCGTGTTCAATGTCCTAGTAATGGCAATGTGGCTAAGTTGCTGCATATTCCACTGGCTCTTCTGTTTTATCTACTGAATGATGCTTTGGCTAGGGCCTCCCTGAAGTTATTTTCTTTCGGATTGTGTCAACAATTTTCTTGTATAACATCTGGCTCAATAGCTTTCCTACTCTCAGCCAATCAAAAAGGTCTTTTATGATCTCTTTTTGAGGCTCTTTTCGTCTTTCATTCCATCCATGGAAAGGCTTTTTATAACTGCATTGTGGTATCTTATCTGTAAGTTAATATTCCCTTGCTGATAACTAGAAGAGGATTGAAAGACATATTAGGCTTTATTTATTGACCTGATTTGATGTTTCTCGTTGCCTTATGTATCCACGTTGAAGAAATAAACCAGGTATCCAAGTTTCTTGTGTCTAAAGGTGCAAATATTTGTTTAGGATGAGATTTATTTCTTGATCCAAATTCATAAAGAATCAGTTAGATTGTTGCTCTGTGCCCTGTTGTTCTTGTCACCAAGGAACTATAGATGTTCTTTCTATAAGAAAAAAATATAGAAAAATGGAGACATTGGCACACCTTTCTTTTGTAGAAAGGTCTTGTTTTTTAGCTTTTGGATGTATCTGTCAATATGGGTGTTTACTTGGTTGGAATATATAAAAAGTTAGCTATGGGATAGATGGATAGATCGCGGGATGATATCTTGAGATTGATTTACTCATTATGATACTTCACTGTGGCTAATAATTCAACATTGTTTCATAGCTTTTCTTTGTTTCTTCTTTTCAAACAAAAGTTGGGCCTATCTCTTTGTTTTGTACTCCCCACTTCTATTTATCTTGGAAACCTTCAACTTTAGCATCATTGTTTTCCCACATGGACCTAGGTTCCACATTTCAGCTTTCAATGAACACCCCAACTTGTTATCGACCCGAGGCCTTCACTATTATTACCTTAAACTTCTGTTCTTCAGGTTGTTTCTAGCTGTATTTCTGCAACACAAACTTTTGCTAAGTGATGTCTCTTCTGTTTTTGCCCTTCCCAGTTTGGCATTGATAGGTATTCATTCAGTCTCACCTGATGAGCTCTTCGATTATTCTGTTTTTTCTACCTGAGTCCTGTCCATCAATACATGGGTTGGGAGTTTTGTACCTCCGACCTCTTGGTCAAGACTTACTTCATGGCATTTGAGTTGTACTCTGTGTTGCCTTGTTATCATCCATTTGTACAACATGTTTCTTCATCGTAAAAATGCAGATTATTGAGGTAGAATAAGGGTAGATATTCTAATTGTTTGTGTAATTGCTAAAATGTTTCTTCTTACTAAGTCTTGATTGTAGCTAATGAGTTCAGAAACTTGTTTAAAAGAAAACATTGTTGTAAAGAATTATGGTCTCTGAAGATTTTATTAGTAGTCTTCTTTTGTAGTTATACAATGATCCTCTATGTTTCGAGGATCATTGTTACTCTGCATATTTTGGTTATTATTTGTAAATTTATGATTTTGAGATGAATGATAACTCTAAATTAGAAGAACTTTGAAATCTGTGTTCATCCTTGAAGTTTAATGAGTTCTTGAGTTTGAGGAAATTATTCTCTATTTTCATTTATGACATTATATTAATATATCAATTAATTTTAAAAAGGTTTGAATATGAACATTTGCTAATCTTGCTCAACTGGCATTCATTAAAAGGAAAAAAAAAAGTAAAATGAATGAAAGTTTGGGGATTTGATCAAAGCTTTTTTAAAAATTTAAGGGCCTAAATATAACTCTAATATCAACATCAATTGTTGTTGAGTTAATATTAGAAAATTTAAGCATAAAATGACAAACTTGATTTAGAGTAACTTTTAAATAATTATTTAATCCATTTTAGGAATGGTTGTTTAGAAACTATTTCCAACTTCTCTTTTTTTAAACTAAAAGAGTGAAAATCGACCACCAAGACTCAAAATTCAAACAACTGAACTAACAATTCTTCAACCCTATTTTGAAACTAAAAATCCAAATGTTATCCCAAAAATTATTGGTTGGGTCGGGATGGCTTTCTTGCCCCACTCCCCATTTCTTTCCCATCTCCAAAAATTTTCATAATCTAAATTTACTTGTTTAGTTCGAACATACTCGTTCATTATACAATAAAACTTGAACTTTAAATATCATATTCATATAATAGTACAAATAACACAACAATTAACTTTTATAATAGTTCTTAATAAAGCAAACAAACAGGGTATGAACAAAAGGAAAACATTATTCAACATAGTCTAGAATTTATAGACCTATTAGGTTCTATTAACACAAAATTTTAACCTTTATACCATATTTTAAGTCGGGCGATTTATTTAACTACATACAAACATAAAAAAAAGTTTAGGAACGCCTAACTAAACCTAATTTGTTTTGAAGCTTAATTTACAACTAAACCATAGTTTTGTTGCATAAAAGATAAAGAAAAACAAAGATTAAGTCTTAGATTTGGGATTAGGGGAACAACTTTGCATCCGATGTATTTTGGTGGTTGTGGATTTGTTGAGGACCGTTATACTTAACTTCATTTCACCTTAGTCTTTTCCATTCCCTATATAAATAAAATTGAACCTCCGCCGTATTTACCACCGACCACCCATGGCCTCAGGCGTAGTACCTCCGGTGGAAATCGAAGAAGACGATGACCTCTTCGAGATCGATCTCGAGGCCGTCAACAGCATTATTTCACCGCCAAATTTCTCTGATGATACTTGCGGTTTCTTCACAACTGCCGGTGGTGCCACGCTCCTCGCCAATTGTCTGTTGCCGATCACCGACGTGTCCAATGCCGTTCCGATAGGTGATTCCAACGAAGGCGAGATATTTTTGTTCGCGATGCCATCGGAGCCGACACACCTAGAGAAGGCTCTTCAGTTACCGTTGGGTTTGGGGCTTCATCGAGCTTTGATTGATTGTTTGGAGATGAAGATAACTAGCCGATGATTTGAATTTTCCTCCAAATTTTTTTCTCATTTTCATAATTTGAACTTTGAACCAGAATATTAACCGATTGATCCATGTTTCGTTTTTCTTAACTTTTGAACTTTGTCCCGACAAATTATAAGTATGTTTTTAACTAGTTGAATTATGTTTCGTATTGATTATTTAATCCGAAAGTGATTTGTTAATATCATTATTCTAAATTCTTTTTTTATTGTTGTTATTATTGTGAGGTTTTTTCAAAAATAAAAAAATTTAACAAATTATTTACATTAAAGAAAAAAAATTAATATTTATACGAAGTTTCTGTTAAATATTCTATTTTTGATAATTCCTTTTATTATTATATTATTGTTATTTCTTATGTTTACGTATTTTAATTAATCAACTTGAATACTGTTTGGATTTGTGATGTTAAATAATAAAGTTGGTATGACATTATCACGTAATTTCATTAAAATAAAAAAAAAAAGAGTAAAATCATATCAACGCATACGAACTAAGCAAGTTCAATCAAATTATGTAATGTAATTCAACACTTATTTAATTAGTCAGGTTTACTAAAATGGGTTGTATTAAGCTTAAACTCAAAATTCGAGCATAGAGTAAATCAAACTTAACTCAATTCAGCAAAACTCTATAAATATAAGGAGAATACGTATAAGTTATAAACTTTGAGGTTTCTATACATATAAATTATAAACTTTGAGGTTTCTAACGTATTTATACGTCAATCGAATCACGAGGTTGCAAATAAAGATAATTTATTTGTTGGTTTGAATTAATAAAGTAAATAAAGGCATATCCCTTTTAGATAAATTGATTAATCAATTTAACAATTATTTAGAAACATAAAGAGTACAACACAAAGCATAAATCCTCGTTTAAAAGGTCAAGGAGAGAAACTAAACTCTAATTAAGCTGACATAAGATTCTTTGGCTACTTGATTTTTTTTTAGTTTTAAATATCAGTAGAAAAGAATATTGGAATTTTAGGTTACATTTTTATTTTATTGTTCATATTTATATATATATATATATATGTATATATTTAATTTTATAAAATCAGATCTTTTATTTTATATTAACGCATTATTAGTAGGGAAAATGTCTCTGAATGGTTAATGTTTAAAGCTTGCACTAAACACTAAATTAATTTATCGTCTTACAATTTATAATCAAAGGTTGAAAGTGTAGAATCCAATTTTAGAGTTTTATTGGAGAACTTGTTGAATTAAAAATGATTGATTCATAAGTTATGAAAGCTAATTAAATAATGTAAGTGCATTTTTAAAAACATTATTCTCGGTGGAAAAGATTCGAAACTTTTGACGTTTTTCGTTAAAAAAATATGTTTTAGTTGGTTCAGTTAAGTTCAATTTGACACCTAATATGTATGTACGTTTTATATAATTTAAAGCTGATTCGACTATTATTTTTGTTAATTTTAACCCTTTTTTATTTATATTTTCTTAAAGAATTAGAAGAAGAAAATGAAATAAATAGATTTTATTATTTTTCAAAAGATTAAATGGTAAAAAATAGAATATTTGACAAAATATTTACCCTTTCTATAAAAATTAATTGTAATTAGTTTTGTCTTTTAATGTTTTTATTCTATGGAGTGTAAATAGCTTGTTAATTTTTTTATATATTTTTTAAAATATCCATTTTCAAGACTGTGTAATTTGAACATTAAAAAAAAAAGTCAAATTTTGTTTAATTCTAAAATTTGATAATTCAATTTTTTGTGCATATAGTTTCAATATATTACAGATTTATTTAATCTAATGTTACATATAACATATGAATTTTGTGTGTTTAATTAATTTCAAAATATTATTTTCATGTAAAATATTTTATAATTTTCATTAAAAAATTCACAAAAAGAAAATAAGAAATAGTTTGTTTAACATGATATTTTCCTATAAAAGTAATAATAATAATAATAATAATAATAATAATAATAATAATAATAATAATAATAATAATAATAATAATAATAATAATAATAATAATAATAATAATAATAATAATAATAATAATAATAATAATAATAATAATAATAATAATAATAATAATAATAATAATAATAATAATAATAATAATAATAATAATAATAATAATAATAATAAGAACAAAAAAAAAAAAAAAAGAAATAGAAACAAAACATTACCAAGTGGACCATTTCATATATATTTTAATTTGAAACTAAATACAAACTGTGGTAATAATCGTAAATCATCTCAAACTAAATTCATTTGCACATCCATCTAATGAACATGCAAATTAAAATACGCAAATAAACATACTATAACTACTTATTAAAGACACCAAAGAGGAAAAGAAAACGACGACGTTTCCTCCCTTTTTGCATGTCCAAATTATTTCCCCTTCATGCAAATATATATTATTTCTTTTTATATAATATACAAATCTGAGAATTATCTCTCTCCCTTTCCTTCTATCATCACCATACAAAGTGATTATTATTCTTATAGGGAAATAGAAAGACTCAGATTAATATATTAATACTATATGATTTTCTTTTCTTCTAAAATTCAAAATATTTTGGTCCACTGGGATCACTACTGTTGCCAAAGACGACGGTTTTAACGTCGTCTTGCAGCAGTTTCTCTTTGGGCATTGAAGTAGACGGCAGCGACGGGGAGACCGAGGTCGTTGTCGACGGCGAATGCTCGGGTGTTGAAATGGTCCCTTGAAGAGGGTGGATTCACTGATTGTCTTCTCTTTTGTTTGAATAGAACAAAAACAAACCTGTGGATTCCTATGTTTGGCCTTGGAGTCTCGTAGCTCACTACCTCCCTACCTGTGATTTCATTCAAAATATTTTATTAGTTTCAATATTTAGTAGCTTAAACGTTAAGGTATATGTTTATAACGAATGTTTGTGATAGGTTAGATGTTTCAATTTCTTGTTTGAGATAACACATTGGGGAGAAATTTTAAAATTTTACTTCTTCTTTTATACAGAAAATTAACAGAAATTATTCGATTAATCTCCGAGTTAATTACAAGTTCAAAACCTGTTATTGTTATTGTTTTCTTTTCAAATTTAGGCAAGAAATTGAATTAAAAGTTACCGAATGTGGCGTCTGTTGTCCCAGGGATATCCGTCACGATCCTGCAATTAGAGATTGCATAGTCAAAAACCACTTATCTTTTTAACAATTTTTGCATCTATTATCAATTGCAAAAGTTAAATTAAAAAATGAAAAAAAAAATCCCATAAGTGTTTGGGAGAGAAGATCTGGTGTTAGGTCTGTTCATGGAGTAGAGTAAAGAAACGAATGAGTGTCTTGTATTCTTGCGGAAAAAATGGACATCTCTATTTGGTAATCTATCGTGTAATAGAAAATTGTGCATAAGGCGAATATTCGATGGTTTTGATACAATGGATTGAGATGCAAAAATAGAAGGTTGTGTGAATGGTTTAAACGTGTAAGATCGAACGGGTTTTAATGTATTTTCATGTGTCCTACGTTGACCTAAAGAGGTAGATCGATTTTTTTTTATCACTAAATATATAAATATTAAACATATATTAACTCGTTTGGAACGGTAAATTATAATATATTTCTTAACTCAAACACATTTACTTTTTAAATTTTTTAAAAATATTATTATGTGATACCTACGTATATATAGTATAAAATAAACTATTTTAACGAGAGAGTAACTCATTGATTTCATCGACAATTTTGAATTTAAAATCTTCGGTACAAAACGTTGCACATATATGAAACATACTACTAATCTTACTATAATTTTTTTTAGAAAGAATATTATAATTATAGTTGAAGGGATAAGAGGCTTATTATTATTATTAGCAAAAATGCAAAAATTGAAAGTTAATTAGTCCCCACACATTTGTTTAACTTAAAAAAAATATTGCTAGATGTTGACAAATATACCCTCATTTAGGGACTTAAGAGATAGCAAATAAGGAGTACAATTCAGTGATTATCATGCCCTTATTAGAATGCAGGAATAAATTATACAAAGCAAATTAAATATATATATATATATATATATATATATATATATATATATATATATTTCTACTTTCGAAAAAACACCTAAATAATTAAATACAAGTTATAAAAAATAAAGTAAATCTTTTAAATAATATTTTATTTTATTATTTCCAAAAATTTCTTCCAAAAAATAATTAAAAAAAAACTAAAAAAGTATAACACTAATAATACGCAAATTAGAACAAAAAAAAAAAAAATACAAGCAAAATGAAAGAAAGAAAAATATTCAAATTTAGCCAAAATCCAAAATACTTTTATGATCTAGTAACAAGGATATTTTCATGTTATTCTTCCTCAAAGTCAAATTTGATTGGATGTTCGAGGTTCAAATTCCCGTACTTTATATTGTCCCCGAAAAAAAGTCAAATTAATTTGGCTGGTTTTATGAAGTTGTGTAATAATATATATATATAGCCTTACAAGGAAAAAAAGAAAAAGAAAAAGAAACATCAAACATATATGTAAATGTTTAATTACCAGTGTAAATGCTCCCTTAAATAAGGATCACTTGGCCCAGGAACATCTGGGTCAGTCATAATCTGAAAACAAAAACAAGAAATTAAATCAAATAATCAAAATATTAAGAGATAATAATTGACATAAAACGCAACTTTATATATATATATATATACAATATATATCCTTATTTTGAGAGAATTCAATTCTATAATTCCTTAAGAAATTAAAAATGTCATAAAATTAAACAAATGGTAAGTCCAACAAATAACTAATAATAGTATTATTTAAAGAAGAAAGTGTCAATATTAAGCTCAATCACACTCACACATACCTCTTTTTCAAAATTTGCAAGAGTAAAATTTAAACGTCTGAACTTCAAGTGAATGATATAATTAATATTTTAACCAACTAAATTATATATCTTCAAATTTAGAAACCACAAACAACTAGATAAATCATTTATACATATTTGTAACCAATGGAGATAAACAAACGAGAGGAGAAATTAAAGGGAAGTATTAAGAACAAACCAGAGTGAAGAAAGATCTCAAGTCACCACCATGGATTTCAGCCCTAGGTTTAGCAGCAACAGCAGAAGGAAAGAACTCATGGCCATTGAAAACTTGTTTGTTATTGCTATAAAAAACACTCATCTTCATGCTTTGTGTGAAGGAATCAAGAACATCACCAATCACTCTACCAACAACAAGAGGTTCTGATGACATTACTGATGATCTTGCCATTTCTTAAAAAGCACTTAGGTTTAGAAAAAAAAAAGGGGGGGGGGGGGGGGGGGGTTCTTTTTCAAACCCTGTTTTTTGCTTTGTGGTTTATGGAAGAAGCTCAAGCTTTGGTGTTGGTATTTATAGTGTTTTTGAAAGAGCTCATTTAGTAGCTATAGATTTTGCTTACGTTGGTATTTTGAAGGGATGGTTTTTCTAGAGGCACTACTTTATAGAAAATAAAAATAATTTTAAAAAAAGGGTTGCAAGAGAAGCCAAGGAATAAGAGAAAAGATGAAAAAAAGAAAGTTATAAGAAAAAAAAAAAAAGAAAAATATAGTTCTCTCCTCTATTTTTTGTCACATCAAGATAGTTTGTTTTATTAAATTATTTGAGATCTCATCTCTCTCACTAAACTAAGGTTATAAGAATGGACCCTTTAGGAACTTGTTCTTGATTGGTTGTAATTATTCATTTTAAAGAGCATATAATTTGAGTTATTATTATTCTTTATGTAGGAGAAAAAAAAATCATGTATATCACTATTGCTATTTCAGCTCACCTAATTTCTTTTATTTATTCTTTCTTTATTATTGTGTATGTCCTAAATTTATAATTGTGTGCCTTATATAATTTTAAATTTTTTTATTCTTTAAAAAGTTTCAGATAGATTTATAAAATTTTGATATTATGTTCGATACATCTTTCGAATAATTTATTTTACATCGAATATGTGTATTTGAAGTATGTTTTTCTAAATTATCGTATCTACTCGACCTAAAATTATAAATTTAGAACTTATTAGAAACATAAAATTTAATTTAATATTAAATTGATAAGTGAATTTAAAAGATGTTTAAATATTGTCATTGTCACAAACTTTTAGCAAAACTAAAAAAGCATCATCTATTAGGGGCAATTTAAGAATTTATTAATTTTTTTTAATTCATAAAACCATCATGCACAAACAATAATTAAAGTAATTTAGGGACTAAATTTACAATTAATATTTTTTAGAACAGTGGTGTTTCTGAAACGAAGTAAAAATAAAATTTTCTAAATTATATCGAGTGTTTCAGTATAGATCATTATTGAGTATGTTTTTAGGTTATCAAAATCATTTTCTTTTAAATGATAAATATAAAATAGTTTAAATTATCATTGTCGAATGAAAATTACTGAGTGAATATTAAAAAATGAATTTAGAATGATTAGATCAAAATCTTCTAAAAGAAAAAAAAAAATCTATATTTTTGTGAGACTCTATACTTAATCATTTGCAGCGTCAGATAATAGATTCAAGTCATTTCAACAAGTATATTCTACTCTATTTTTAAGATTACGAACGTAAAAAATAAGTATAGTTCAACTAACATATACATGTATTCCTAACTCGTAAACTTGTACTTCCATTCCCACCACTCCTATTATTATCGCACTTAAAAAAAATACAAAGAAAACAAGAAATGAAAAAGTCAAAAGAGAACTTCCATTTATGGTCACTTTTCCTACCAAAATAGCAAAATGTGGGAGAGGGGGGAAGTAAATTATGTGGGGTTATTCTTTTGGAGCATTAATTCATGAGGAGTTTTAATAAATAAATAAAATAAAATAGTATTATATTATATTAAAAAATGGCAACTTTTGCAATTAAGGTAGCAAATTGGAGAAAAATGGTTGAATGGGGAACCTTCCCAATTCATAACTTTCATAAGACACACACAAAGGAATTTGCCATATTAAGAGATGCTTTGAGGGCTCAAAGCATAAAGGAACTCCACCAAAAGCCCTAAGTGCTTAGTGGTCACTTCAATTGCAAAAAAGAGATTCAATTTTTTCTAAGTTTGGCAAATGCCAATCAATCTCCCTTCTTTTCCCAATCTAGAAAACTATTCTACCCCATCCTTTTTCACTTTTTTTCAAAAATTTAAATTTTGGGGTATCACCACATTATACCCATGTTTTCTTTTGAGTTCTTTTGAGAGAAAAAAAAAATTAGGGGTCATTTTTCTAAAAGAACTATGGTCGTCAATTTAACAACATTTGTAAAGATATCATCATATTTTTAATGAGAGAGTATTGAAGTTAAATTTGAACGACTTGATAGAGACGATGCGGAAATATATAATGTTTTATCGAGTTTGAACAACTTGCTGTGAAGTGAAAATAAGTGTATTCTAATTTATGTTTGAATGAATGTAACTGTCTTAAATAGTAAAAATTGTTGGAAATATTTTTAAATATAGAAAAATGTCACGTCGTTGATGTCTATTGTTGTCTATCAATGATAGATAATTAAATTTTGCTATAGTTGTAAATAATTTGGTTCATTTTGCTATAACGTGAAGTTTCGAATTATTGATTTTTTTACCGATGATATATATTTTAACTACTTGAGTTATGTTCAGGTTGTCGTATTGTATATTTGTTTAATATGTTGATTGAATGTAGATAAGTTATTGTAATCGATAAGTGGGTTAAGAATATTCACATAAAAAACACAAAATAAGGGTTTTTTTTTAATTAAAAAAGTATACATGAATAAAATATGAAAGTGGGGGACATCAAGCCTACCAAATGAAGGAATGAAAGTATGAAATGATAACACTTAATAAAACAATGGGAATGAATTCTAATTTTATTTAAGTAGGAGACTCAAATATATATGTAATAATATTCATTATCTATTACATGATTAAAATTATTAGCAACCAACAAAAATGAAAAAGAAAAATATTCCCATTTCTTGTCAAGAAAGTACAAATACTACAAACTAAGGTTAGTACACTAATCCAATAATTAATTAAGAGATGTATTTTAATTTATAGATTAGTAATTAACAACCCATTTTATGCTAGTAATCAGTAAAGATATTGATAGTTGAATTCTAAACCTTTTAATTAATTGAGATTTTCTTTTTAAGGAAATGAATTAGGAATGAATTAAAGAATGACGCGTGGTGCGAATAAAATTCAAACTATGGTAGTCTACTTATTCAAAATTTTCTATTTTTTATATCTCAAATCAATATTTCCAATAAAGTGAAAAATAGGCTCGGTATTTAAGTTTCAATTGTCGTTTATGGCCAAGCATGGTAGGTTGTTTCGGCGTCTAACTTTGGCATGCAAATCTTCTTTTGAAGTTTCTATCTATGGGATTGCTTAAGACGGTTGTGATGAGTTGGAGTCGTCGACCTGCGATTCGTCGATGCTATATTTTGATTCTCGGGTCTGCACATTTTTTTATGCAAAGCTTACACTTGTCAATAAGTTGGTATACAAATATCAATTTTTTCTTTTTTAAATCTTCGATTTTTTAGAACAAAGGTTATGTCAATATCACCAAACTAAGCTCCACTTTAACTCAAACGTAGATATTAAGTTTATTGAATAACTATTTTTATAAATATGCATAGAACATTAAAGAAAATTATCACCTCTATTAACGACCCTTGGATATGAATACCGTCGTTTCTGTGACTTTCTCTTTTTACAATAATATCTATCAATAAATTTAATTTTAATATCAATATTATAGGAGTTTTTAAAAAAATATAAAAGTTTGATAAACTACTTACGCTCCATAGAACAAAACCACTAAAAGATAAAAAAAATTCACTCGAGTTTTTTATAAAATGTAAATAATTTGTCAAAGTGTTGTAGTTTTAACAATTTCCCATATTATATATAGGGTAATTATAAAAGGTAGCAATTTTTACAATAATTATTAAGTATGTAGCAATATTTTTAAAAAAATTGTAAATATAGCAAAGTTTATCGGTGATAGACTTCTATCGTTGATAGACCTTTATGGTTTATCAGTGATAGATCAACATTTGTTACATGGTCTATCAGTGATAGACTACTATCATTGATAAATTTTGGCAGATTTTGCTATATTTGCAATTTTAATAAAATGTTGCTATATAATTAATTATTTTAAATATAATTGCTACATTTGCAACTATCCCTATAATTTATGCTTTGACTTGACACAAACACACCTTCTTTATATGAAAAAATGTCAAACAAGTTTTTTGTATTAAAGAAAAATTATGACTACAAGATCATCTCCATACCCATACATGTTGTTCAACTCTTAAGCTTATAAAACTAAAATTATTCAAAGAAACTGCTACAATATGATTAATTCTTTTTTTTAATAATAGCAAGATTTAGATTTGATAATTACTATATACCCTATTCAAGAATTAAAATGTTGATAGACAAAAAAAATTAAAAAAAAAATATTGAAGTCTAAATTTTATTAAAGAGTTAGTAAAAGTATGAATGTCAATAAATACTTTTAAAAAAATTATATCAACAAACATAAATATTTTATGATTTTAAACT
Source organism: Cucumis melo (assembly GCF_025177605.1). NCBI lineage: Eukaryota > Viridiplantae > Streptophyta > Magnoliopsida > Cucurbitales > Cucurbitaceae > Cucumis > Cucumis melo. The sequence goes on along the minus strand of NC_066860.1, from coordinate 32,464,897 downwards.
ACTAGCAACATTTTGTTAGTTATATACCATATTTAAAATATCGGTATGAATGAAAATATAAAAACTGTAATTTTTCTAAAATTTAAATAAAATTATCGATAATATTTCAAGAAAAATTATAAAAACGAAAAATTAAAAAAATATATAATTTCAAAATAACTAAACACGTCTATTATTTATATTAATTTATATTTGTAGTATTTTAACGTTCTTTTATGTCTCATAGATTATATAATAAATATATATAATTATTGATATCAAAAGTGAAAATATTATTATAAATATCGACATGTGAATAAAAATTCAATCATAAGTTTACACGTTACTCTCTATAGATTTTTTTATAATATAAAGAAAATATGGATTCATGAGATCGAACCTATACAAATATAACAATATCAACGTGTCAATAAAAGTTTAATTACATAGCTAACGAATGTAATTTGTACGTGGTCTGATTTGATCGATTGTTCCGACTTTTCTCTCACGTTTTGCCATGGCAAAACCACAGTCTCTCTTACATTTGAAAGGGAATTAAAAGTTCCACCATCGTCATCCGCCCCTTCATGCTTCGCGCTAAAAACAAAGAGCTACAAGTTAAAGAAACCACGAGCTCACACCAACCACCCCATGTTCTTTTCGTCTTTTGCCCAAATAAACTAACATTTTCCTCTGATTTTTTGGCCATTTTGTTTTTTCTATTGTAGAGCTCTTTCAATGGCATTTACCAGTGAGCAAAATCGGCGATACTGTGACTTGGGTCAGAGAAATTTCGACCCACAATGACCGGAGGAGGAAACAGGAAGGTATCGGCGGCATCTGTTAGCGGAGGAGTTCATACGAGGATGAAATCAAAGCAGAGCAACTCTTTGCGGCTTTCCCTAGGTGGGTTTTTTCTTCATATTCTCTACTTTTTAAGTTTTTGTCACTGTTTCGGTTTCGTTGCATCGCTTTTTATTGTTTATAGAATGTACAGTATGGCGTTTGAACATTTTTTTTTTCCTTTTTTGTGGAGTTTTGATCTTTTAGACTACTTTTCTATGGCAATCTAAAGTTATTGGGGTAACATGAATTGGAAGTTGGAACCTCCCCTGATAAGTGTTAAAGAATTGAAATTAATCCGTTAGTTTAAGCTTTTGTACTTCTAGTGATTTAAGATGGTATGAGAGAAGGAGGTCCTTTGAACTCGTGCAATATTGATTTCTAGGCCCGAACTTCTATAAATTTTCAAACTCACAAATGAAGTCAAGTGTTAGAAAGAAAAAAAATTTAGTTGCACTCTTAATAAAATAATGTGAGTTACTTCTCTTTTATGTTGATTGTTTTGATATAGAACTTCATGTTTATCTAATATAGTATTAGAGTCAGAGTATTCAATAAAAAAGAAAAAAAGATCCTCATCAAAGAATGGTGAATCCAAATAGGCATCATCTTGATAGACATGTTGAGAATTCCACATGGAAAGATAGAATGATCGCACAATCTTTAAAATATACATGAAATATTTTCTCATTGTCAATTATTTTTTAGAAATACTATATTTGAATGAGCTCAACAAAAAAAATCGTTTGAAAAAGTTAACTTATATATTTCTTAACTAAAAAATTTTATACTTGAAAACCAATTAAAAGTGTTGAAAAAGTTAATTTTATAATTGTCTGAAAATTGCTTCACATTTTTTGTTTTTGAAAATTAAACTTAAAACACTTTACTCTACACATATTTTTTTGTTTTGTTTTCCGCTTTTGAGAATTGTGTACCTAATCCAATCTAAGTTTTGAATATTAAAAAAATTACTTTTAAAAAACTTTTTTTTTTAAATTTGGCCATGAACTCAAAATATTTTTGGTGAGAAAACGAGCACAATTTTTAAAAATAAATTAAGAACCAAATGATCTAGCAAGGCTTAAGTGGTCAAGTACTTCCTGTTTTTCCTCTTTTTTTTTGTTAAATTTGCTTATTGAGGAAGTTACCCCAAATTCACCTTGAACCTGACAATTTATTGAGGAAGTTACAATACATTTTTGAAGATAAGGCCTCTAAAAACCTTAAGTAGGTAATTTATGGTGTATTTAATCTACAAAACTTCTTCTACGTATTATGTGAAAACAGTAGTTTGTTTCAGGAGTATTCGGAAAACTGCTGGGGCTTCTCCTTTTGGGAATTTCAGCATGGTTCTATCAGTTGATTCAACCTCCTCCTCCGAAGATATGTGGCTCCCCTGGTGGCCCTCCCATTACAGCACCAAGAATAAAGCTCAGAGATGGAAGGCATTTAGCTTACAAAGAGCATGGTGTGCCAAAAGACAAAGCCAAGTACAAAATTGTCTCAGTCCATGGCTTTGATTCTTGCAGACATGACACTGCAGCTGCCCGAGCCCTTTCTCCGGTTCATTTCGGTGCTTTTTTTTTTTTTTTTTTATCCAATGCATACACTCAAACTTCCATTTTGAGAACTATTCTGGAGTTTGACTGTGTAGTGCTTTCTCAGGAACTTTTTGAAGGCTTGGGAATCTACATTGTGTCTTTTGATAGACCTGGTTATGGAGAGAGTGATCCCAACCCGAAGAGGACGGTGAAGAGTGCGGCTATGGACATAGAAGAACTTGTAGACCAATTGGCACTTGGAACCAAATTCTATGTTATTGGAGGTTCCATGGGTGGGCTAATAGTTTGGAGCTGTCTGAAGTACATACCAAACAGGTAAAATATATGGCATATGCATTTAGCTTAGTTACATCTGTTCAAGTCCAATGAAGAGAATATGATATATGAATGCAGCATCTGATTTGTGTATACTCTTAACATTGTTTGATTATTTTGTTTGGATGTTAAATCATTAATCAACACAAAAATTTGATGGGTTACAGTATATTTAATAATATCAACAGTTTAACACTCTCGTGGGTTTGAACATTTGTTAGATGCCCAAAAAGTGTAAATTAACATTAATTGAAAACGGAATGATATTAATGGGATTCATACACAGGACCTCTTGCTCAGATATTGTGCTAAATCACAATTCAACCCTAAAGCTTGTGCTGTGGGTGCAGTAAATGTAATTATTTCAATACTTTAACACTTGTATAACTATTTCTTTTCGTGTAAGGTCACATAGTGATTGAGAAGGAATTTGATGTCTCATGAATCCTAATAGGCTGGCGGGGGCAGTACTAATAGCTCCAGTTATCAACTATTGGTGGTCAGGTCTTCCTGCAAATTTATCTAACGAGGCTTTCAAATGGAAACCATTGCAAGACCAGTGGGCTCTAAGTGTTGCTCACTATACTCCTTGGCTTACATACTGGTGGAACACACAGAAATGGTTTCCTGCTTCAAGTATTATCGCTCACAATCCTGACGTTCTTTCGCCTGCCGACAAAAATCTCATTCCTAAGCTCTCATTTAGACATGAGTATACGGTAAGTATTTTGTTTTCTCGTTTGATAGTCTCATTATGTTTCTAAAAACAACCTGAAGTTTCTTTATCATGCGGAGAAACAGAAGAGAAAGTTGAAATAGAACACTTGATGAGAAATCAAACCATAAGTTTGTCCTTTGAACAATTTATAGTATAGTGTATTCGTCCCAACCTTCAAGCTGAAATTTTATCGATTGAAAGATGATTTTGCTAACCATCCTAGGGTTTCTCTTTACCTTGTCTGGTGTATGCAAGAAAATCTCTGTCATGTTTAGAATCTCAAACTAGCTTCACCGGTTTACAACTTTAAATTATGTTGGGAATGAGATCATAATTCCATGCCCAAAGTAGACAATATTGTAAATTTTTCATCGATATTCGATTAGCTATGCCTCATTGATAAGGTTTTTTTTTCTTCTCGTAGCTATCATCTAGGTCTTATCCTTTTAGAACAGTCCTTTCGTATTGGTTGTAGTTTCTTCAATACATTTTCTTTTTTTTTTTTTGTATGTCCATGTACAGACTTTCATTTTCTTCTCGATGAAAGTTCTGTTTCTTCTTAAAGGAAATATGACTCCATCACCTCTCCTTTTTGTCTCGCCATTACATATCATATTAAAACTATCTACAATCTTCTTGGAAAATGTTTCAGTAACTGCTGAATGCGGTTTGCAGGCTCAGATTAGACAACAAGGTGAATATGAATCCCTCCATCAGGATCTAAATGTTGGATTCAGCAGCTGGGAGTTCAGTCCTCTGGACCTAAAAAATCCATTCCCTCACAATAACGGGTCGATCCACATATGGCAGGGAGACGACGATAGGGTCGTGTCTCCTAAACTGCAACGTTACATTGCTGAAAAGCTCCCATGGATTCGCTACCACGAGGTATCAGGTGCTGGACACTTGTTCTCTTATGCTGATAATGTTTATGATTCTGTGATCACTGCTCTTTTACTTGAAGAGAAATGAACCTATATGAGCATTCTTTCTGATCTTCTGGGATTTATGTGGTGTTTTTTTTCTTGTTGGTATTGTTTTTTTGGTAAATGCTTTCAGTTTGATATGCTGTTGTTTGAGAATCCCATTTCTGCTTTATATCATCTTCACTCAAAGTGTTAACTTGGAGTCGATGGTTTGTTCACCCTTGAACTTGCATTGTAATGGCAGCTCATGAGCACCAATGAATGGCTTTGGCCTCCATTTTTTGTTGACATTTTAACACAAGTTGATTCTTATTGATAATTGTCTGGGAAAATGGAAGAATGACTTCTTTTTTATTACTTTGTGAATTCACTAATTGGCTGATAGATTACAAGTATGTTTTCATTAGTCTAAAAATACCAATGTGTATAAATGAAACAACTTTGATAATTAACAACTTGAGCATAGTGTTAAAACATTATTTGTCTGATCTCAATACTTTTGAAACTGAATTTTTCTTTTGCTATTTTGTTAAACACATCTGATAGATTGACAAGCTTGACTCATTAAATAAGAGTTTTTAAGACCAAAAAAAGTTTTTTAAATGTTGTATATAAAATAATCTAATATAAGCGGAGCTCGACGGTTGGTTAAATATACGTCTATTCCACCTTACGTGTTAAAAAAAGTATCTACAAAATTTATCCAAATTAAAACAAGTTGGAACCTTCAAATTTCATGAAAATTATGACTTAGTCTCTAAACTTGGATTCGTAAACAATTTAAGTGATATATATTCAATTTAATAATCATCTAATTCTAAGAACATTAATATGTTAGACATATCAAAGGGACTTAATATGTTAATCTAAATAGTATATAATAAAATAATAATAATTATTATATTTAAATTTTAGAAGTAATTGTTTAACTTAAAGATTATATCGTTACCAACTTAAAATTATATTAACTTAATTGTTACATGCTAAAAATAAATTAAATATTTATAAATCAAAATTTCTAGATTAAAATAAACTTAAGTGAAACGTGATTTTTATTTTTTATTAAAAAAAATATCACTTTAGATAAGTTTCCCATTCAAGGAAAAGTTACGTAACTTTTCATTGTAAATCATATTCTTACATTATGCTAATAAAAGTCAAACCAATTTTTACAACTCATTAGAAAATTAAATATATTCCCAAAATTAGATTTCGGTAAGAAATAAAAATTTAAAATACCATTTTAATTTATGTACTCCTCATCAAATTTTAGGGGCCGTTTGGGAAAAGGGTTGGGTTATGGAGTAGGATTATGATAAACCTAGTGCTAAGATAAACCTAGGATTATAATAAGATGTGTTTAGGGGAATGGTTATGGAGAAAGTGTTATGATAAGATGTGTTTGGGGGAATAGTTATGAAAGAAGTGTTATGATAATGTTCTGATAAGATGTGTTTGGGAAAAGAATTATGTAGGTAGGATTAAGGAAGAGTTGAAGAAGAGTTAAGGAAAAGTTGAAGAAGGGTTGAGGAAGGGTTAAAAAGTTAAAACTAGGGTTACATAACCCTTTCTCCAAACGAGGGTTGGATTACATAACCCTAACCCCGTAATCCAACCCTTCCCCAAACGTCCCCTTAGTTCTTAAATTTGGTTACTGCTGTCAGTTTTTTATTACATTTTATTTTTATTAGTATTTAATATATATTTCACGTTTTTTTTTCATGAATATTATTACGATTATTTAGTTAATTTTAATAAAAAAAAATAATTTTGAGAAACGAAATTTAAGATTTCCTGAAAGAACTTTTAAATAAATAACTAAAATTGAACCAACAAGATATTGATTTTACAAATAAAGCACAAAAGGAAAAGCGAAAAAGAAAAATAAAAACATCTTCGTTCTTGAATCTCTCTGTTTTTCCCACGCTCTCACTTTACTTTCAGATCTTCCCTTCCATTGATCTCTACGAAATTCAGGGCGAGGTCTGATCTGTAGATAGCGGAGGGCTCTAATGGCGGGAGGTGTGAGCCGGAAGATATCGGCAGCATCGGCCAGAGCTCATACGAGAAGAGCTAAGAAGAGCAGTTCTTCCCCGATTTCTTCAGGTTGCCTATCTCCATTTCTTTTTCCATTTTATCCACTTCTTCTTTAATTCTTTTCGTAGTTTATTGTGTTTTCCTATGCTCATTTTTTCATGTTAATCGTCTTCGTTCTGAAGTAGGAAGTAAGGAAGAAGCATTGTAGTTCTCAGTCTGGTTTTTATGGCTTTGACTAAGCTATAGCAATGATCAAAATCCGCCTAAGCTGTAGTTTATGATGCTAGTTTCAATTTCGGACCCCAGCTTTAGAATCATCGGGATGATTTTTCATTCTCTATTTTTGTCATCAAGCTGGCGATACGTTCTTGTTATTCGTTGTTAGTGATCTATTGTTTCGTTGGTGATGGTATGGTCGTGATTTCTTCAAATTTTTCCCGCCAGTTGTTGTTAATGCATAAACGGAGTAGTATGAGTAGATCTAACGCCTTGAACAAGTTGACTTGTTACTCGTATCAGGAAGATGTGGCCTATTGTCTGAAAGAGCATTTGATTTCGATCTATTAGCTGTATTCTGCGTGCTTATATAGTTTGACCAAGTGTGCAGTTCAAATATTTGGGAGGGGCACTATGTTTTTTTTATAATTGTTTTTCTTTTCATATTATAGGTTTTTTGTTTGTATGATTATTGATATATATCAAAGGTTCCTCTATTATACTTTGAAATTTCTGACTGTTACTTCAGAATTTCATTGCCTTAAAGACTCTCCAACTTTTGCAAACATTTGATTGCCGTAGCTTTTTGAGATCCTGTGTCTTTGGACTTTGCCAATTAACTAAAGAAGTTCCATAAAAAAACATTTTCTTTCTAACAGTTACTTCAGAATTTTACTGCCTTAAAGAATCTAAACTCATATATATATGACCCGTTGGTCTATGTTTGAAGTCTCTTTTGGGTGTCGTTTATGCATTTGGTTGGAAATAGAGGTCTTGTATGCTTGACTCAGTTGTTGTAATAGCAAACTTGTCCGACTCAGATGACCTTCAGAGAGAGAGAACTGAAAGAGTCATCGAGCACACTGAAAGTGAGACTAGTCTTAGTTGGAGCTAGTTTGTGTAAGCTTCTTCTTTTGGACGTCTTATGTATTCTTTTTGAACCGTCAGTGAAATGTTTTTAGTTTTCCCTCATTTTTAACATAAACAAAATAATTAAAAAAAAAATCATCAAATTTGAGTTGATTTTATTTAATTTAAGTTAATATTAGGACAACCATGAACCAATCTAATCCAAATGATGTCAAGTTGTTTAACCCTTAACTGCCCATTTTAGTCCATAATTTGTCTGGTTTGGGTTGATCAGGTGTTATTGAATTTCTTTAACATCCCTAACCTCCCTTTCCTGGATCTGTTACTGTTTAGAACTGAATGCCCATCTTGTGATCTATCAGTACAATCTGATCTGAGTGTATATGGTTCTTCATTTTTTTTTATTTTACATATTATAGATATTTTCCTTGTTATATGAGCATTTGATATCATCTCATAATATAAATGAAAAGTTATTCCTTGTTAAAAGAAGGAAAAAAAAGATCTTCCCCATGTTATAGAACAAGTAATATTATTTTTCTCCAATTTTTTCTTTTTTCAGTTTTATTTTCTTTTTGTTCCTTTGTATTCTATGCACTTTAAAACTAAAATTGGGTTGCCCTTAATGTGTGTATGTACTTGCTCTTCTGATTTGAATTCAAAATAACAGGACTGCTGAGGAATATAGCAGTTCTGCTCTTTTTTGGATTTTTGGCCTGGGGTTATCAGGCAATCCAGCCTCCTGCACCCAAAATATGTGGTTCTCCCGAGGGTCCTCCTATCACAGCACCAAGAATAAAACTTAGAGATGGTAGGTATTTGGCGTACAAGGAGCAAGGGGTCCCAAAAGATTCGGCTAAATACAAAATTATCTATGTCCATAGCTTTCGTTCTTGCAGACACGATGTCGCTATTGCAAATACCATCTCTCCGGTATCATTTATATTTCACCCTTTAATGTTTATCGAAATGTTCTGGAAAGGCATCTAAACGCTCAAATGTGATCAGTCTAAAGTTGAATCTCTATTGACACCTTGCAGGACATAATTGATAACTTGGGAATCTACATTCTATCATTTGACAAATCTGGTTATGGAGAAAGTGATCCAAATCCAAATCGTACTCCAAAAACCATTGCTTATGATATAGAGGAGCTAGCTGATCAATTGGAGCTAGGATCCAAATTCTATGTTGTTGGATTTTCCATGGGTGGCCAAGCAGTTTGGAGCTGTCTAAAATATATTCCTAATAGGTATGAACCCACACCTGAAAATGAACGTTAAGAATCATTTTCTACATCAAAATGAAAAGGAATTTCAGAAAGAAAAAATGAATATTCCATTTCCTTATTTTTATGTAAAAGGATATAAAGGACACGAAAAGCAATTTATCTATTTGTGTTTCTTCTTGTATGAAAGGATTTTTATTTTCATTATTTTTTTTACAAAAAAACTACCAACAGGCTAGCAGGAGCAGCACTATTAGCGCCAGTTGTTAACTACTGGTGGCCTGGATTCCCTGCAAACTTAACGAATGAAGCCTTCTACCAACAGTTTCGGCAGGATCAGTGGACAGTTCGTGTTGCTCATTACACCCCCTGGCTTACCTACTGGTGGAATACACAAAAATGGTTTCCTTCTTCTAGTGTTGTTGCTGCTAATCCTGAAATTCTATCTCGTCAAGACAAAGAACTCTTGTCCAAGAAAGTGGGAAGGAATGAGTGTGAGGTACGTGACCTTTCTGTATGAAATCTTGCTTTCTACTTTTCTGAGTATCTTATTCAGTGCTGACTGTATGTTAGTTGATCATGGTCCTAAATGTGTCAAATTAAAGGATGCACTCAGTAAGTAATCAATCGGCCAAGATTGAGAGGTAAGTTGAGAGTCAGTGGACATAGAAAAGTCAATGGCATATCCTCTGCCAAGCATTTGGGATTGTATTTGTTTTGTTATATTTCCCTAAAGGCCCAAGATTGAGCAGTGGTGTAAAGGAAATGAAAATGCATTGAGAGATCTGGGTAACTTGTTGAACATTAGTCAAGTGAAAGAAATAATAAAGGGAGAAACCAAACTTGTAGTCATGATGGGGGAAGAAAAATTTCCAATGAAGAATTCCTTACTCCCTTTTGCAATGCTCTTACTGGGAGAGAAATGGAAGGAAGAAGGTTCATCTGAAGAAGTTTGGAAGGGATTAGCGAAGTATGTGTGAGGTAGGGTGAGAGGAATAGCAGGGTGTTAGGGGGTGGAGAGGGATGCTAGGTAGAGTTGGTCTCTTGCCTGTTTTTATGTTTTTCATTGGGCTTCAATTTCGAGGGTTTTTGTTATTACTCTATAAACACAATTTTGTATAGTTGGAGTCCTCTTTTATGCGGGCTGGTTTTTTGTGTACCAGTGTATTCTTTCATTTTTTTCTCAAAGAAAGTCGTTCTTATTAATAAAAAAAAAAAGTGTGATGCATGTGAAGAGAAGTTTGGATTATATCCTACACCAATACCAAAGGACAAAGTAGGAGAAAGAAAAAAATATGATCACAGATTCACAATATCAAATTATGATAACGCCTATAAAGAAAAGCTCCAAATGTGTGTAAAAGCTTCAGCCAGCCACATGAAGATACTAAGTTGGAACATAGAAGGGTTAACGTAACTTCCTGTTGATCGTGCAAGAAGTCCAATAGGGAGAGGAACATGAAGTATGAAGAAATATGGCCTGTTGATTAAATTCTCTATGAGGGTTGAGCTCTAAAATACAAATGATATCTTTGAAGTGATTTAAAGATTTTTAAAAACACTTTTAGTAGTCCAACTAAACCTAATGAAAATTGACTGGCAAGTGCTCCATTACTTTCTTGTGATCCTCTCAAACATTTTAAATTTGGTCAACTTGAGTTTCTCCTAGGAGTGAAATGACTTCATCTGGATTGAAAAGCTAAGGCCCTGCTCGAAACCAAATTGTTTTTTGCTTTTTGACACCAATAGCCAGCCCCTATCCAGAGAGAGCTCCTCCATCTTTAAGACGATTCTTCCGGTCTAACATTTGGTTATGAGCCGGCTTGACGAACAAAGATGGACTGATTGATTTTTATCATTCCAACATGCAAGGAGGATGTACTACTTCTTATGCTTTCTCCACAGTAGTTTTTATCTGTCATAAGGAAACATTTTAATTCTCTAGCAAATACTAAAACTACTAATAACAAAAGTTTTTAAAAACTGTTTTTTCTTTCCAAGTCCTTAAAACTTACCTTGGGTTTTAAAACAAACATAAAAAGAAAGTAACATACAAATGGAAATAGTGTATGTAAGCTTAAATTTGAAAACCAGAAAATTAAAAATCAAATGGTGTTATTAAACGTGACCACTAAAACGGGAAATATGATACAAAATGCTAACATACATTATAATCAGCTGGTCTTGCTGTAAAAAGTAGCCTGATGAATATTTTCTTTTGGTGGGATGGAATCGTCAGCTTATATTTAGCCAACAAGGAGAATACGAGTCCATTCACAAGGATGCGAACGTTGGATTTGGGAAGTGGGAATTTAGTCCTCTGGATCTTGAAAACCCATTCCCAGGTAATGAAGGTTCTGTCCATTTATGGCATGGAGATGAAGACAAGATCGTTCCTGTCACTCTCCTACGTTACATTGCCAAACAGCTTCCGTGGATTCATTATCACGAGATAGCAGGTGCTGGTCATAGCTTTCCCTATGCTGATGGCATGTCTGAATCCATCATTAAAACCCTTCTCCTTAACCACAAATAAGGGTTTTTATTACCATCTTCTATTCTTCTAGGTTGGTGTTCCTTCGTTACTCCATTTATGTCTCTCTTCCTTGCTACATTATATTTATAACTTTGTCTTCATTTGGCTGTTTGAAGTTTTACCTCATTTTGATAGCACAATTATTTATTTTTGATTTCATCCGGTGGCCATCTATCTAGGATTTAATATCCTTTTAGTTTTTTTTTTATTCACGAATATTATATGTTAGGTTGGGTATATTGAGTTTATGTGCACCTTAGGTAGGTAATTATGACTATGAGAAACAATTTGATAATGGAAAGTTATGGATATATTTTAAATATCACAAACAAAACTGAAGTTATTTACCAAATATAACAAAATTTATTGAATTCTTCGTAATTCATTTAAGCTTTTTCTGCTATATTTAGTAAATAGTTTCAATTTTTAAATTTCTCGATTTTGTATCTTACTTAACAAAATAGGACTCAAAAAGGAGAGCAACCACATTTTTTTAATAATTTTTAGGTTAATCCATGGTGGTTGGAGAACCTAACCTAACATGCGTTAGGTTTCTCTTCTAACTTCAAAATAGTTTAATTAGTTTAACATATTGAATTCAACATGTTGAATCAAAGAGTAGAATGTTGAAATCTTAAAAAATTTATTTTACTCATGTTTTTTCAAAATAAAATCTTACTGTTGATGAACTGAATAAGGGGTTTTTTTTTTATTTTTCTTTTTTATTATTAAAGTTAGATATTCTATTTCAACTTTAGACGATAAATAATTGACTCTTGAAAATGGAGGGTTCAAAGGTGTAATATTGTTTTTATATCGACCGTAATCTTATAGAACACAGATTTATTGCTATTATTATTGAGTATTGAGTAACACTTAAACTAACTAACATGTACGGAGTGTCACTTTGTACTAAAAAAAATCTTTAAATATGAATCTAAATAATAAGAAGACTAAATTAGTTTGTACTCAATCACATTAATTTAATTTTACAAATGTTAATCGATCATTCCTATGTACAATGTTCCTTAAAAGACAATCTTGGTGTATTTAGAGAAATACTAATACTTAGACTATTTAAGTTTACACTTAATTTACTTATTAACCATCCTGGTTTGGCTTGGTATACATTCTAATATCCTCCATCAACTAATTTACTTTTATTCATTTCCCAATCATTTAAAGTTTTGAATGCATTGTACTTAACTCTGGGTTGTTAGTTATCAATATTAACATGTACAACTATATAACAAATTAACAGTTAAGTAAATACTTTATAATTTTTAAACAAGCCAGTAGGTTAGTTATCTATATTACAATATTCACATTGTTGTTTCTTTTTTTACGTTTAGTGAGTTTTCATTGATATGCCACTTGATTGACATCTTACATCAACATCAAACATACAAAAACAAAAGAAATTTGGATGTGAATAATGAAACAAAAATTTAAATACTATGAACTTAAATTTTAAAAAATATAATAGAACATTTACAAACAATTAAAAAAATGAGACCACATGCTCCCAATATGGAATGTTAAAAATATTCGACCAATACGTAATTAAATCACTATACATGAAAGTAATTTTTATCTAAACGATTGTTTAGATCACAATATATTATAATTCATTTTAAACAACGTAACAAAATATTTTAAATTTAAATAATCAAATGATAAATTTGATAAGAAAAAGAGTGAAGAAGTACACCATTAACGATGACATATATGAAATTTACGAAAATTAATCTAACCTAGTTAACTTTACTTTCTTTTTTACATCTACCAAAATCAACCTAAATTTTAAACCCTACTCAAAAAAATTATTTTTATAAAATTTTAAAATTGGTATAATTCGTAAATTCACGAGAAGAAAACAATTACCCCCCCAAGAAAAAAAGCAAAAAAACCAACAAAAAAGTAGCACGTGGCTAAGGGTTCAGCTATAGAAACCACTTGCATGCGAGCGACGACATCGCCATCGTTCACACCTCCACTCCCTTACGTCATCACCATCTCAAGCCTGCTTAAATTCCCCGCTTTTCACCGATCAAATACAAAGAAAGAAAAGCAGTACCCTAACGTGGAAGCCCTTGGTTGGATTCCACACCCCAATTGTGTGAGCCAGCTACACCAAATCCCTAACCCGAACTCAAAGCCAAGATCATACGTGTTCCTCTCTTAGAGTCCAGACAGGATCAAAAAGCGTTAAACAATGCCACGTCTCATCCACGTGTCCTCCCCTGCCATAGATATGTTCAAAGAAGAAAATAAAGGGATGCTCTCTTTCTTTCAAATAACTTAAATATAAGAAGAAAATTTTAAATATATATATATATTTTTTTTTTTTTTTTGTTTGATCAAAATAATTTAAATAAATATCTTAGAAATTTCTGACTTCGAGGAATTTTAATGGTGTGGACTCCACCTCTCTCTCTCTCACAGAAACAATGTCAGCAAAAGGCTTCCATTTACCTCATCCCCTTTAATTTAGGACACTGAGTAAAGCTGTTATGTATATATAAATAAATAGTGCATAATATAATTGTTATATAATATGCTAAAATTATTTTTGATGCCCCTGAAAATTATTTGACATTCTAACCCTCGAACGGATTTAGTCTATTTTTTTGCGAATCAATACTATTAGTCGGTGGAGTGGTAAATTGGTATTTCAATTCTCTCTATATAGATATTTAAGTCTCCTTTTCTTTACCTTTTTTAAGTTATTTTGTCTATATAAATTTGAGTGTGAAATTGAGGCCTTGTTTCGAACAGACATTCTTCTAAATTGGAAAAGAAAGTGAAATATTATCAAAAGGAATTCTATAAGATTGAGTTTAAAAAAAAAAAAGAAAAAAGGAAAATTTGTCAAAATTGGGCCTAAGAATTAAAATATTAACATAATCTATCCTAATTTTAGATAGGATAAAATTTAGATTTGTCATTGGTTTAATTCTTTGAAATATTATCGTATATTATTAATTTTAAAAATGTTATTCAATTGTAATTATATTTAAACTAATTTAATATGTTATAATTTAATATGTTATTTAAAATTTGTACATTGAAATAAAATATATATATTTGGGGGTAGATCTGGTAAAAAAGAACCAAAGGATAAAATTGAAAAATGCCACGGCAAAATGTAAATATAACTAAAATGGAGATCATATCATAAAATACATAGGAATGTATTTGTTCAAATGTAACTCCTAAATTAAGTCTATGTAACTTAATTCCAAATTTGTCCCATTTAAAAAAGAAAAGTTCGATTTTGTCCTTGATATTTTAATTATTTTTTTGAAATGTGGGAAGAAATAATTTTCTTAGTAAGAAAGTTATGACAAACAAATTAATAATAATAATAATAATAATAATAATAATAATAATAAAAGAATAAAAATGGAAGTTTAAGTTTATAAGAAAATTTCCAGTAGAATATATAAATGAAGGGACACCCATTTGAGTGGAAAGGACCGCAGTTTAAGCCCTTTTGGAGTTCTGCTTCTTTCTCATCTTCTTCTCAAGCTTCGTATTTCTGCAAAGACTCAGAGCTTGGGAAAGCTTCGTTAATGGCGGCTTCTGTTAGATTGGAAGCCATGGTTTTGAGCTTATAAACTCTCAAAGCTTCATTTTTCAAATCTCGCAGAAGTAGCTTCACTCGATCTCCAATTCTCTTCATCTTCTCTCATTCTTTCTGGTAACTTCAATAATAATGGTTGTTCTGTTTCTGCCATTGAAGCTTCATTCTTGTTTTTGAAAAAATAAAATTAGCATTTTTAAGCACTTGATTAAAATGATCAGTAGAAATCTTTTTGACGACTTTAGCACAAATTGGGGTAGAGATTTGAACAGAGTCTTCCAAGTAGATGTTGGTGTCCATTAAACTGAATTGTTAAAAAAATTGGGCAGGATGGCCTGTTGTTACAAGTTGATTTCAATGTGCCTTTTGATTTTTAGTTACGGAAGAGATTAAAAAGATAATAGTAATGAAATTAAGGAAGGTAGTGTAATGGGGTTTTGGTATTAATAATAATCTATTGAAGTTGATAACTCCCAAGTTGTTTTTTATTCTCTTTTGCTTTGATTGTAATTTACCTTTTATGGTACTTATTTATTCCTGTATTATTTTAATTTTGTTTTCTTATTTGAAATATAAGTGGGGTCTGATGTGGAATAAAATTTCTTTTAAAGAAAAACACAAACTTTTGGTCTTCTCAAGTATGTATTTGACATTTCATCAAACATTTCAAATATTTATATATTTTAATTTTCCAATTAAGTTCGTGAGGTTTATTGTGATGTTTATGTATGTAATGTTTGATTTCAAAATTTCCCCGACTTTTTCGTGAACATGATTTTTTTTTTTTTTTGTAATGTACGGATCTGTCCATATGAGTTTAATCAAATTATTCAATATATATATATATATAATCTATGTTATGGTCAATAGTTTTGATGATCATCTTAGCCATTGATAGTTTTATAAGTTGAAAATTTTAATTACAATTTTAAAGGTAATTAAGTCTCATATCTTTCCTTTTTTTTTTTTTTTTTGGTCCTTCATTGAAGTTGCAGCTTCAAGCTCGTCACTGATCTTTGAAATAGACTTCAGAAAAAGAAACAATGGTTGTAAAAGAATCAGAAATGATTTCACACGATGAAGTGGAATCGCCATTACAGTCTGAACAACAGCTCAAGCACCATAGATTCTCGTCTCTTGGAAGGCAATCCTCCATTTACTCACTCACATTGGATGAGTTCCAACATACTCTTTGTGAGAGTGGCAAAAATTTTGGGTCCATGAACATGGATGAGTTCCTCACCAGCATTTGGACAGCAGAGGAAAACCAAGCAATTAACGCCAGTCAATCGGGGACGTCCGCGGTTGCTGCCGTGGCAGCATTGAGCAATGCTCAGGGCCACTTTCCGGTGAGCGGAGCGTCTATTGAGAAACGCAACATAGAGAAACAAGCAAGCCTACCTCGCCAAGGTTCGCTTACACTTCCTGCACCCTTGTGTAGGAAAACTGTGGATGAGGTTTGGTCCGAGATACATAAGAGTCAGCAGGGCAGGAATCAAAATAGCAACAGTGGTAATGCCAACTCTCAGAATCCGGAATCTGCCACACGCCAACCCACGTTTGGGGAGATGACACTGGAGGATTTTCTGATCAAAGCTGGAGTTGTTCGAGAACCTTGCGTTGGGGGAGGAGTGCCGCAGCCATTGCCACCGTCCCAGCAATATGGTATGTACCCAAATAGCAACCACGCCATTGGTGCTGGTTATGTTTCCAGGCCTATTATGGGACTCAATACATCTGCAGCTGGTGGTGGTGCTAGCGGTAATGCCGCTGCAGGTGGCATTACGACATACCAACCAGTTCCCCAAGGTGGCTCTACTATTGGAGATGCATCAGGATTTGCTGGCAATGGTAAAAGAAACAGTGTGTTCTCATCACAGCCTCCACCTGCAGTTTGTTATGGTGGAAGAGTGGTGAACGGTGGCGGAGGTGGTGGTGGGGGAGGAGGATATCCACCTGCTCAACCGATGGGGTTGGCAGCGCCTGTAAGTCCAGTATCCCCAGAAGGAATGTGTACAAATCAGGTGGATAGCTCAAATCAATTTGGGTTGGACTTGGGTGGGTTAAGAGGGAGGAAGAGGATAATTGACGGGCCAGTTGAAAAAGTTGTAGAAAGAAGACAAAGAAGGATGATAAAGAATAGAGAGTCAGCTGCAAGGTCTAGAGCTAGAAAACAGGTGCATTTTTCTTTTTCTAGTATCAGCTTTGATAGTTATTCAATAAAATGATAAGAAGATGTAACACTAATATGCATTTTCATCCCTACTTTGAAACAGGCCTACACAGTAGAGTTAGAAGCAGAGTTGAACCAATTAAAAGAGGAAAATGCTCATCTTAAGCAGGCCTTGGTAAGTATCACGTGAACACATTTGATATCTCAGATTTTTATTGCCAACTATTGTAATCCTAATAAGATTTTATCCTCTTTTTTTTTTTTTTCCTGTAACAATTAACAGGCAGAGCTTGAGAGGAAGAGAAAGCAACAGGTACCTTTTCTAAAACATCTGGCTATGTACTGCTCCATCCCTAACCTGATACAATTTGAAGCAATATCAAGTAGGATAGAATTGCATTTTATTTCCTTATGATATGAAAATAAATGCACGATTGACATTTCAAATAATAACTGCTATATCTCTTAATGTGTAAAATGTATGTACATCTACAAATTGTTGCATAGCATCTATCAGCATACGTGTTTGGCAACTGTAAAGATATATACTGGTCACCTGATATCTCTCTCTTTTGAATGTATTGTATCTTTAGTTGAAAAATAAAATACAAAACCTTTTCACAGTAAAGGGATTCAGATTTGTAGTTCGATCCTAATCTTGTAATCTATGTATGCAAATTTTATTTCCTTGAATTTCTTTCTTTAAAGTTCAAGAACACAGTAAAGTCGTCCCTTCAACATCTTTCTCAACCTAAGATCCAACTTTGTTGTTACCCTTCATTTTTGCAGTACTTGGAGGAAACAAAGAATTTTCATTCGAAAGCACAAAGAGCCAAGGAAAAGCTTCGTGTTATGAGGAGAACTTTGAGTTGTCCATTGTGAAAGAAAATGTTCAGATGTTCCGGCCGTGCTTATGGCAACATGAAACGCACTCAAGTAGTTAGCAGGAAAGTTCGAAAGGGTCACAGGAAAACCTCGTGCATGCAGGAAATCTAGAACTCGGAATCTGAGACTGCAGAACATCTAGCAGGAATTTGGGCTGCTGGACATAATTTTCTTCATTGACTCGAATCTTGCACGGATGAATGGCCTAGCAGTACAATATTTTGACTCTGTTTCCTTATGGGTTCGTCGAGGTATTGTATTGAAGTAGATAGGCGTAATCTGCACAAAATCTGATGGATCTTCAGGTATTTGTAAGCTATAAAGACTAGAATAGAGAATGAGTTACCTTTGCGGTATCATATTTTATCTGGTTTCGATTGGTTGAAAACCTGAACTTCATAGTCTTTTACAATCATTTTATCTACTTGGGTTCTCGACTTCTTCTATTTCTCAACATTTAGATACTATCCTCCAGACCTCAAAATAAAAATAAAAAAATCAACCTAACGAAATCAAATTTGATCACCAAGTTTTATTTCTCTCTTCTTTCATTTTAATATAGAAGCCAGAAGGGCTTCCAATCCTGTAAAAATTGCACCTATTACCATGTAGCAACAAATTGAAACTGGTAAGGAGAACTATTTGGCTTTGGCATATCCATGACATAAAAACAGCTACAAATACATAAGTAACCAACAAGTAGAAAATGGGGGGATATTATTGAGTAAAACAACTAAAATAATGATTGCAGATTTGATTTCTTCAGTTGTTTTTGGCCCAAAGAGTGCAGGATAAATGTCAGCCATGGAGCAAAATTTCATGGGAAAGCAATAGTAAAAAGATATTTCTTGTTAACAAGGGGACAAAAAGCAATACATATATCTCTTAATGCCTCGGGCACTTGGGTCAAAGGAAAGCATAACATCGGTAAAATGTCAAAATCGGTAAAGTGTTCGAGTGCGAACATTGTTATGTAAGAAAAGATCAAAAGAAGGAAAGCCAATAAGAGATATTAGTAGGGTGGTAAGGAAAATAAAGAGATCTTATTTCTTTCCAGGAACTTATGGATTTACAGTTGCTTGAAGAGAAGAAAACGTACTTCTCGTAACTTCGATGATGATGACAATTCTGGAAACTATACCTAAGTAGTTACATTTGCGCTTTCGAAGTTGCCTAAATGCTATTCGAAATCAAACTGGACCTCAATATGCAGATGTTTTCTCACAAGTTCAACGAAATATGTGATGAAGTGAGCTAAGTTTTGGCATTCCTCGTGGGTATTAATCTCCGATACAACCCCACAAATTATAATTTTTTCAACTTAGGGCATCTTTCAAGAAGTTTAGCCACCCGGTTAGAGAAGGGATCACTAACGTGGCTCCATCCAAGTCTATTATGGTCACATTCTCCATCTGAAACTATTCCCGAAAGTTATGGTGAAAGGTTCCATGCCTTGGATAATAACGCAAATATAAATAGCTTAACTTAGGGAAAGAGATGGAAATTGAGTATATCCACATCTTCATCATTATAATCATACGCTGGACCTCACATCCGAAGCAAAACTGCAGAGGTCCGCAATTTCATATGTTCTCGCCTACATTCAGTTGGAACCACTAAAATCGTCGATCTACAAGACTTGCTTTTCCAATGAGCTCAAAGATATCTATAGCACATTCTCTTAAATGTAAAATTTCAAGGGTATCAGCCTCTAGTGTGAACTTCTCTAAACTGAGGTTTCCACCAAAGATATCCTTCAATGAAGAAATGCTAACTTCCATTGCTGTCTGCGTATCTGACATCACAATTTCTGGGTTAATTAAAGCTAACTTTTCAAGCTTCAGACAAGCTGCAAGAAGAAGGTTCAAATCTAATGCAGATATGATGATATTACTGAGAGATAGACATTTCAACCAACTTATGATACGTCGGTTCAATGCCGCTTATCGGATTATTAGCCAATCTAAGGTTTCAAGTTTTTGTCCACCACACTTTTCAATTACATTGCTACTTGGAATAGTCTTCACATTATAGTGAAGTCAACGGATTGCGTCTCTCGTATACATGAGCCAAGAAATCACCGAGAAGAATGCATCTACTTCATCATCCATGAAACTGGACAAGTTCTGAAGTCCAGTGGTCTGAAGTACTTTTTGTGTTATGATAACTTCAAAGTCCACGTTGAAATTTCATCAGGATAAGGCCAAACATTCGAGTTGAAGTCAAAGAATGGAGGTGATTCTGCCAAGCCTCTCTCCATTTCTTACAAGTAACCGTAGCAGATTTTAGATGAGAAAGTATGTTTCCAATAACTTCAACTGGCAAGTGTTCCATGTCCAGTTAGAGCAACAGAAAATGAAGACTCTGTGAGCTTGATATTACCCTAGTTTAAGAAAATTCAAAGAAGCCTCATAAAAACTGACCTATGAAATATAAGAAAGTAAGCAACAATTCAAAATCTGAATTAACAATTCAAAATCTGAATTCACCATAGGAAAATCCAGAGTAAAGCAATAGGAATGATCAACACAGACGACCGAAAGAAGGGGGACTAGAGTATTGCACAGAAGATTTAAAACTGTATCAGTTGAAAATTTGAGGTACAGACGAGAATTTACAAGATAAGGTCGACGAAGAGCAAGAAACCTGCACAACTTACCTCAATGCAAGAATGTGAATGATTTTGAGAGAATTTGAAGCCATTGTTGGAGGAATCGAACTGATAACACGAACTAGGAAAGGAAATCTCCGAGTAGGATGATGAAAGCCACAGCCACAGGTGAACGGAGAATAGAAGCCGTTTGGGGGGGGAGAACATGGCCGGAGGAGACCGAAAAGACCGGAACGATATTGGAGGTTCAGGTCGAGGTAGACCGAAAAGACCGGAACCCAAACCCAAATTGAACCGTATAGGTTTGAATTGAGTTAATTTTTATTTTGAATTGGATTAGATCGAATTGGGTTGATTTTGGATTACAATTTTAAAAAATTAAGTTGACCTAAACCAATTTAATTCAAATTTTTACTATTATTACAAAATTTATATTCTAACTATTATTACAAAATTTATATTCTAACTTAAGGATATTGTAGACAAAATAAAGTATTTAAGTTAACAAAAAATATACTTAAAAAATAATATGATAATCAATTTTAGTATTTTATGGGTTGGGTTGAAGATGGTATTAAGGTCATTTGGACTAGCAATTTTACCCATCCAAAAATTCTAGCTCATTCTATAAATCTTCCTAAATTAATCCAACTCAACTCAATTTACATACTTTAAAAGGATATTTAATTAAAATAAGTCTTTTTTAAAATAATAAAAAAAATTAGCTAATTACCTTATTAGAAAGATAATTAAAAGACAAAAAGTCATCGAATTTTTCTTTCTATCTAAAAGGTAGATATAAACTATATGTGAAGTTGCAAAATTTTAATGAAAAAACAAGGACATTCCAATGGATCGAAACGAACGAAATCTAAAATTCGAAGAAAATTGCAAACACATGTCTAATCGGTCCAAAATGACCTATTTTTTAAGAGATTTTTAGATGAAAATCTCTTTATGGACCCTATATTTCAAAAATGTTCTTACATTTGAAAATTCTCAATTAATAATTTTAGAAATAATTGTAAAAAAATTTACTCGAAGTTGTAATTTTCTATTTGGGTAATTAGAATGGATAACAATTTTTAGAATAGTTATTAACTATGTAGCAATATTTTAAAAAAATTATAAATATAGCAAAATCTATCCGTAATAGACTTCTATGTAGAATAGTTATTGACCAATATTTGTTACATGGTTTATCATTGATAGACTCCTATCATTGATAAATTTTAACAAATTTTGTTAAATTTGTAATTTTTTTAAAATGTTGTTATATACTTAATTATTTCAAATATAATTGCTACGTTTGCGACTATCAAAGTTTCTATTTTCCGTTCATCTCCGTTAGGCGGACTCAAACTTCGGGCCTTGAAATACTTAGCCCAAATGTGAGTCACAATCTTTTGGTTGGTTAATATGGCACTTTTCTTCAATCCATTTCTGCCTTTTTAGCACTATACACCCACACATCGCCTTCCTCCTAAAAGCTAGTGGTCAATTCTTCTACCTTCTTGTTCACATGGGTTTTGTTGCCTTTCCTCAAGATTTTCTCATAATGGCGCAAAGAATCTAAGCTACCAACACTCACTCCCCCTTCATTTCCATTTCACACTCCAACTCCAACTCAAATGCTTCATATTCTTGACTTTTCTCTGGTACATTTATCTTGAATTCAGTTGCATTTCTCAATTTCTTGCATTCTGTTATTGCCAAGGAGATTCGTATTATTCTGATAAATGTGTAGCTCACGTTCGTTTGTTTCCATTTTTCTTCTGTTTCATACTCGCTTAGAGCTTTCCGTAACTAAATTGCTGGGACTTGGTGTTTGTTTTTATCTCGAGTTTCTTTTTCTTTTTTTGGGTGCTCATGATTTATCTTTTGTGAGCTATAGTCACAATTTGGATTATCTTTTCTTGTATATTTTCTATAGTGTGCAAATTCACAGGACTGTTTTGTTTTCTTTTTTACGTCTGTCAAGTTAAAATAGATTACCCAGTGGTTCATTTGCTTTCAATTGATTATTTGGTTTTTGCGAACAGGCATTGGACGAGAGGTTTGTGTTGGAGTTGGGATTTTAATCCGTTAAGAAGTTTTTCTCATAAGTGAACTTTAGAATTTAGATTGACCGTTTCGTCATGGCAAGCTGTACGTCCGTACATTTTGCTCTTTCTGATGGTCGAAACCCAGTTGGCGTTTTAAATGTTCTTGGAGGAAGAGTATCAATGTTAAATGACAATTCCTTAGGAAGATTTGGGTGTGTTAAAATGCAAGAAGAAGGGAGTGGGTTTGTGGGTGTTGGCCAAAAGTTAACTCTGCGTAAATTCAAATGTACCTCTGCCTCCCATTCTCACAGTGTCAGCTCATATCCAAACAGAGACCCTTTTCTTGAACTACACCCTGAAGTTTCAATGCTTAGAGGAGATGGGAATATTATTTCGGGTAGCCCAAGACAGGATAGTTCAATTGAAAATAACACAGAGAGTTTGGGAGACAAAACCAGTCCAAGTAATTATGGTGAAGCAAAGATTAAAGTCATTGGTGTCGGAGGTGGTGGGTCAAATGCAGTCAATCGTATGATGGAGAGTTCAATGAAAGGCGTGGAGTTCTGGGTTGTTAATACGGATGTTCAAGCTTTGAAAATGTCCCCTGTGCAATCCGATAATTGTCTCCAAATTGGTCGGGAGCTTACGAGGGGTCTTGGAGCTGGTGGGAATCCAGAGATTGGAATGAATGCTGCCAATGAGAGCAAGGAAGCTATTGAAGGGGCACTTTACGGAGCAGACATGGTTTTTGTCACTGTAAGTTCACATTCACATTGCTATTTATCTCGCATCATAGTTCGTTCGTGTCAATTTGAACAGCTTTCTTTTCCAATGGACTTATCTGAACTGAAATGACGTAATGGACTGATAATTGAAGCATCTCAGTGTGGAAATAGTGTTATATGTGATCCGGAATATACGTTCGGTCGAATTTCTATTAAATCTAATTGTGGAAGTGCTAAAGGATGAGATATATTGGATATATTTTTCTGACTGGAGGGGAATTGTCTGTCTCTATTTGTAGGCTGGAATGGGTGGAGGGACAGGAACTGGTGGTGTTCCAGTTATTGCAAGTATTGCCAAGTCAATGGGTATATTGACAGTTGGAATTGTTACGACTCCATTCTCTTTTGAAGGACGAAGAAGGACAGTTCAAGCCCAGGAAGGAATTGCCGCTTTGAGAGACAAAGTTGATACGCTTATAGTCATTCCAAATGACAAGCTGTTAACTGCTGTTACCCAATCAACAGCCGTGACAGAAGCATTTAACCTTGCTGATGATACTCTTCGGCAAGGTGTCCGTGGTATCTCTGACATAATTATGGTATGTATTTAGCAAGAAAGTTGAGCAAGATGTTTTTTTTTTTCAATCACTCTTTTACGTGAAGCCATGATCAATGTCAAAGGTTTTCTCTTACAAAAATTTGAGAACATGAAATGTTTTTCTGTTGTGAAATTTCTGGTAAATTTTGAAGTAAACCTGAAATAATACATACCATTTGATTGCCGAAGTTAGTTTATTAACGGAAAGTAGTTTGCGACAAGAAAAATTGTTTGAAAGATATTTCTCTGTTCATATCTGTGAGGTTATCAAAATCTAAAGAATTATTACTAAACTATTTAAAACTCTTTTAGATGATGCCTACATGGACGTTTAGTGTCATTTCCAAAATTACTCAAATTCTTATCTTTTAGTGGAAGGAGACGCGCATTACTCCTGTGTGTGAAAAGCTATCTCAAACAATGTCATAATGTTAATCCATCTTCAAAGCATTGGGCAAAGTAAATATATACCAAGTTCTTAGTGGTAGCCTGTGCTAATTTTTCTTTCAAGTCTACTTTTTAAAAAGTATTAAGTAGCTCCGATTCATAAGGGTAGCCTGTACTATTCAGATACCAGGACTCGTCAATGTAGATTTTGCTGATGTTCGAGCTATCATGGCAAATGCCGGTTCTTCGTTGATGGGAATAGGAACTGCAACTGGTAAGCGTAAGACCAACAATTTCTTTCAATTTTCAGAATACTATTTGTCCTTATCCACAAAAAAAATCTTCAGTATTTGAAGGCTTAGAAAGAAGCCTTTGCTTCTTCTGCATACTTAACTTTATTATTGCAATGAGTTATTATGCAATTTTTATTTGAAAATGTCATTTTTCAAATCAACCTGAATTGGTCTTATGGTCATTAGTAGCAGCAGGCTCAAACCATGATGACCAGTAGTAACAGTAGTAACAGGCATGATAACCATGTACTTGAGATTTAATATCCGACAAGTTTCTTTGAAAGTCAAATATAATAAGGTTACTATAAATTTGGTTTAAGTTATGCCCAAATTGACATGAACACTAACAGAAAAAGCTGTTTTGGGGTAAAATTAGATGCAACTTTTCTATTGTATGCCTCTTGTATATACATACGATAACTCCAATGATCTAATTGTTGAGTCAGTTGAGACTTATAATAATTCTTCGAAGAAAAAAGGTAGTGTTTCTTACAAAATAGTTCCCTTTGTTGGGGTTACATAACTGTAAATGAGGTTTTGGCGATCTAAAGTTTGTAGCTCCTAGTGAATATTATTCAAGGAGATTGTTTTTACTGACAAGTCTGCTAAAATCATAAAGGGGTACCTAGTGGTAAGTGCTTGGGGTGTTTCAGGGTCACATTTTCAATCTCCATTTTGAAAATTCAATAATTTAAAACTCTTGTTGTCTCTTGGAACTGGCTTTGGATGGGCTAAGCCCTTCTAGAGGGAGATTAGTGACCCTGAGTATTATACAAAGAGTCAGACCTTTGATACTTGGGCTATCCAAAAAAGATAAACCACAAAACTGAGGGAAGGCGTAGGGAATGTCGGCCAGGTGGTGCCTGCATGTTTTGTTTATTTCCCTGGATATGAAATCATATTCCAGCTATTTTCTCAAATGTGGATTTAACCAGGTCAGTGCTTCTATTGGTGTAGGGAAGACTAGGGCAAGAGATGCCGCTTTAAATGCCATCCAATCACCATTACTTGATATCGGTATTGAGAGGGCCACTGGTATTGTATGGAACATTACCGGAGGAACCGATCTGACCTTATTTGAGGTAATAATTCATCCCTGTCTCTCTCTCTCTCTCTCTCTCTCTCTCTCTCTCTCTCTCTCGTTTTCTTTTTTCTTTTCCTGTATTAATGTTGAGTATCAGGGAATAGAATGGATGAACTTCATCCACTGCCTAAAACTAATAAAGAAGACGCTTCATAATATCCTCTTGCTGTAAAATTTATGGGTTCCTATCAGTGCAAATCCGCTCCCTTGCGATTTTCATTTGGATGGTAAAGAATTATCTGATGGTAGCCAATGCTTGACTATAAGCAACTGCATTGCTTCCACCTCAAAGTTGATCCTCGCTAAAAGACAGGAAGTGTTATTGGTGGATTTTTTTTTTTCTTTGCATCCCTTGTTTGTTTACACTTGACATTTGGTCTCAACTTTCATGGTCTGTTAACCATTCTAAATTGACCTAGTGGTAAAAAGTAAGACATAATCTCAATATCTAACTAAAAGGTCATGGGTTCAATTCATAGTGGCCACCTACCTAGAAATTAATTTACTACGAGTTTCCTTGACAATCAAATGTTGTAGGGTCAGGGGGTTGTTCTGTAAGATCAGTCGAGGTGCGTGTAAACTGGCCCAGACACTCATAGAAAAAAAAACTTTCATAGTCTTATTTATCTAAAACCATTAATATTAAGCAAAGGAAGTCTGGATTGATTGCCTTTGGCTGAAACCAACCCCAACCAACATTATTAGATAGAATGCTCATGGGTTTTCTTTTCCTTTTTCCTTTTTTTCTTTATTAAAGGAATGATTTTCCAACGAAATCCAACCACCAAAATAACTGAAAGTCTAAAACCAAACTGAATCAACAAAATGTATCAAAATAAAACCAACAAAGTAGAAACCGATACAGTTCAGTAAGCTTTATGGTGTTTCAGCTTGCCATTCCAAATCTCCATTTCTGGTTGTCTAGATGAATAGCCAAATGTCAATTGCTCCCATTCTTCCTAAACAACACGATGCTTCTTTAGCGCATCGCCTGTTACGTCTATTTACGAATGTGCTAATCACACAGGTCAATGCTGCTGCAGAGGTCATATACGATCTTGTAGATCCATCTGCCAATCTAATATTTGGAGCAGTTATAGATCCATTAATCAGTGGACAAGTAAGTTGTTTAAAACTCTGGTTAGTTCTGACATATGCAGTTCTACCATAAGTAAGGCTATACAGTTGACTCTTCATTTTTTGGTATTGGAAAGGGTATAAATTAACATCTTTAAATAATTGAATTAAAGTAAGTCGATTCACTTGGTTGAAGCAGTTCCATCGTGTTTTCAACTTTTCTTGATGTTGTCAAAATTTCATCTGACATTTACTGTCCAGCAAGTCTAGATGATATTGGTTTTGCCTGCCTAATTCTATATTAGTGAATATTAGTTTGTTCATCCCAAAAAGGAAAAAACTATGCAATTTGAGAATTATACTGGTGAGATTAGACTAACGTCATAGAATGGCAACAACAACGGAGCCAAATAAATTAACTTCTTTGGTTCATTCCACAGGTTAGTATAACTCTTATAGCTACTGGATTTAAACGCCAAGAAGAGAGTGAAGGAAGGTCCTTCCAGGTACGCTCTGTCTCTCAATTTGATCGGTCCCGAAAACGGTCTTAAAAGTATATAAAAAATCAACCAAGCAAAGCTATGATTCAACCTTTCACAAAGCTCGAGAGTTGAAATTACTTGCCATTCAAATGCTTGTAGTTTGTCTTATGTTCCAGTGTCTACGTGCAGGTGAGTCAGCAGGCACGGGGAGAAACCACGTATGGAATAAATCGAAGTCCTTCTTTTGCTGATGGCGGTCTTGTTGAAATCCCCGAGTTCCTGAAAAAGAAAGGTCGATCACGCTATCCTCGGGCTTAAAAACTCTCCATCTTTCAGCTACTCTATACTGCTTTCCTTTCCAAGTACTACTACACATTGCCTCATGTAGGTTGTAGATTTCTACTCCCCATTGTTTGAAAGTAGTGTGGTAGTGTAAATACAAAATTGGAATTGTAGCCGCCCAAAATGTAAGATCAGAGGTTCCTCCTTTGTAGTTTGGGAGCCTTATTATAAATGCAATGAAAAATACACTTCATGGAGCTGTACAGTTTTCAAAGTGGTCCCTCTGTTTGAAATTGATCTTCCTATTGTTGAATTTGTTGATTCTCATTATGCTTAACCGCGTTTATGTTGAAGATTTTTTTAAGATTGTTTGATACCCTGTATCGTGATAAATAATTTAGCTTTAACAGTGCTTACCTATTAAAATTTACACATTTATCAAATAATATTCTTTTTTTCTCTTTTATGTATTTCAAAAAAAATTGTATTTCTAAGTTTAATTTTAAAAATAAGATTTCGAAAATAATTATTAAAAGGAACATAGAGGAAAAAAATGCATATCTATCTTAGATTCTAATTTTTTAACAAAAAAATCATTGCATAAATGGTTATTGTACAACTCAAGTTGGCTTGTCTCTTCAATTGAGCAAGTTGAGCTATGTTCTTGTCACATGTAGTTACTAAATCAAGGTGAGCTTGTGTCACCTAAATATTTGAGTTCTATCTTTAGGATGGATTACTTTAGGACCTTGGTCGAGCTCTATTGATTATAACACTTAAAAAACGAAGCTCAAAAATTCAGATAGATCAAAATATATTATCAATAGGTGATTCATATCTAATTTAATAAATAAATGAATTATACTAAATCGAATGGATCAAACATCAAACTCTGAGTGGACCTTGGACAAGGCTGGAGCTGAGCTTTTAAGTTTGAACTTCAAACTTCGAACTCGTTGATGAGGATGACACCTCCCATTGTTTGACTAAACAGGTGTTTGAATATTGAAAATCCAAATGGGAAAAGAAGGTGAAGAGTAAAAACTATGGGGTTTTGTTTTGAAGTGGAAATGGGGAATTGGGGAAATGGCAAAAAATGGTAACTCGCACTCATAAGTGGGTGAAGCGTCTCTTCATAGGGGTCGTTAGTGGTTGTCTTTCATTTGCGTGCGTGTGAGACACATGTCGGTGTCCTGTCCTCAACCCCTCATCCATCCCATCATACTCTCTCTCTCTTTAGCTTTCTTAATTTTACTTTCCCACTTGTACTTCCCTCGAAACTTCTTTTCACTCTTTTTTTATTTTTTTTTTACCCAAAATAGTCCATTTTCTTCCATCATAATTCAACTTCTAACATATGGAATAATTCTTTTAGTTTAAAAAGTTTATCTGAGTAACCGATCAAAAAATACGAGTTAATGCTAATAATAAAGAGAGAAATGTAAGTTGATACAAATAACGAGAAGAAAACTATGCATAACTGAAAGATAATTATTACAGGAGTGAATAATTGAATTTTTTTTTATTCATCCAACTTAACTCGAGTTGAGTGGCAAACGTCTACAAAGTTAAAGATTCAATGGACCATTTTTTAAATTAATGTAAATAATTTTAACTTCAATAATAAATACGTTTAAACTTACACATTTAGATCAACAACTTTTTAAAGGTCTAAGAAACTCAATATTTCAATACGTTTATACTTTTCATACCTTATAACTATATCTTACTTTCCTAATCTAATTTTCACGTTTATTGGAAAAGTCAATCTTACAACTCTATACTCCACACACAAATTTATTAACTCAGACTTATCAACTCCACCAAGTGGCCCAAGTACCCTTTAAATGTCTAGGTCTCGTATGTTTGGTTAAATAATTAATTCATTGAAGAAGTTATAGTGTGTCATGTAATTTAAACCACTTGATGTATGTAACATAAGCTAAAAATTCTAGCTTTGTTAGACACCTAGTGATTTAGAAGAGGACGATCCCATACAATAATTTATCTAATCTAAATATTCATTGGTTAAAACATTTCTATCATTATATTTTGATTGAACAATGTTTGGACTGACAATTCTAACTTTGAAATGTCATATCCATTGTCCATGTTTGCTTGCTAAGTTTGTCCACCTAATATTTGTTGTTAGATATTGCCCTAAATTTACTCCTCCAATTTCACTCTCTCAACTTTTTTCAAGCTTGTCTAGGTTATTCTAAATCTTTTGAATGATAGAAAAACATATACTTTTTTCAAAATGGTGTCAACTATTTTGAAACTTCTTCCAAAACAAGGACTAAGATGTCAAGCTCACACCTCAAATCCATTTTTTATATTTCACTAATAGTCATCTACATGTTCAAATTATAGTCGATGAGTTAAGAGTGTCTGAATCGCATATTATTTTAGTTTGAATAGTAAACACTAAATACAATAACAAAAATGGGTTTGAAGTACTAACCACTGTAGTTAACTGTAGATTATTATAATAACAAACATCAATTATTATAATTGAAGCTCTAAACATAAAAGTTAACTATAATCACTCACTCAACTTGCTTGAAGTTATGGACCCAAACAAACCCTACTCCACTCGATCGAAGTTATGGACCCAAACAAACCCTATTCCACTCGCTCGAAGTTATTGACCCAAACAAACCCTAGAAAGGAGTACAAGCTCATTATACAGTAACACAATACCCTACCTCGATTCCGTCAATATGCTTTGAATCTACCCTTATTTACATCTAGAAAAAGAAAGAAAAAAAAAAGGAATAGTTTAAGAAAGGACAATGATAAGCAACATTTCTCCACCTCAAAAACCTTGGGAAAATATCTTTCTCAATCAAGTTCCCCAATCTCACAAGTAATACCCAACAAAGAAATTCCTATAATGAATGTATGATTTGAACACATGGCTTCACTCTCATTAACTATATCAACAATTTCATTGGCCAACACTCACCAAATCAACATCAGCCTCACAATCCTCCAAATTCCCCCAAATCTCATCCCTTCTTTACTTTAAACCTCTCCTTTTATTATATTATTATTTCATTTTCCCACAAATTCCCTATTTACCAATCAAAACCAAAACCACAAATTTTTCCCCAACTACAAATCCAACCTCTCTAATTTCTCCACTTGTACTCTTTCTTGCTGCTACTTCTTCTTCTTTTTCTTCTTCACTGTTCAAACCCCTTCCATGGCGGACGGAGCTGGAGTATTTTAGGGTTTGTTTTTCTTTATTCTTTTTTTCAAGCGAGTTCGTGCGGAAGATGGATGTTCATGTCACCGGTTCTTGTCTTCATCAATATTCTCTTCCTCCACCGCCATTTGAGGCTGTGGAAGCTCCGCCCCCTCAGAAAGAAGGAACCGAACAGGAACTTGACTCTCTGGTTACGAGTTTAGGTGGATGTCGCGACGGAGAAAAAGGGTCGGAATCGGATGTGCAGGAGGACGACGGAGCGGAAATGGAGGTCGCGGCCACGGTGTCGAAGAAGGAGGAGGAGGAAGGTGGACGGGAGAGGCTGAAGAGGCATCGGCGAGAGATGGCTGGTCGGGTCTGGATACCGGAGATATGGGGACAAGAGGAGCTTCTGAAGGATTGGATCGATTGCTCCGCCTTCGATGCTTGTTTATTTCCGACCGGAATCGGATCGGCGAGGGCGGCGCTGGTTGAAGAAAGACGGAGGGCCAACAATGGCGGACTCACGCTGGAGAACAGGTGCTGATTTTTTTTTTTTTTTTTTTTTTTACGGTGGGGTAAATTAATTGCAATAAAATGAAAAATGAAACAAAAAAGAAAAAGGAAATTCATTTCCCAAGCTCTGAATATTAATTTTTCCAATATGCGGGGGAGATGATTTTGAATGGAAAATTATCAAACAAAACTGAAATTCTTTTGTTTTGTCTATGGCTTCTCTCTTTCATTCGCCATTTGATTTTCCATTTCTTTTTTGTTAGTTAATACAATCATGAATTCTCCATGATATATCATTGTTAATTATTATCTCCAACAATAGAAAAAAAAAAATCTTAAAATTGTAAACCTATATAGTATATATGATGAGTACAATTTGTCCTCTTAAATACATGAATGCAACACTTGAAATTGATTTTTCTACGACGTTGACATACTACGAGAACAAATACATTCTTAAGAAGTATTGATACACCAATAATTACTTATTGATATACTTGAAATGCATATGAAATTGGTACCAATATATAATTGAATGACAATGTTATACTTTAAGTATATCATGTTGAAGGATGTATTTCGTATTTGATGTATCAACAAATATCATTAATGCATCTTTTTCTATCCAAATTTAATATTTGAGTTAATGCAACTAATTTAATTAATATATCATCAAGATCATATAGATAATTAAAAACATAAAATAACTATTGTGAGATCTAAAATCATACCATGAAAATTAAACTATTTCAGTGAAAATTCAAAATATAATAAAACAAAATTAAATACAACATTGCAAATGATAACATCTACCATTACACAACTTAAGTTGTGATATATTAGTTGTATTAATATAGGTTTTATTAGTTATACCAAATATAAAATAAAATAAATAAGGGCAAGTAAGAACTCAATGAAATACTTTGTGTAAATTATAGTTTTTCATTTTGGGTGTGGAACATAGATTGGGTTTTTCTATTAAAAAAATAATAATAAAAGATAGCAAATTGCAAAAATTACTCCTAAAAATGGTAGTTGAACCTCTAGACGATAAAATTGAAACCTTCAAATTTACATAATTATTACACTACTATTTAGTTTAGGTATGGCTCTTAAAATATTTGTTCTTAACAAAATAAATGGGTTGTTATTTAAAAATTATGATGGCAACTAAGAGTGCATACTTTATTTTTGGTTTAATTAAAAAATTACTTTAAAAGAATTGAATTGTTTAACGATTTTGATTTATTTTAAATAATTTTTATCAAAATATTTCAAAAAGATTGATTTTTTTAAAAACATATTTCTCTCGAGCTAATCTCTAATGTTAAGTATAGATAAGCTGATTAAAGTACTTACTGTTAATTAATAAATTATAGATGATAATTTTGAATCTGCATTCCATCTCCATATGTTATGAATTGGAAAGTAGCTTTCAATCCATTATAATAATTTTGAGACTTTTATGGGGGAAAATGCAGAAAAATGGAATTCGTTAATACTATAATAAATTTTTGTTAATTTTTTTACACATAAGAAAATATGGCATTTCATCTTATAAATATGTTATACAACATATTATAAATTATATTATATTACAAATTAATAAACCACACTGTGTTCAAAATAAATACGAATTCATAAACTAATTAATAAAGTTCGTATTCAGTCAAATATTTAGCAACTATAATTATTCAATAGTTTATATATATATATATATATTTTATACATTGTTTCATATAACTTAATTTTTGTTCGACCAAACACACATATATATGAATGGTAAGTGTCCATATGCATACATATATATGTATGTATATATAAATGTATGTATGTATGAAAAGAACCTCATTTTAAAAGTCTTATCAAGTGATTATGTAGTTAAAAGTAATTTTAAAATAATGGACAGTCTAAAATTCCTTAAAACCAATATATATTCCTTCCAGGCCATACATTTAAACAGAATCCAATGCTTTTAAAGGCTACTTTCATACCCTTCTTTAAAGTGATACATACAATTAAAATTGAATTTAAATTATCAAATTCTTGTTTGAGGTAATATCAAACATATCTAACTATGTAAAAATCATTCTCAAACATATAATTCACTTCCTACTTGCTATTTGAAATATTCTTCCATGAAAACCTAAAGAACATAACAGCAAACAATTAACTCTAGTGTGGTTAATAAAAACATTTATTTAAACATTTGAAAAGTCGATCCAATTCTTACTATGGTTTGGATTTGACATGTTTGAAAGATCATTCAGCAAAGTCAAACAAACTCTGCTTGGTCTCTTGGTTCATCATTCAACGGGTTAAAGATCTCATAAGTGAAGAGATAAAAGAATTGACGGATGCCC
Source organism: Cucumis melo (assembly GCF_025177605.1). Taxonomy (NCBI): domain Eukaryota; kingdom Viridiplantae; phylum Streptophyta; class Magnoliopsida; order Cucurbitales; family Cucurbitaceae; genus Cucumis; species Cucumis melo. The sequence goes on along the minus strand of NC_066860.1, from coordinate 32,431,367 downwards.
CAAAACATACGTAATTTTAAATTATGGGTACTTTACTAACTGGTTGAACATTATAATTCACATAATTTATGACACCTATTTGGTTATTAAATAAAAATACTATGGCACAAACATGATTTGAAAAGTCAATTTAGGAATTAGGAAATAGGAACCAGCTCCCATATTCTTATTGTACCATCATCGCTCGCTGAAGCAAGAAGTCCCTTCTCCTGTTAGAATAGAATTGAAATGTTAGATAGAAGAATACAGATCGGTATTTTAAAGTAAAGTGACGATCTACGAGAAAAATGTGTGAAATCTCACTGAACAATAATAGACCAGCTAAAAGACAAAAGTTAACACCCAAAGCAATGGGATTGTAAGTCCCAAGGCAAAGAAGCATGGATAAAGATACAACATGGCACAAACGCGTCAACATTGTCATTTTTAGCCACATACATGGCAATGGCACATTAATTAAAACAATCATTTCCAAAATTATATCTGACAAGCATCAAGTGTCCAAACGTCCAACACATGTTGGTTTTTACTTCCAACAGTTTTCCGTTGTTCTTATTTATTAATAAAGACTCAAACTAGCTCATGTGCATCTCAACTAATCTTATAGGACTATTGTTCTCTCTGCAACATTAGAAAATTTTTAGGATTTTATTGTCTTAGATAGGTAGTGTGTTAAAGGTAGTGGCCAATGGCCATTATCGAATTTGAGTCGAGAATGTGTATATCAAAACCAAATGTGATTGGTCAAAGTCCATACATGACCAAAGTTAAATTCCAGTCACGAGCTAATCACATAAATGCAGGTTAGTACTTAGTAGTAAACATTTTGCATTTTGAAATAAGAAAGAGCCTTACCCCTGGGCTCCATTGCACTGAATTTACATCCATGTTATGGGCCTTCTCCTTCTTAAATATCAATTGAAATGAAGACCTATCAATCTGCGATGAAAGGAAGAGTGGTCAATACTTTTCATTTAACTTGAAAGTTCCACTACATTTTCATATCTTAAAACTAAAATTATCTATAACCAACACTAACAAGAGAGTAGCTTGATGGTTAAGACATCTCCACTCCTTTAAATAAGTCGTAGATTCGAATCCCACAATCACCAACCCAATATTTGTTTTTCTATTAAAAAAAAGCATACTAAGACATATTTAACCAACAGTCCAACCATCACACTAATTTATACTGAACCGTGATAAAAAGTTTCCAAATGCTAATAATAAAAGGTGAGGCAGGTATCCAGTACCCCTTTCTCTTGATTCTCCACAAACAAACGGATAGCATCATCAGCTGCTCCACTAGCAATTATGCCATTCCTGTCACATTCACGTGCAATAATCATCAGTCTCATAGATGTATGGTTAGAAATTAGAATATAAGATGAAAAGGAAAGGCCACGAAGAACAGGTAATGAAAAAGCTACACAATTAAACCATAATATTTTTCCAATAAACTTTTAGGGTGATAATACAGTTTATTATTATGGAGTGAATTTCCTGCAGCAAATAAAGTTACATGCGATAAACTTTTCAATGAGCATAAAAATATTTGACCGTCAATGTTCAATGAGTTAATGAGCAAAAACACATTTGTTAAGACTTCCAATTGAAGATGATCTTTACAACCCTTTGGTTTTTCTTATACACGTGATGCCGCTGCTATGATATAAAGTACCTATGGCAGCGTTCTGAGTAAAAAAGCTACTCATCAACTGTGTTAATAGGATACATTGAAAAAATGAAATATTATCTTATTCAGGCTATTCAGATGCTCACAAAATGGAGAAGAAATTAAACCAAGCACTCTATCACTGTGACCAAATTTCTGCTAATTACTGGAGTAATTATCGTTAAACACAGTAGCACAAGAGGTACAAATCTTTTATAGACCTAAAATTAAAAGCTTACAGCAACAAAATAGTTAATTTACCTTGACCAATGAACAGAGAAAATTGTTCGATCATGATAACCAGAAAGAGTACAAGTATGCCTCCTAACAAAACCAGATAAAAGAACTACCCATCAGCAGGGTTAAGGAAAACAGACAACACAATATTTGGAGAGAAACAAGAACAAAAATAACGCCTCATTAAGTATGCATCTCACACTAAGCTAATCTGAAACATAT